>NC_041387.1:499699431-499798390 GCF_002162155.2 Triticum dicoccoides
GCCGCCGGCTCCCTCCACTCCGCCGCCGGTCGCACCGCGCCGCCCGTCTCCTCCAGCCCCGGTCGCCTCGCCGGCCCCGCCACCGCACATCCCCCCCCTGCCGGAGCTCCGCCGTACTCCGCCGCCTCGCCGGCCATCGCCGCCTCGCCGGTCGTGTCCTCTTCTTCTCCAGCCTGCCTCGGTCTGCGTGCCCGATCCAGATCTGAGACAAGGTTGACCTCCAGATTTCCCTAAGTCCCGAAATTGTTGCATATTATCATGCCATGTTCATCGCATCATATCTCCATGCATACTGCTCCGTTTCGTGCGTGTAATATGTCAAATTGTTCGCCTCAATGAATACTTCATTTCATTCCATTGCATCATGTTCATTTGAGCTCATCTTGATGCCCGAATCATCGTTGCAAGAGTGCTATATGATGTTGTCTGCTGTGTGTTAACAGAACTTGCTCATTTGTCATTTTTGCCATGATTGATGTGTGCATACTATGAGGTTGATGTCTACATATGTTTTGAACTATGCCATGTCTTCTTTAGATAGGTGCTTGCCATGTATTTTTGTGATCAATGTGGTGACTAGCACAAGCATGTAAACTAGGCTTCGTGATGTTGCTGTTTTCAGTCCCTGTTCTGCTGTTATTTTTATGCCATGTAAACTTGATGCTACAGAGAGATCCATGCATATTTTGAGATACTTCAGTAAGGATGTTTTGAACATATGGTTTTTATCTAGCCATTCATGCCCCTGTTTGCAATTATGGAGTAGTCTAGCATGTAATTTACTTGCTCTACTTTTGCTACAAAATATTTCCTGGCAGATTGTTTACTTGTTATTCAATTTTGCCAAGGTTGTTGTAGTTGATCCTTGCATGTTATGAACTTGTTCTTGCCTTGGTTTGTTTCATAAACATGTCTTCTTGCTGATGCTATGCTTATCTTGTCATGCAATGACTTATGGTGAGTGAATCGAGCTTGTTAAGTAGGGTACTTGCTGTTACTGTTTTGCTAGGCTGAATCTGTTATTTCGTGATGCTATGTAAACCTGCTGCTACAAGTCATTCTATGCATAATCTGGAGATGTTCACTAAGGGTGTTTTGTTCTACATGTGATGCTCTATCCATCCATGCCCCTGGTTGCATTTATAGCCTGCTGTAGCTTGTTGTAAACTTGCTCCAAAGTTGCTAAATAATGTTGCTGTCAGCCAGTTAACATTAAGTTCAGTAGTTGCCATGCTTTTTGTTAGTGATCCATGCACCCTATGGACTTGCTCTTGCCATGCTTAGCTTCATAAACATGTCTTCTTACTGTCGGTTGCCTTTCCATGCCATGTATTTCTCTGTGGTGAGTGGTACAAGCTCATCTACATGCCTACTTATCATTGTTCCTGCCATGTTGGAATCTGTCATATAACTTGCTATGTTTACATGGGTGCCATCATATCTTCTGATCCTTTTTGGCTCATGGTCAGTAAGGGACTTTTGTTCTATGCAATTAGTAGGTTAATGCCATGCCTTTGTTTGCCATGATAAGTTCCTGTAACTTGTTGTTTGATAGCTCTAAACATTGCAACCTGATGTTATTTTCTGCAAAGTCTAAACTGTTATTATTTGCAATCTCTCCATGTGTGTTTGAGCATGTTCTGCTGATTTATGGAGATAGCTCAGTGTTCATGTTTTGTTATGCTTTACCTGTACATCATGTCCATGCCTTTTGTTATTATGTTGAGGTGTTGTAGCATATTGTTTTGATGCTTGCAATATGCCTAGTTGCTGTTTTGGATAGATTGTTGATATAACTTGTATAGAGTGTATGTGTGGAACCGTTCCTCCGTTTTGAGTGTGCTCTATATGAAACTTGCTTAGAATTGCATGTAGTTTCATATTATCATGTTGCATCCATGTTTTGAGGTGTTTCCTTGATGTTTGTATGCATTTTGCATCAATGCCATGTTTAACTTGTTTTGCTCATATCTTCTAGGCCGTAGCTCCGAACTAAATGAACTTTATATGTAACTTGACTAGAATCTCATGTAGATAACCTTGGTGCATCTTAACTTGCTGTTTAACAACTCGAACATAAGGTTTATTCATATCTGGACCAATTTCGAAACTTGCATATGAGGACTTACCGGAATTGTTATATGTTATTCCCGGCCTCATTTAAACTTGCCTTGATGTGTTGTTCTTGTATGCATCATCTCTTGCCATGAGTAGCTTCATGTAGTCTTGTCTTGCATCATGTTTGGTTGTGCATCTTGTCTTTCCTATGTGTGGTGTGTTTACCATGTGGTGTGCTTCTTCTCGATAGTTCCCGTTTCGTTGCGTTCGTGAGGATTCGTTCGTCTACGCTTGGTTCATCTTCATGGCTTTATATTCTTCATGGACTCGTTCTTCTTCCTTGCGGGATTTCAGGCAAGATGACCGCTACCCTGGATCTCACTACTATCATTGCTATGCTAGTTGCTTCGTTCTATCGCTTTGTTGCGTTACCTATCACCTGTTTATCAAGCCTCCCTAATTGCCATGAACCTCTAACCTTTGACACCCTTCCTAGCAAACCGTTGCTTGGCTATGTTACCGCTTTGCTCATCCCCTCTTATAGCATTGCTAGTTGCAGGTGAAGTTGAAGATTGCTCCATGGTGGACAGGATTATGTTGGGATATCACAATATCTCTTATATTATTAATGCATCTATATACTTGGTAAAGGGTGGAAGACTCGGCCTTATGCCTGGTGTTTTGTTCCACTCTTGCCGCCCTAGTTTCTGTCATACTGGTGTTATGTTCCCGGATTTTGCGTTCCTTATGCAGTTGGGTGATTTATGGGACCCCCTTGACAGTTCGCTTTGAATAAAACTCCTCCAGCAAGGCCCAACCTTGGTTTTACCTTTTGCCTCACCACCACCTATACCTTTCCCTTGGGTCGGCCAACCCGAGGGTCATCTTTATTTTAGCCCCCCGAGCCAGTGCTTGTCTAAGTGTTGGTCCGAACCGAGCCGCCTGCGGGGCCCCCTCGGGGAAACTCAAGGTCTGGTTTTACTCGTAGCCTGTCTCATCCGGTGTTGCCCTGAGAACGAGATATGTGCAGCTCCTATCGGGATTGTCAGCGCATCGGGCAGTCTTGCTGGTCTTGTTTTACCATTGTCGAAATGTCTTGTAAACCGGGATTCCGAGTCTGATCGGGTCTTCCTGGGAGAAGGTATATCCTTCGTTGATCGTGAGAGCTTATCATGGGCTAAGTTGGGACACCCCTGCAGGGTATAATCTTTCGAAAGCCGTGCCTGCGGTTATAGGCAGATGGGAATTTGTTAATGTCCGGTTGTAGATAACTTGACACCATATCCGAATTAAAACGCATCAACCGCGTGTGTAGCCGTGATGGTCTCTTTTTGGTGGAGTCCTGGAAGTGAACACGGTTTCTGGGTTATGTTTGACGTAAGTAGGAGTTCAGGATCACTTCTTGATCATTGCTAGTTTCACGACCGTTCCGCTTGCTCTCTTCTCGCTCTTATTTGCGTATGTTAGCCACCATATATGCTTAGTCGCTGTTGCAGTCTCACCACTTTACCCCTTCCTTTCCCTTTAAGCTTTGCTAGTCTTGATACCCATGGTAATGGGATTGCTGAGTCCTCGTGGCTCACAGATTACTACAACAACAATTGCAGGTACAGGTTGTGCGATGATCATGACGCGAGAGCGATGCTTGCTTGCGTTGAGTTCTTCTTCTGCTTCTTCTTTGATCAGGGGATAGGTTCCAGGTCGGCAGCCTGGGCTAGCAGGGTGGATGTCGTTTGAGTTTCTGTTTGTGTTTCATCCGTAGTCAGATGATGCTCTTATGTATGATGATGTTGTATTCGTGTGGCATTGTATGCCTCTTGTATGTATCCACATCTATTATGTAACGTTGATGTAATGATATCCACCTTGCAAAAGCGTTTCAATATGCGGTTCTATCCTTGGTGGGACCTTTGAGTCTCTTTAGGATAGTATCGCATATTGGGCGTGACAAGTTGGTATCAGAGCCTCGACCGACCCTAGGAGCCCCCTTGATGGATCGTGTAGTTTGGCCGTTGTTGAGTCTAGAAGAAAACTGTTTTCTGAGTCTAGTTATATCAGAGAGTAGGAATTCTTTTACTCCTCTTCCCCTTCGTCGCTCTGGTAAGGAATCTTGACGTAGGTGTTTTGAATCACTTCTCTTCCCCTTCAAATTTTCTTTAGGATCACGCAGTTGGTTTTTCGATCGTAGGTTCTCAGCTCTTTCATCCGGTGCATTTCTCGTCAAGTTGACTCGAGCCTCTTCATCTTTGCGTTCAATCCTCAGTGGTTTTCTTTTCCCACCCGCCCACCCCTTCTTCTTCTCGAAACCGGAGTCCGTAATCGAGTATCCATCCTACTCGTGTGATATCCACCTTGCAAAAGCGTTTCAATATGCGGTTCTATCCTTGGTGGGACCTTCGAGTCTCTTTAGGATACTATCACATATTGGGCGTGACAGGGAAGGTCAAAGCCTCCTCCCCACGCGGGAAGAAGTGGGCCGCTCCGAAGATTTGGAGGCGGAGACGCCAAAGCAAGGGAAGAAACAATCACCAAGGGGCTTTGCCACGACGAGCGCCCTCACCACGTCATTCCCACCAACGAGCCAGCCCTCCAACGAGCCGTAAGTCATTCATTAATTTGAAGGTGAGATGTTACTCCGAGATCCATAACCAGGACTTCCTTTTTTGTAGTCCGGCGAGCAGCTCTTCTCAACAGAGTTCGTCTTTGGGGGACCTTCGTCCGGAGATGATAGAGAGTGAAACCCCACCCAACTCTCCGCCTCATGAGGCGGGCGACACGGAGGTGTCGTCACGGAGGAGTCCGGATATACCGAAGCCGGAGGCTAGTACGTCAACCGCCCTGAGCCCGGAGCATTTGGCTCCCACGGGGGGCGATGAGAAGGGTCCGGCGCAGTTTTGTGTCCGGCCGGACGTACTGACGGGCCGTCTGGAGCGAGCCGCGCTCTCAGAGGAGCACCGCTCTTTAATGAGCATGGTGCTTATGAAGATTTCATCCGCTACCAGTGGCTTGAATGAGGCATTTACAAACCTGCTCAAAGGCTTTGAGGTATGTAGTGAAAAAATGCACAACTTTTTGGTTATGAAGCATGCGCTAGGTGTGTTCCCTATAGATAGTAGCCCCTGAGACTCTGGTTGCCCGCCATAGGCGGCAAACGGGGGATCATATACTAATGGCTGCGCCGTAATGTGCGCAGGTATACAAGGATCCGGCAGCCGACCAGTCTGTTGAAGTTGCCGAGCTAAGGAGGCAAATCGGATCCATCGATGCCGATATCACGCTGGTGAATAAACGGCTTGAGGAGTCCCAGGGTATGTGCTTGGTTTTTATTATAATGTATAGGAAAATGCCAAAGAGGCATAATATTAATGCAATGTATTGGCACTGCAGATGGTGCTGCTGCCGTGGAGGCCCTGAGGGCGGAACTTGCTCAAGCCAAGGAACAAGCTCGGGCTAGCAATGCGGCTGCCCTAAAGGCAGCCGAAGAGTTGAGAGCCGAACAGGCTGCTCGTCGCCGAAGCAAGGAAAAGATAGCCGAAATGGCTGAAGAGTTAAAAAATGCCACCGACCGGTACGCACTCCTTGAAAAGGAGAATAAGGCTAGTTCGGCCGAGCTGGACAAGGCACGTAATGCCGCCAAGGAGATGCGGACCGAGATCCGGAGTATGCGGGAGGAGCCCCAACAAGCTGACAAAATCATGGCTGGGGGCTCGTACTTACTGCGGACGAAGTTCTTGGATCCGAAGTATGCTCCCCTGGCGGGTCGCGTGAGTCCTGCGGACGCATATGCGGACTTGGCGAATAGTACAACTGACGCTGTCAAGTTCTTCGAGGGTCAAGGCGATGAATAAGTGGAGAAGCTTTTCTGGTCGCAGTTTAATGCTCCCACTCGCCCGCTGCCACTGAATGAGAAGGTGGCTGCTATGGCGGAGCTCCACAGGCTGTCCGGACTTGCAATGCGGTCTATAATAGACCATCTTTGGCCAGAGGGGCCTAAGCCGGACAACTACTTTGGTTTGGTGCAACAATTCCTTGGAGTCGTGTCCCGGATTGACGCCCTGAGAAGGTCGGCGTGCATAGAGGGTGCGCGGATGGCTCTAGCCCGCGTTAAAACCTAATGGACGGATATGGAGGCCACTATAATAGCGAGCCAGGATCCGGCGGGAGGCCCACATCCGGCCGAGCACTACTTGGCGCAAGTCACAGAAGGTGCCCGCCTGATAGAGGCACAGTGCTCGAAGAGTGTTTTATTCGAGTGATAGAATCGTTGTAGAAAACAATGTTTAGTTTAATTATGAGGCTATGTTTATACTTTTGCCCGGAAGTATGATTGTCCTCCCTTTGCGGCTATTCTTATATGTATAAGTAGCCTGAAAGATAGCAGTCGTTGGCTTCAGCCCCCTCGCGGACAATGCGGGGGTGTTGGCAAAAAAATATGCATAATCACACTTGATCCAACGTCTTGGTCCATTAAGGAGGTGATCGCACGCCGAACTAGGCAACCGGACTATATAGCTGTAACACTTTCGCTTAGCCATGGGAGTCTAATGGTGGGGCTACTATGTAGCCCCTGGTACCTCCACGTGCATCCGAATACGGGCGCGTGTGTGCATGGCCGGAAAACGGCCCTTCGTTAAGGCGGAGGAATCTTTAGGGATTCCGGTGAGTCTTCGAGTGGTTGAATAGTCTCTCGTTGTATCATGACGGTTAGTTTTCGGCTTTCTCTACTGAGGTGCTCATCCGGAATAACCAGGGCACAATTGCAGTAGTTCTCCTTTGGCCTGCCTTAGCCGGATGATAGCGGAATGTAAGGCGGCAAACCAGGAGCCAGGCAAACCCAACATTTTGACCAAAGACATGATTCGGAGCTGATGCATATACGGCCAAACTCGTGACGTCGAACACTCCCGAGGATATTCGGTCTTTTGTAAAAGAAGATAGGCTGACAAGAGCCTATTTTAAGCCCTTTATTTCTAGGTACGTGCAATTTAGTCTGCCGTGGCCAAATGCCAAAAACGGCAGTATCCTCTGTGGGTATAGAACCCATGGGATGGTTAAACAACAAGAGGTAGTAGAAAAGGTTTATACAGGGGCTTAATCTAAAAAGAAACATGTTGCACGGGGCCCTGCTGCACGTCTCCGTTGTGCCGTATCCTAGAAGGGTATCGCGCGAACGTTGTCTATAAAAAAGAAAAACTCGTAGGAGGGTGCGACGTAAGTATGCGATCAGTAATAAGAGTGTAAGCTGTTGGGCTGCCAATAAGGTCGAGCCAAGCGTGGGGCTGTATTAAATATAGACAGCCCCTGGTTTCCCTTATGGGATTACATATACAGTGCCCTGTTTGAATTTATCCGGGCAACGGGACTCGTCTAACCGTGTCTGTGGTCGTAATGACCAATCATGTTTTCTAAAACTGGAGTCCACTTATAGTCCGGCCGTCAGGGCCGTCGCGTATTCTTCTGCGCGTGAAGGGTGCTTTATGATTCCGCTAACGGTGATGATGCCACGGGGACCGGGCATCTTGAGTGTAAGGTGGCCATAGTGCGGCAATGCGTTGAAGCGGGCGAAGGCCATTCTTCCTAGCAATGCGTGATAGCTGCTTTGGAAGGGTGCGATAGTGAAGAGAAGCTCTTCACTTCTGGAGTTGCCTGGGGAGCCGAATGTTACTTCCAGCACGACGGAGCCCCTGGCGCAGGCTACAACGCCTGGTATCACCCCTTCAAAGGTGGTGTTGCTTTGTTTAATTCTGGATGGGTCTATCCCCATTCTACGGACAGTGTCCTCGTATATTAAAATGAGACCACTGCCGCCGTCCATGAGGACACGGGTGAGATGGTACCGTCGATTATTGGGTCAAGCACCAAGGCATGTGACCCTCCTCGCCGAATTGTGGTTCGGCCGTCCATGTGATCGGAAGAGATCGGACGAGACTTCCAGTAGTGAGACGTGGGTACGACGGGCTCTACATCACGCGCTTCTATGGGCGCGCGTTCGTGCCCTCTCGTGGATGTGTGAGTCGTGTGGATCATGTTTACTATTTTAACATCTGGCGGGAATTTTTTCTGTACCCCAGTGTTCGGCTGGTGAGGTTCATCCTCGTCTTCGCTTGGTGTGCCCCTCCCCTTGTGTTCGGCATTTAATTTGCCGGCCTGCTTGAAAACCCAACACTCTCTATGGGTGTGGTACGCAGGTTTCTCCGGGGTGCCATGAATGTGGCATAGTTTGTCCAAGACTCTGTTCAGACCGGATGGTCCATCTTTACTGCCTTTGAATGGCTTCTTTTGTTGATCAGGTCGAGAGCCCCTGAATCCGGCGTTGATCGTCATGTTGTCCAGGCTCTCTTCCTTGTTTTGGCGTTTGTTTTTATTATGTCGTGGCTTCCCGTTGCCATCCCTTAGTTCAGATGTGCTGGGGTCGCTGGTGCCTTTACGGGCCAACCAGCTATCCTCACCCGCGCAAAAGCAGGTCATAAGGCTTGTTAAGGCTGCCATTGTCCTTGGCTTTTCTTGGCCGAGGTGTCGGGCGAGCCATTCATCACGGATGCTGTGTTTGAAAGCCGCTAAGGCTTCGGCGTCCGGACAGTCGACAATTTGATTCTTCTTAGTGAGGAATCTATTCCAAAGCTTGCGGGCGAACTCTCCGGGCTGTTGGATTATGTGACTTAGATCGTCTGGATCCGGAGGCCGGACATAAGTCCCTTGAAAATTGGCCCTGAAAGCATCTTCGAGTTCCTCCCAACTCCCAATTGAGTTTTCGGGGAGGCTTTTCAACCAGTGTCGAGCTGGTCCCTTCAACTTGAGGGGAAGGTATTTGATGGCGTGGATGTCATCCCCACGAGCCATGTGAATATGCAGGATAAAATCCTCGATCCAGACTCCTGGGTCTGTCATGCCGTCGTATGCTTCTATGTTCACAGGTTTAAAGCCTTGTGGGAATTCATGGTCCAGTACTTCTTCGGTGAAGCACAGGCGGTGAGCAGCCCCTCTATATCTGGACACATTATGGCATGTAGTTGGTTGTTGTTGTGTCTGGGGTTGATTCCGAACTGGTATCTGGCTTGTATGAGCGTTTGGGTGACCATAGTCCTGCGCTGGGGTGTGTCTTCTAGATCCATATATGGACCTGGTTGCACCAGTCTTTTTATCCGGATGCTTGCGTGGATCATGCGCAGTGTCTGCACCTACTCTGTTATTGTTGTGAGGCGATACGTCTGGTTTCTTGGTCGAATTTTCTTTTGGTGGAACGGCCGCGTCGTCGAATTCTAGCAGTAGCTTGCGCTTCGGATAGCATTTTGTATGGTGGTCATCGCCATATCTTTCTTCAGTGTCTAGCACCTTATTCCATCTGTGACTTAGCTTTTCTTGTGTGGCCTTGAGCCGTTTCTTCTGCTTTTCTAGACTTCTTGCAGTGGCCATAAGCTTTCTGTGGAGGTTGTCTCGTTCCACTTGTTCGTCCGGGATGATGAATGCATCGTCGTCCGGACTGTCTTCCTGTTCTGGGGCGGCATCCTGAGCTCGTCCCTCCGGATCATTGTGATCGGGTATTTGCTCCGAACTTGATTTGGCGTGACCTGGTTCGTCCTGCTCCATCGCTGGGTCCATGTGGTCACTATTGCTTTCGGAGTTTGTGGGTATATCAACCCTTCTTGCGCTCTT
Source organism: Triticum dicoccoides (assembly GCF_002162155.2). Taxonomy (NCBI): domain Eukaryota; kingdom Viridiplantae; phylum Streptophyta; class Magnoliopsida; order Poales; family Poaceae; genus Triticum; species Triticum dicoccoides. The sequence goes on from NC_041387.1 coordinate 499,709,143, forward strand.
GTCGCTATTTTTGCCATTGCTAGACTTTGAGCGGCGTCTGCGCCGCCTCTTTGGCTTTTGCCCGGGTGTTTTATCGTCCGGGCTGCCGTCCTTATTGGGCGTATCTACCATGTATATATTCTGTGACAAGGTAGTAGTCCCGCGCTCCAGGGATTCTGGAGCCTCTCCTGCATCGTCGTCCATACAGTCGATGTCTTCGGAGTCAAGCACGTCGGTTAATTCTTCAATCGTGGCAATGAAGTGGGTGGTGGGTGGGCGCCGAATTCCTTCGTCGCCTGCTTCCCACCCGGGCCGGACATAGTTCGGCCCAGAGTCTCCTAACAAAGAGAGAGACTTCAAGGAGTTCAGCATGTCGCCAAAGGGCGAGTGTTGAAAGATGTCTGCAGCGGTAAACTCCATTACCGGAGCCCAACTTGGCTCGGCTGGCTCGAGAGTGAGCGAAACAGGACCAACAGCTGGATATGAGTCCGGGGGTCTGGGGTTACAGGCCTCCATAGAGGTGGGACCCATGTTCGGCTCCACCGCCAATAAATCTACGGCCTGCGGAGCGGGGTCCAGCCCTCCGTCCATAGGCAACACAGCCTGTCCTGGATTTAGATTCAAGGCTGCTTCGGGGATGATGTCCCGGGCACTGTCCGACAGCAGGTCTAGGTCGTGCTCGTCGTGGCTGTGCGGCGCCCCTGGCGCAGGCTCGAATCCGTCGAAGATCAAGTCTCCACGGACATCTGCCGTGTAGTTCAAGTTTCCGAACCTGATCTGGTGGCCAGGGGCGAATCTATCGATCTGCTCCAACTGGCCAAGCGAATTCGCCCGCAGTGCGAAGCCACCGAACACAAAGATCTGTCCGGGGAGAAAAGTCTCACCCTGGACCGTGTTGTTGACGATTGAAGATGCCATCAAGCCTCGAAGCGATGACACAGAGGAACTCTCAATGAAAGCACCAATGTCGGTGTCAAAACCGGCGGATCTCGAGTAGGGGGTCCCGATCTGTGCGTCTTAGGCTGATGGTAACAGGAAGCAAGGGACACAATGTTTACCCAGGTTCGGGCCCTCTTGATGGAGGTAAAACCCTACTTCCTGCTTGATTAATATTGAAGATATGTGGAATACAAGAGTAGATCTACCACGAGATCGTAGAGGCTAAACCCTAAGAGCTAGCCTATGATGGTATGATTGTAATTGTGATCGGCCTTCCAAGGACCATGCTCTCCGGTTCATATAGACACCGGAGAGCTAGGGTTTACATGGAGTCGGTTAAAAGGAAGGAAACATAATATCCGGATCGCCAAGCTTGTCTTCCACGCAAAGGAGAGTCCCATCTGGACACGAGCCGAAGTCTTGAGTCTTGTATCTTGACGCTTCTATAGTCCAGACGATGTATATAGTCCGGCTGTCCGGATACCCCCTTATCCAGGACTCCCTCACCGTTGGCCCCGACCGGATCACCAGGACGGGACCAAGGAGTGAGGGCCTACGTGACCAGTTAGGCTCCTGAGTCGCGATGCTCAGGAGTCCCCCTTGACGCGCCAACAGCTTATAGCAAGGGAACGTAGGGGTAGATCTGGTGTTCTGCGTCGGAAGAGCCTGGCCCCGCGCATACCTCAACCGCCGTTGGCCCCGACCAGATCACCAAGACGGGACCAAGGAATGAGGGGCTATGTGACCAGTTAGGCTCCTGAGTCGCGATGCTCAGAAGTCCCCCTTGATGTTCAAACGACCTACATACCTTGGCTCCGCTCAAGGAGGGGCGCGCGATGACCAGGTCCAAAGGACCTGGTTGGGTGGCGTATGCTCAGGCATGACCCGGGTGCAGCCCCCATGCCTAGCCCCCTCACGCGACGCTCCCGAGGGGAGGTGTTGCAATGAGGCCAGACACTGAGCTCTGGGGATCCCTGAGGTTGATACGACCGTGGGGCCGCCCTCAGTTGTTTATCACCAGCGCTGAGAATAGTGCTTCCATATGTGTACGGGCATAGCCGCTCCTCGGCAGTGTCGACGGCCAGCACGGAGCATGGTGCTTCCACTGGTGCGTGGGAGGGGGGCTCCCTGCTACGGAGAGCCCCCGGGGCATGTACATCCCCGCCTGACATGTGACTTGCATGGTAGGGCTAGACGAGGTGTATCTGGGCACTCGTGAGCTAGCACGGGACTCACGCGGCCCTACCTCAAGGCAGGTTGCGCCTGGTCTTAGGTCTTTGACAGCTGTGCATTCCTCCGAGACGGTTAGGTATAAATGCTCTGCGTCCTCAGATCCCGGCCCTCGAGCGAGCTCACCTGCCACTGGTATGCCAGGTCGTGATGTCGTGGTCAAAGCCAGGGGTGAGGGCTGGAGAGCCAGTAAGAACTCCTGAGTCGTGATGCTCAGGAGCCCCCCTTTTAACGCGCAAGCGAGTTGTATGAGATAGGGAGGGACCCGTGGTAGATGGCAATCGAGCAGGTGATAATCACAGGTAGATTAGGCATGAAAGGCAACTAGCTTAGGTAAATGCAGAGTGGATACATGCCACTGAGTCAGACCCAAGCGGCTTGGGGATGATCCAGCCCGAGGGGCGCCCCCATCAAAGTAAGCTAAAGACATAAAAACAGATACATGCCGCGGGGACGAACCCACGCGGCCTGGGAATGATGCAGCCCTGAGGGCACTCCTAGCTGAAATGAACTTGGGAGATGTCACCTGGTTCCGTTGTAGAGGGGGCGTTGGGGCAGCTGAAGATGCTCGGTGAAGGGGCCGACCCTCACGAGCCACCGGGGCCCTGAGCCTCAGGAGACTCTGGGGGCTCAGGTGGTTCCTTGAGGACCGTCTCCATCTCTGCAAGGATCGTGTGGTGTCTCGTGTCCTAAGCCATCAGGATGCTCCGCAGGTGACGCTGGTAGGTGGCAGCCGCGTTCGGCAGGCTGAAAGGCATGTGAACGTAGCTGTGTGGCGGACCTTCGCAGCATCCCACGCGCGAATGCCAGAAGCGCTCCTGAGATGCGGCTCGGTTGAGCCCTGGGACGTCAATGGAGACGCGCGGCCCACCATCCTCGCGTGGATGGGGAGCCACACCGGGCGAGCGGCGGTCGCCGCACACAGCCCTCGCTTCCTGAAGCTCCTGAGTGGTCTTGGCGATGAACTCCTGAACGTTGGGCTTTCCACGCCATGTGCCTTCCTGAGGGAAACATGCCATGGAGCATGCCTCCAAGTGGTGCCCGAGCGCCTTCCTCGTGATGTTGGCGAGGTTCGAGACCCTCCAGAAGAGAGCCCCCGAGCCCTGCCCGGCGAGGGCGCCGGGCGCGCCTTCCTATGCGATGGAAGGAGGTGCCCCAAGCACGGGCGCAGATCCTGACACTACACCACCTGAGGCACCGACCTCCTGAGGCCCTGTGCGGAGCGGTTGCTTCTTCTTCTTGGGGATGGCCTCAGGAGGGTTCTCGCCCTTGCTGTTCGGGTCCTTGATTGTTGCGGCTTGTAAGGCACGCTCGAGGGAGCACACCGCATCTCTCTCTTTGCAGGGGGCCGTGATGACCGCCGCTTCCTGGCATCTCGAGGACGTTGTAGCCGTGGTGGGTCACTGCCATGAACTTGGCCAGGGCTGGATATCCGAGGATGGCATTGTACGGTAGGTGGATGTGGGCGACGTCGAAGTCGATGAGCTCGATGCGGTAGTTGTCACGCTGTCCAAAGGTGACAAGGAGGCGGACCTGCCCTATCGGGGTGGTGGAACCGTCGGTAACTCCTGAGAAGGGCTTGGTAGGCTGGAGCTGATCGTATGGCACTTGAAGGTTGTCAAACATCTCAACGGACAAGATGTTAAGCCCTGCGCCACCATCAATGAGGGTCTTGGTGACTTGCACGTTGCTGATAATTGGTGAACAGAGCATCAGGAGAACACCAGCAGTAGCTATGCACTTGAGTTGATCTGCCGAGCTGAAGGTGATGGCGCACTTGGACCACCTGAGCGGGCGCGTGGCCTCGAGCCTGGGGAGGGCTGCGTTCACCTCGCGAGCAAACTGCTTGAAGATACGCTGAAAGGCTGGGGCCTGAGCTCCGCCCAAGATGCAAGCGATAGCACGCGGCTCCTGGAAGCCCCCAGCCCCCTCGTCCTGATGATGGTCGTCATTCCTTCTTGGCAGCAGCGACAGCAGAGGAAGGCATGCGTTACCATAGGGGCGGCCCTCGCGAGGTTGATCCCTCCAGGCGCCCTCGCGAGGCTGGTCCCTCCAGGCACCCTCGCGAGGCTGGTCCTGCCAGCGATCCTCACGAGGTCGGTCACGCCACTCCTGGCGAGGGCCACAGTCGTCCCATCGTCCTCCGCCACGTACTCCTCCTCGACCATAGCCCCGGTCGTTGTTCTCGGGGCATCGACCAAAGCGTCCTTCTTGAACGGCCCTGAGCTCCTGGCAGTCATTGGTGTTGTGGGTGTGGAGGTTGTGGTAGGCACAGAACGGTCGGCTGCCCTTGGACGACTCCGGCTGGTCCCTGCCGCGCTTCGTGTCTGGTTCCGCCGCGAGCACGGCCACTCCCTTGCGCTTCGCGTCCTTGGCCTTGGTCTTCTTTTCTTCCGGGTCGGCGGCTGGGAGCTCGAGGAGGGAGATCGTCCCTCCTCAGCTCTTGCGCACTTGGTCGCCAGGTTGAACAACTCTAGGGATGTGCACAACTCCTCGTGGATGGCGAGCTCCTCCTTCATCTTGACGTCACAGACGCCATCTGAGAACGCTGAGATGATGGCCTCGTCCGTCACCTTGGGGATCTTGAGGCGGACGTTGTTGAAGCGCTGGATGTATTTCTGCAGGGTCTCCCCGGGCTGCTGCTTGATGCGGCACAGGTCACCCGCGGCCGGGGGGCGGTCGCGGGTGCCCTGAAAGTTGGCGATGAAGCGGCTGCGCATTCGTCCTAGGAGGAGATCGAGCCGGGAGACAGGTTCAGGAGCCACGAGTGGGCACCGTCTTGAGTGCCATAGGAAACCAGTTCGCCATGACTTTCTTGTCGCCTTTGGCCGCCTTGATGCTCAGCTCGTAGAGCTGCAAGAACTCCGCGGGGTCGGAGGTGCCGTCATAGCAAGGAGGCAGGTCCGGCTTGAACTTGCCCAGCCACACGATGCTACCACAGCTCGGGAGTGAAGGCGCGGCAGCCTGCTATGGTCACCGGGGCCCTTTGCTGACGCGAAGCTTGCTCTTGATGGTACCCGCGCACCGCTGCCAGAGGTAGTACGTGGTCTTGTCGTGCCGGTGCAGGGAGCACGGGGGCGCCTTCTTGAGGCTGAGGGATTTCTTGACAGCCTCCTCCTTCTCGTGCAGGCACCGGATGTGGTGGGTCGCGCCCAGGGGCCGCGCGCCTTGGCGCCAGGGCGCCGTCTTGGGGCAGAGGCGATGGAGGCGCTTGTAGGATCGAAAGTATGTCTAGAGGGGGGGGTGATTAGACTACTTGACCAAATAAAAACTTAGCCTTTTCCCAATTTTAGTCTTTGGCAGATTTTAGGAACTTAACACAAGTCAAGCAATCTTAACGCAATTCAAGCAAGCATGCAAAGAGTATATGAGCTGCGGAAAGTAAAGCATGCAACTTGCAAGAATGTAAAGGGAAGGGTTTGGAGAGTGCAAACGCAATAGGAGACACGGATTTTTTTGTCGTGGTTCCGATAGGTGGTGCTATCGTACATCCACGTTGATGGAGACTTCAACCCACAAAGGGTAACGGCTGCGCGAGTCAATGGAGGGCTCCACCCACGAAGGGTCCACGAAGAAGCAACCTTGTCTATCCCACCATGGTCGTCGCCCATGAAGGACTTGCCTCACTAGGGGTAGATCTTCACGAAGTAGGCGATCTCCTTGCCCGTACAAACTCCTTGGTTCAACTCCACAATCTTGTCAGAGGCTCCCAAGTGACACCTTGCCAATCTAGGAGACACCACTCTCCAAGAAGTAACAAATGGTGTGTTGATGATGAACTCCTTACTCTTGTGCTTCAAATGATAGTCTCCCCAACACTCAACTCTCTATCTCACAGGATTTGGATTTGGTGGAAAGAAGATTTGAGTGGAAAGCAACTTGGGAAGGCTAGAGATCAAGATTCATATGGTAGTAATGGAATATCTTGGTCTCAACACAAGTGTAGGTGGTTCTTTCTCAGAAAATGTAAGTTGGAAGTGTAGGTTCATTCTGATGGCTCTCTCCACGAATGAAGAGGAGGTGGAGGGGTATATATAGCCTCCACACAAAATCTAACTGTTACACATAACTTACCAATCTCGGTGGGACCGAATTGTGAAACTCGGTCGGACCGATTCAGTAAATCTAGTGACCGTTAGGATTTTCAGTGGGACCGACATGCAACTCGGTAGGACCGATATGGTTAGGGTTAGGGCATAATGTAATCTCGGTGAGACCGATTACACAAACTCAGTGAGACTGATTTTGGTAATAAGCTAACCAAAGAGTTGGTCAGGTAAACTCGGTGGGACCGATTCGCTCATCTCAGTGAGACCGAAATGTTACGAAAAGGAAACAGAGAGTTTACATTGCAATCTCGGTGGGACCGATCGCTCATCTCGGCGAGACCGAAACGTTACGAAGGGAAACAGAGCGATTACAATCCCATCTCGGTGAGACCGAGATCCCTATCGGTGAGACCGATTTGCCTAGGGTTTGTGGCAGTGGCTATGACATCTGAACTCGGTGGTGCCGGATAGAAAGAGTCGGTGGGGCTGAGTTTGACTTTCGGTTTAGGTCATATGTGGATGTGAGAAAGTAGTTGAGGGCTTTGGAGCATATCACTAAGCATTTTGAGCAAGAACCTCATTAAGCAACACCTCATCCCTCCTTGATAGTATTGGCTTTTCCTATAGACTCAATGTGATCTTGGATCACTAAAATAGAAAATGTAGAGTCTTGAGCTTTGAGCTTGAGCCAATCCTTTTGTCCTTACCATTTTGAGGGGTCCACTTTTCTCATCCATGCCATGCCAATCATTGAGCTTTCCTGAAATATTTATCTTGAAATAGCATTAGCTCAATGAGCTATATGTTGTTAGGAATTACCAAAACCACCTCGGGATAGTTGCACTTTCAATCTCCCCCTTTTTGGTAATTGATGACAACATATAGATCAAAGCTTTGACAAATGATAATAAGATTGAAAAACGTTGTCGCTTTGAGAAGTATGTGAAAAGTAAGAGCTCGCCCTAAATTTGTGCATAGTTTAAGATTTGCTTTGAACTGCAAATGCACAATGAGTTAGGATCATGGGTTACTCTTCCATGTCACATACATCTTGGTGGAGTGCTTAAAATGATAATAATTAAATACATGCATGCATCACCACGCAAAGTGAATGATCATATAGAGATATAAAAGGATAATGTCATCCAACAAGCATTAAGGTAGCATATGATCAAACACATGATCATCCAAGTATCACACCAAAGCATAGAGTATTAAGCAAACAAGCAAATAACAAAGTTCAACCACCAAAAACAAGAGAGAACAAAAGCAACACTCTCTCTCGAAGCCTATGATCTATACATTTTCTCCTGCTTTGGCAACAAGTTACCAAAAAGTTCATAAAAAATACATAGTGCTAGATCGACTCTCAGGGTTGGTCTTCAGGTGGTGGTGTAGAAATAACTCCAAGGGCGAAAGCATCAGTTGAGGTTGATGGAGCTGATGGAGTGGCTACTGGAGCTGGTGGCACTGAAGTTGTTGCTGGTGCAGATGAAGTTGCTCTGGTGTCTGTAACTGGTACTGCAGCAGATCTCTGACCTCTGGGCACTCTAGCAAATGCTTCTGTGGTTGACTTTCCCTTCTTCTCCTCCACTTCCTCCAAAAGTTCCTCAACAACTGATTGTATCTCAGTGACCTTCACATCTAAATCATAGAACTTCTGCTCTATGATTCTCTCCAAGCTCTCATGGTTTTGAGTCAGGGTGGCCAATCCCTTCTCAATCCTTAGAGTGGAGGCAATCAAGCAGCCAAGCTGATCTTGCTTGCTCTTCAGGAAATACTGAGATGCCTCATCAATGGTTGGCATCTTTGCAGCCTTTTCAGTCCTTGCTTTCTCCTTCTTTTCTTGTGCTTGCACGGAGGATGGTTCATTCTCATCCATCACCACAGTGTTGTCCTCAAAGTCTGGGTAGATGGGCTGGTGTTCCTTGTCCAAGAGATATGTGCCAGTGCCCATCTTGGAGTTAATTAGTTCCTGAATCTGTGGGGCATACCCGCAACTTCTCTTCTGATCAGCAGCTATCCTCTTGATAGTTTCCACAATTAGGCTCATGACTTTGAACTTTTGAGGCACATCAAATATGTGAATCAGGTTAATTGCATGGCCTCTAATCATCTTGTGATCACCTGACTTTGGCAATAGAGTATGCCTGAGGATCCAGTTGATTGTTGGCAAACCTGACAATAGGTAATGTACTGATCCAAACTTGTGTGTCTCAAGTGCAACATCTGGGATCTCTCTGTACATATGTGCCATGGAGTTGTGGTCCTTCTTCTTCTTGGCATAGACATCCAAGTCATCCTCATTCTCCTTAGGAGCATTGATCAATTTTGCCCATTCTTCAACTGTTGATTGGTACCTAGTACCTTCAGACATCCATACAATCCTTCCATCTGGGTAGAAATGAGCTGTGGAGTAGAATTGCATAATAAGCTCATCATTCCACTTTGTGAGCTTCTGCCCAACAAAGTTCTCTACTCCACAAGACTTGAAACTATCATAAACTCCAGGATAGTGCTCTTCATTTTCCCTGATGTACTTCCAGTCCACCCATCTCATATCATAGACTATAGGCTTCTTGTCAAGCAGCACTGTCTCATAGAAATCCTGTTGTTCCTTTGTATGGAACCTGTAGTCCACAGCAGTTCTTCTCCTGACTGCATAGAGATCAGTCAATCTCCACTGTCTGAGTCCTGCATCCTTCCAGAGCTTCATGTCCTCAGCTACTGGATGAGCATCATTGTGATCTGGAATTTTGGGATTCCAACTTTCTCAAGACATGTGACTCATCATCTTCTTCTTCTTCTATAGCAGCTTCAGGCACTGGGGCCTTGTTCTTCTCTCCAGCAGGAATACTCCTGGTATTCCTCTTGGGTGCAGCTTTGGGCTTAGGTGCAACTGCCTTGGGAGCTTCTTTGGGCTTTGATGGAGCAGCCCCTGATCTTATAGCATCTCCCATAAGCTTTTGAGCTTTAGGTGTTGGTACAACAACCTCTTCCTCTACTTCCATCATAGAGGGTTTTCCAACTACTCTGGCCATAGTCTTCTTAGCTCTTTCTTTCCTTTTCTTCTCAGCCACTACTTGCTCTTTGGGTTCAGATCCCAAAGTCTCTTGAGTTGTTCCTCTGACCTTCAACATAGGAGTCCTCTTGGCTGGAACTTTCCTGTTCATTCCAGGCTTAATGGCAGCAGCTGTGCCATATTTCTTCTTCAGCACCTTCCTAGATGTGGCCTCATCCTCATCTGCCACATAGTCCTCATCCTCAGAATCTGAGGTCTTCTTCTTTCTGGCCCTGGTGGCTGCCTTTGGCAAGTTGCTGGGTGTGCTCCTGCTACCATCATGGCTGCTAGAGGGACTAGTGCCCTCACTCATGTGAACTTGCTCCTCAGACTTGTTCTGACTGTCACTCTGATCTAACATGATGCAAACACTGACAGCAGACCCTGTGAATAGATATAGATGAGGTAGATGGGATGAGCATCACAAAGTAAAGATGTTTTTGCAAAAGAATGAGTCAAAAACTTAGTTTTAGTTTTCCACAGAAAGCATTTCAGATCTACCGATTTGTGAACTCGGTGATACCGAAGCAGCTTTTGGAACCTAAACTAGTGAACTCAGTCAGACCGAGTCACAGTTCGGTGGCACCAAGACTGCTAGGGTTTTCACAAAGTCCTGAACTCGGTCACACCGATTTGCAATTCTCAGTTAGACCGAGAATCACATGTGCAATGGCCTAAGCCAAATCGGTGGAACCGATTTCTACAACTCGGTTGGTCCGAGATGATTTCGGCGAAAACCTAACCCTAAATTTTCAATCCACAACTAATCTACAGAGTGATTTCGCTGGATAGGGTGATCTCAATTGTGGCAAGATACATGGCAAAACAATGTGCTAGGAATCAGAGTGAGATTAGCACAAGGGTCAAGTCCATACCCTAAGTGCGGCGATGGACCTGCTACAGCGGCAACGGCGGAGACGATTTCCGTTGACGGTGGCGGAGACCAGCGGTGGGAGGCTGCTGGCGACAAGGAGGACGTTCTGGAGACCCACGGAGGAAGAGCGGGCTGAGCGTGGGTGAAGGGGTTCGGAGAAATCTCCAAATTTTGGCCCGGGGTTATAAATAGCCTGACCCTGTCGGTGTGACCGAGTGGAACAACTCGGTGGCACCGAGATGCATAACTGCAAGCAGTTACTGCAACTCGGTGTGACCGAAAAGTTCAAATCAGTTGCACCAAGATTGAAAACCTAGATCGACTTAATGATCTCGGTATGACCGAAATGGATGAATCGGTCAGAACAAAACGCACAAAGAAGTTTTGGAAGTTTAAGTCTATGACGAATGGGGACTCCGAGTGCTCCTCACACAGAGTGGTTCGAATCTGACTTGATCAAACTTTGTGATGTAGCATGAATAGAGTTTGAGACAAGAAAAGCATTGATAGCTAGAGAAGGTTCTTAGGCATTCTTGTCCATCCACTTGGCAAAAGAAAAGAAACCAAACAATCAAAAATACAAGTGGATGTCCTCGAATGAGTGAAATATGCAACCAACATGCTCACACAATAAAATGACAAATGAAATATGTGGAAAAGCATGCACAACCATTCTAGCATATATCAAGCAATTGGCGATGACTAGGTCATCTATATATGAGTATATTGACTTAGGAGTCAAATGAGAACATTTGATCATAGGTCATACTCATCGTTTAAGCTTAAGTGGGGTTGCCACTTTTACATAATGCATTGTTGTGTTCACACCATTAGAGTTGCTTTAGCTCAATTCTTAGAGTAAAGCTCCCCCTAGATGTGAGATCCCCCCTAAGAGGGATGAACTAACCTTGGGTTTTGTCGATGATGACTTCATGCAGGTGTTGAAGAGGTGGATGCTCTATGTTGATGTAGATCATTTGGAGCAATCCTTTGGAGTGAGTTGCACTTTCAATACCTACATGGGTTAGTCCCACAAGGAACAAACAAGGATATCCATAGACATAGAGTGATGCACGCACAAAATGATGTCTATGAAAGCATTGGGTTACCTTGTCCCTTGTCTTACCAACAAGAGGGTTTGTGACTCCATGAACTAGTGCAAGAGGTGGAAGTTGATTGCACTTGTTCTTGCCAAAATGATAAGAGTGAAGTATGTTGGCGGAGTCGCCCTCAAGAACTCTCTAGTTCTTCTTCTTCGGGATCCACATCATCTTGATGGCAATCCTTGGAGTTGTAGTCGTACTTGATGAAGTAGAACTTGATGTAGTCTTGGGAACCCACTTTACCAAGGCCTTAGGAGCTTCTTCAAATGCATCAATATCCTCTTGAAGCTTGTCCTTGCCTTTCTGCTTGTGGTCTTATGGTGGAAGATCATCTTGGGCTTGTGTCCCTTTGAAAGAAGTAGGATCATACTTCTCTTGTTGAGGAACAAACTTCGTCTTGGGGTATTGATCTTCTTCCCACTCAACTCCATTGGCATTGAACTTTCATTCAAAACCAACACCTTGGTTCTTCCGGTGCGTTCCTTGCTTGCGTACAATTTCCTCGAATTGCTTACTTCCGGCAAGGCTCTTGTAAACACCTTTCTCTATAATTCCCTTCAATAAGCTATTTTCTTGCTCAAGTGTAACTTGTCTAAGAGAATCATTAGTGGAATCAAGAGAACTACTAGAAGCAACAACATTAGATTTAGCATGATTATTATTACTACTAGAGGAAGAATCTTTCTTGTTCTTGTTACTAGACTTGACTTGAGGCATGTAAGTAGATAAGAGTAAACGCTTGGCAATGTAAGAAGAACTTTTCTTGCGAAGATCATCATTGATAACCTTTAAAAACTCATGTTCTTGCTCAAGGTTGAGCTTTTCAAACCGTAATTTCTCATGAGTCCTTAAAAGTTCTCAATGATCTCCTAAGATAGTTTCATGAGCTAACTTAAGAGTGTTTAGTTCTTTAGTTATAAGCTCAATCTTCTCCTTATCATTTTCATTCGTTTTATCTTGATTAGCATGATTAATTGACGTTTCATCATAGTATTCACTAGAGTTGTCAACAAGTAAATCATCATCACCTAGCAAGTCATCTTCATCACTATTGAAATCAACATACTCGGGGTGTGATACCTTTGGGCCTTTAGCCATGAAGCATCTTCCAAGTCCTTAATTTGGTGAATCAAATATGTCGTAGGAGTTGGTTGACACAAGTGCTAGACCGGCAACACCTTCATCTTGAGTATGTTCTGAGTCGGAGTGATAGCTTCTCTCGGAGTGATGTTCGGAGTCGGAGCCGGATACCCATTCACCAACATGAGCTTGATGTGTTCGTTTTGTGTAGCTCCTTGATGACTTGTCCCTCCTTTCTGAATCCTTGCTTCTCCAACGATCATCTCTACTCCTCCTCTCTCTTGGTGGTGATTCTTCTCTTCTACTTCTTATTTTAGGAGAATCTTCTCTTCTTTTGTAGGGTGTCATACACTCATTGGAATAGTGTCCGGGTCTCCCACAATTGTAGCAATTACGCTCACGACTCGAAGATCTTTTGTCATTGTAGGACCTTGACTTGGAACTTCTTTCCTTGCTTCTACTCTTGTAGAACTTGTTGAAGTTCTTCACCATTAGGATCAATTCTTCATTGAAGGTTTGTTTCTCACTTGATGATGTGGGAGCTTCACATGAGGCTTTATAAGCACCATTTGACTTGTTGTGGAGCTCCTCCTTATCCTTGAGTGACATCTCATGAGCAACAATTCTTCCAATGACCTCCGTTGGCTTGAGATTCTTGTAACTGGGCATCATTTGGATCAATGTGCACATGGTATCATATTTTCCATCCAAGGCTCTTAGGATCTTCTTGATGATGAATTTGTCGGTCATCTCTTCACTTCCTAAGCCGGCAATCTCATTTGTGATGAGAGCAAGCCTAGAGTACATTTCAGCGACGCCTTCACCATCCTTCATCTTGAACTTGTCAAGTTGACTTTGAAGCACATCCAACTTGGATTCCTTGACGGAGTAGGTACCTTCATGCATGTCAATCAAAGTGTCCCAAATTTCCTTTGCATTCTAAAGACGGCTGATTTTGTTGAATTCTTCAGGGCACAATCCGTTGAAGAGGATATCACAAGCTTGAGCATTGTATTGCAGCATCTTCAACTCTTCCGCGCTAGCTTCACGGTTCGGTTCTCTCCCATCAAAGAATTCACCTTGCAAGCCAATACACACAATAGCCCATACGGCGGGGTTATGTCCAAAGAATATGCATTTTCATATTATGCTTCCAACTAGCAAAATTAGTACCATCAAAGTAAGGACCTCTAGGGTGATAGTTTATCTTGCTAGACGCCATACTCTCCTAGGTTGTGAAACCAAGGCTATGACTACCCAAAGCTATGGAAATCAAAGCAAATGGAGACCAAAGCTCTGATACCACTTGTAGCATCGAAAGTATGTCTAGAGGGGGTGATTAGACTACTTGACCAAATAAAAACTTAGCCTTTTCCCAATCTTAGTCTTTGGCATATTTTAGCAACTTAACATAAGTCAAGCAATCTTAACACAATTCAAGCAAGCATGCAAAGAGTATATGAGCAGCGGAAAGTAAAGCATGCAACTTGCAAGAATGTAAAGGGAAGGGTTTGGAGAGTGCAAACGCAATAGGAGACACGGAAGTTTTTGTCGTGGTTCTGATAGGTGGTGCTATCGTACATCCATGTTGATGGAGACTTCAACCCACAAAGGGTAACGGCTGCGCGAGTCCATGGAGGGCTCCACCCACGAGAAGCAACCTTGTCTATCCCACCATGGCCATCGCCCACGAAGGACTTGCCTCACTAGGGGTAGATCTTCACGAAGTAGGCGATCTCCTTGCCCGTACAAACTCCTTGGTTCAACTCCACAATCTTGTCGGAGGCTCCCAAGTGACACCTAGCCAATCTAGGAGACACCACTCTCCAAGAAGCAACAAATGGTGTGTTGATGATGAATGATACGTCTCCAACGTATCTACTTTTCCAAACACTTTTGCCCTTGTTTTGGACTCTAATTTGCATGATTTGAATGAAACTAACCCGGACTGATGCTGTTTTCAGCAGAATTACCATGATGTTGTTTCATGTGTAGAAAACAAAAGTTCTCGGAATGACCTGAAATTCCTCGGAGACAAGTTTCATACAATATAAAAAATACTGGCAAAAGATGAAGACCAGGGTGCCCATACCCTGTGCACGAGGGTGGGGGGCGCGGCCACCCCCTCTGGGCATGCCCCCCTGTCTCGTGGGCCCCCTGCAACTCCGCCGACCTCAACTCCAACTCCATATATTCCGTCTCGCGGAGAAAAAAATCAGAGAGAAAGTTTCATCATGTTTTACGATACGGAGCCGCCGCCAAGCCCTAATCTCTCTCGGGAGGGCTGATCTGGAGTCCGTTCAGGGCTCCGGAGAGGGGGATTCGTCGCCGTCGTCATCATCAACCATCCTCCATCTCCAATTTCATGATGCTCACTGCCGTGCGTGAGTAATTCCATCGTAGGCTTGCTAGACGGTGATGGGTTGGATGAGATTTACCATGTAATCAAGTTAGTTTTGTTAGGGTTTGATCCCTAGTATCCACTATGTTCTGAGATTGATGTTGCTATGACTTTGCTATGCTTAATGCTTGTCACTATGGCCCGAGTGCCATGATTTCAGATCTGAACCTATTATGTTTTCATGAATATATGTGTGTTCTTGATCCTATCTTGCAAGTCTATAGTCACCTATATGTGTTATGATCCGACAACCCCGAAGTGACAATAATCGGGATACTTCTCGGTGATGACCGTAGTTTGAGGAGTTCATGTATTCACCATGTGTTAATGCTTTGGTCCAGTTCTCTATTAAAAGGAGGCCTTAATATCCCTTAGTTTCCACTAGGACCCCGCTGCCATGGGAGGGTAGGACAAAAGATGTCATGCAAGTTCTTTTCCATAAGCACGTATGACTATATTCTGAATACATGCCTACATTACATTGATGAATTGGAGCTAGTTCTGTGTCACCCTATGTTATAGCTATTACATGAGGAATCGCATCCAACAGAATTATCCATCACTGATCCATTGCCTACGAGCTTTTCACATCTTGTGCTTCGCTTATTTACTTTTCTGTTGCTATTGTTACAATCACTACAAAACCCAAAAATATTACTTTTTCTATCGTTACCATTACTATCATACTACTTTGCTATTAAATACCTTGCTGCAGATACTAAGTTATCCAGGTGTAGTTGAATTGACAACTCAACTACTAATACTCAAGAATATTCTTTGGCTCCCCTTGTGTCGAATCAATAAATTTGGGTTGAATACTCTACCCTCGAAAGCTGTTGCGATCCCCTACACTTGTGGGTCATCGAGACTAATTTCTGGCGCCGTTACCGGGGAGCATAGCTCTATTCTCTGAGTCACTTGGGATTTATATCTGCTGATCACTATGAAGAACTTGAAAGATCAAAAAACTAAAATATATCCCTCAACTACGAGGGGAGGTAAGGAACTGCCATCTAGCTCTGCACTAGATTCTCCTTCTGTTATGAGTAAGTTTGCGACACCTAAACCTGCTACTACTATGAATTTTGATATGTCGCATGTTATTGATGATGCCACTTCTGCTATGCATGATACTTACGATGAAACTACTTCTGTGCGTGATACCACTTTGCCATTAGGTGAATTTCTTGATGAACAACTTTCTAGGGTTAGAGATAATGAAACTATTGAAGATACTATTATTGATGATAGTGATGATGAAAGTTCTCCCCCTAATTATGAATTACCTGTTGTTCCTGAGGGTTATGTTATGAATGAGGAAGCTACTAAAGCTATCTTTGCTTGTAAAGATAGATATGATCTTAAAAAAATATTAGCTAAATGGAAGCAGCAGTCTCTTAATGCTAGAATGAAACCTGACCCTGCTTTTGCTACTTTACCTATCTGTGTTACTGATAAGGATTATGAATTCTCTGTTGATCCTGAGATTATTACTTTAGTTGAATCCAATCCTTTCTATGGCACTAAATCTGAAACTGTTGTGGCACATCTTACCAAGTTAAATGATATAGCCACCCTGTTTACTAATAATGAGACGTCTCGCTATTATTACATCCTTAAGATATTTCCGTTCTCATTAAAGGGTGATGCTAAGACTTGGTTTAATTCTCTTGAGCCTGGTTGTGTGCGTAGTCCCCAGGATATGATTTATTACTTCTCTGCTAAATATTTCCCTGCTCATAAGAAACAAGTTGCCTTGCGGGAAATATATAACTTTGTGCAAATCAAAGAAGAGAGTCTCCCACAAGCTTGGGGGAGGCTTCTCCGATTACTTAATGCTTTGCCTGATCATCCTCTTAAGAAAAATTAAATACTTGATATCTTTTATAATGGACTAACTGATGCTTCCAAGGACCACTTGGATAGTTGTGCTAGTTGTGTTTTCAGCGAAAGAACAGTCGACGAAGCTGAATTACTATTGAATAATATGTTGACTAATGAAAATAATTGGACTCTTCCTGAGCCAATTCCTGAACCAACTGAGCCACCTCCCGAGCCTATTCCTAAACCTACTCCGAAGAAGAGAGGTGTTCTATTTCTCAGTCCTGAAGATATGCAAGAGGCAAAGAAATCAATGAAATAAAAAGGTATAAAAGTTGAAGTTGTTAAGAATTTACCACCTATTGAAGAAATACATGGTCTTAATATACCGCATGTCGAAGAACCACAATGTCTTGATAACCCGGCACAGGTAGTGAAGGTAAATTCTCTCTATAGATATGATAAAGTTGAAATCCCTTCTACTAAATTTCATAGCCCGTGCTTAGATGAATTTGATGACTTTATGGATAAACAAGCAAATTTCAATGATTATGTTAGTAGACAATTGAAAAATAATGCTTATACGATTAGACGCTTGAGTGATTATATGGCTAGAGTTAAGGGTGAACTTAAACTTACTAGTAAACATATTTCTATGGTCACCAGTCAAGCTGAACAAGTACTTAAAGCTCAGAATGAATTGCTAGAGGAACTAAATAATAAACATGACTTTGTTGTTAGAGTGGCTACTAGAACTGGTAAAATGACTCAGGAACCTTTGTATCCTGAAGGCCACCCTAAGAGAATTGAACAAAATTCTCAGAATAATAATCTAGATACTCCTAGTTCTTCTAAGAAGAAGAAAAAGAAAAATGATAGGACTTTGCATGCTTCTAGTGAACCTAATGTAGAAACACCTGAGAATCCTAATAATACTTCTATCTCTGATGCTGAAATACAATCTGGAGATGAACACGAACCTGATGATAATGCTAATAATGATGTCCATGTAGATGCTCAACCTAGTAATAGCAATGATATAGAAATTGAACCTGCAGTTGGTCTTGATAACCCACAATCAAGAAACCAACGTTATGATAAGAGAGATTTTGTTGCTAGGAAGCATGGTAGAGAAAGAGAACCATGGGTTCAGAAACCCATGCCCTTTCCACCTAAACCATCCAAGAGAAAGGATGATGAGGACTTTGAGCGTTTTGCTAAAATGATTAGACCTATTTTCTTACGCATGCGCTTAACTGATATGCTTAAAACAAACCCTTATGCTAAATATATGAAAGATATCATCACTAATAAGAGGAAAATACCTGAAGCTGAGATTTCCACCATGCTCGCTAACTATACCTTTAAGGGTGGAATACCTAAGAAACTTGGTGATCCCAGAGTACCCACTATACCATGCTCCATAAAAAGAAATTATGTTAAAACTGCTTTATGTGATTTAGGAGCCGGTGTTAGTGTTATGCCTCTTTCCTTGTACTGTAGACTTGAATTAAGTAAGTTGACACCCACTGAGATATCCTTGCAAATGGCTGATAAATCAACTGCTATACCTGTCGGCATTTGTGAGGACGTGCCTGTTGTTGTTGCAAACGTTACTATTATAACAGACTTTGTCATTCTTGATATTCCTGAGTACGATAGTATGTCGATTATCCTCGGTAGACCCTTTTTAAATACTGCGGGTTCTGTTATTGATTGCAACAAAGGCAATGTCACCTTTCATGTTAATGGAAATGAGCACACGGTACATTTTCCGAGGAAACAACCTCAAGTTGACAACATAAATTCTATTGAGAAAATTCCATCAATCATTATTGGAGGTTTTGAATTTCCTCTCCCTACTGTCAAGAAAAAGTATGATATTCTTATTGTTGGGGATATCCATATCCCCGTTGAGGTAACCTAGTGTCACATTGAAATTTCTCCGGTTTTGTGTTATTCGGAATGAGTTTGTTAACAAGACTTGATCAACCTTGTTAGTGGATTCATTTTGATGATCATGAGAAGGATGAAACTAGAAGGCACAACCTTCTATACCCTCTTTTTACTTCCTGTTATTTAAATTAAATAAAGCAAAAATAGTATTATTTGTCTGTTTTCTGAATTACTCGTGCAATGAAAAATATCCTGAAAATAAAAGTGCTCCAAATGCCCTGCAAATTTAGTATGATTTTATGGAATATTTGAGGATTTTAGGCACTGAAATCACTGCAGGAGGGGCAAGCACCAGGCCACGAGAGTGGAGGGCGCGCCCACCCCCTCTGGGCGCGCCCCCCTTTCTCGTGGGCCCCTGGTGGCCCCCCTCCACTTATGCCAACACCCACACACTCCATCTTCTTCCCAAAAAAATCCCCATCCAGCTCAAGCACGAGTTCTAGCTCGTTTTGCTGTGATTTTCGATCTCCTTGCTCAAAGCTCTATTTACAAAACTGCTCTGGGAGATTGTTGCTTGGTATGTGACTCCCCCATTGGTCCAAATAGTTTTTGTTCTAGTGCTTTATTCATTGCAAATCCTTGCTGCCTTGGTGACCTTGTTCTTGAGCTTGCATGTTAAATTTATGAGGTTCCAAGTAATTCTGATGCATGATATAGGCTCTAGGCACTTGTAGGAGTAGTTGCTATCGATCTTGTTTAGTTTCATTCACTTTTATTTTGAAGTTACTAAAATTTCAGAAATATTGCAGAAAAAGAAATATGTTTAGGAAAATGTACCAAGGTGGTTCCTCAATAAAGAAAGGACCTGGGCGTGCTATGCGTGAGCAAGAGATGAACCACCAAGGGAAGCTGAAGTGCGGTCTTGTGAATGGCCGTCAGAAGAGTTTATGGTCAATGCAGGCATTAAAGATGAATTTGATACATATGTGTGTAATGCCGATATTGAGGACTTCATTCAAGATAAGTGTCCTAAGTACTACTATCTAACTGATTCGTTCGTGAGAAGGTTTAAATTTCCATCTTCGTGTAATTCTCATAGTGTCCTGTTTGATATTTATGATAAGTCTTATACCATGGACTTAGAAGATTTTACAACTGCTTGCAAACTTCCGCAGTTGGGGCAATGTTAATGATCCCCACAAATCTGAATTTAGAGACTTTCTTGCTAGTATTACTGCAGGAGAATCTAGGGATATAGCACAAGATACCATAGGGAGCATTCATTTTCCTGCTATACATTATTTTGCTCTCTTCATTGGTAGATGCATTAACAGTAAAGATGAAGCATGTCATATGTGTGTCCCTGATCTTTGTGTCCTCAAGAGTGCTATTTTAGGTTATAAAGATTATAACTTGGGGCAATAGTTGCACGTAGGTTGCATAAAAATGGTAGAGCTGGAGATTTATTTGGAGGAATTTATGTGACCCGTGTAGCAAATTATCTTGGTATAGCCCTGCGAGAGGGGGATATGATGTTACCTCCTGCTTATTTAGATTATGACGCCATGGTCCAACATCATTTTCTTAAGGGGAATGAACAATTCCTCCAGTATCGACTAATCTTTGACAGACATAGCTCTGTCCATGTTACTCTTCCTGCTCCTTTCCTTTTTGATTACTAGGCAAAAGGAAGATATGTTGTTACTAGGGAGGAAGAAGCTGAACACGAGGGGAGAGCGGAGGCGGCTCGCCAACATGCCGCAGCTCAGGAGGCATTTGCTGCTGCATCTCAATACAACCCCAATTACAACTACGGATATCAGCCAGGCTATCCATGGCCATAAACCAACTTAGGCCAAAAGCCTAAGCTTGGGGGAGTACGTATTTCTCACCGACTTTACATTCATGTTCACACACTATTCTAGTCGTCGGTGCTCATACTCTTTCATTCTATTATCCATGCTAGTTTAATTCTCTTTTTCTAGTTTTCTTCTTATGTGTTTGATAAACCTTAAGAAAAACCGAAAAATAGTTAGTTTAAATTCCATGCTTGTAGTAGAAATTAAAATGAAAACCCAAAAAGATTTCTCATTCTTCTTTTACTTGTTGGGAGCTTTCCCGTGTAAATATTTTTATTTTCTTTACTTTCCTTTGAGGGGTTGAGAGTAGAAGACCATATTGAAAATGTTTAGTGGCTCTCATATGCATGATTGTTTATTTAATTAGAGCCCATATTACTTTGTCTTCTCTCTTGAGTTGAATGCTTGCAGATTCCAGCTTAGTCCAATGCACGTGCACTATTATTATTATACACATCGTTCGGTCGTGCAAGTGAAAGGCAATAATGACGATATATGATGGATTGATTGAGATGAGAGAAGCTGGTATGAACTCGACCTTTCTTGTTTTTATAAATATGATGAGTTCATCGTTCCTGTTTCAGCTTATTATGAAGTAAACATATTTGCAATGACATTTAGAGATTATAGTTGCTTGTGCCATGCTTAATTAGCTATGAGTTATAATGGTTTACCTTGCGTGCCAACAAGCTATTAGAATGATTATGATGTGGTGTGATGGGATGGTATCCTCCTTTGAATGAATTGAGTGACTTGACTTGGCACATGTTCACGCATGTAGTTGAAACAAATCAACATAGCCTTCACGATATTTATGTTCATGGTGGATTATATCCTACTCATGCTTGTACTCGGTGTGAATTAGTTTGAATGCATGTTTATGACTGTTGTCGCTCTCTCAGTTGGTCGATTCCCAGTCTTTTGCTAGCCTTCACCTGTACTAAGCGGGAATACTGCTTGTGCATCCAAACTCCTTAAACCCCAAAGTTATTCCATATGAGTCCACCATACCTTCCTAAATGCGGTATTTACCTGTCGTTCCAAGTAAATTTGTATGTGCCAAACTCCAAATCTTCAAATGAAATTCTGTTTTGTATGCTCGAGCAGCTCATATTTCAACTAGGGCTGCCTATATCTTCCATGCTAGGTGGGTTATTCTCAAGAAGAGTGGACTCCGCTCCTCATTCACGAGAAAGGGCCGGTAACCGGGATGCCCAGTCCCATGATCCAAAAAGATCAAAGCAAATCAATATAATTAAACAAAACTCCCCCAGGGCTGTTGTTAGTTGGAGGCACTCATTGTTTCAAGCAAGCCATGGATTGATGCTTGTTGGTGGTGGGGGAGTATAAACTTTTACCATTCTATGTGGGAACTGCCTATAATGCATGTAGTATGGAAGGTACAGCCTTCTCATTGTTGTTGCGTTGACAGTGAAAGTATGCCGCCCAAAATGCTATTCAATCTCTATTTTAAAATCGAGCTCTGGCACCTCTACAAATCCCTGCTTCCCTCTGCGAAGGGCCTATCTATTTACTTTTATGTTGAGTCATCACCTTCTTATTAAAAAGCACCCGCTGGAGAGCACACTGTCATTTGCATTCATTATTATTGGTTTATATTGGGTATGACTTGACTGGATCTCTTTTACCATGAATTACAATGTTTAGTCAGTCCTTGATCTTTAAAGGTGCTCTGCATTTATATTTTGCGGTCTCAGAAAGGGCTAGCGAGATACCATTTTGTTATATCATGTTATGATTGTTTTGAGGAAGTGTTGTCATCCGAGTTTTATTATTATGGCTCGCTGGCTGATTATGCCATTGATATGAGTGATTGTGAGACCGAGGTGTTATTGTGAGTATGGTTAGTTCATAATATTTGCTGAAACCTGAATGCTGGCTTTGCATGTTTACAACAACAAGAGCAAATAAAGTTTGTAAAAGTTTTTCTTTATCACTTTTAGTTTATCAACTGAATTGCTAGAGGACAAGCAAAGGTTTAAGCTTGGGGGAGTTGATACGTCTCCAACGTATCTACTTTTCCAAACACTTTTGCCCTTGTTTTGGACTCTAACTTGCATGATTTGAATGAAACTAACCCGGACTGATGTTGTTTTCAGTAGAATTACCAAGATGTTGTTTCATGTGTAGAAAAACAAAAGTTCTCGGAATGACCTGAAAATCCTCGGAGACAAGTTTCAGAAAATATAAAAAATACTGGCAAAAGATGAAGACCAGGGGGCCCACACCCTGTCCACGAGGGTGGGGGCGCGCCCACCCCCTCTGGGCGCGCACCCCTGTCCCGTGGGCCCCCTGCAGCTCCGCCGACCTCAACTCCAACTCCATATATTCCGTCTCGCGGAGAAAAAAATCAAAGAGAAAGTTTCATCACGTTTTACGATACGGAGCCGCCGCCAAGCCCTAATCTCTCTCGGGAGGGCTGTTCTGGAGTCCGTTCGGGGCTCCAGAGAGGGGGATTCGTCGCCGTCGTCAACATCAACCATCCTCCATCACCAATTTCATGATGCTCACCACCGTGTGTGAGTAATTCCATCATAGGCTTGCTGGATAGTGATGGGTTGGATGAGATTTACCATGTAATCAAGTTAGTTTTGTTAGGGTTTGATCCCTAGTATCCACTATGTTCTGAGATTGATGTTGCCATGACTTTGCTATGCTTAATGCTTGTCAGTAGGGCCCGAGTGCCATGATTTCAGATCTGAACCTATTATGTTTTCATGAATATATGTGTGTTCTTGATCCTATCTTGCAACTCTATAGTCACCTATTATGTGTTATGATCCGACAACCCCGAAGTGACAATAATAGGGATACTTCTCGGTGATGACCGTAGTTTGAGGAGTTCATGTATTCACCATGTGTTAATGCTTTGGTCCGGTTCTCTATTAAAAGGAGGCCTTAATATCCCTTAGTTTCCACTAGGACCCCGCTACCACGGGAGGGTAAGACAAAAGATGTCATGCAAGTTCTTTTCCATAAGCACGTATGACTATATTCGGAATACATGCATACATTACATTGATGAATTGGAGCTAGTTCTATGTCATCCTATGTTATAGCTATTACATGAGGAATCGCATCCGACATAATTATCCATCACTGATCCATTGCCTACGAGCTTTTCACATCTTGTGCTTCGCTTATTTACTTTTCTGTTGCTACTGTGACAATCACTACAAAACCCAAAAATATTACTTTTGCTATCGTTACCATTACTATCATACTACTTTGCTATTAAATACCTTGTTGCAGATACTAAATTATCAAGGTGTGGTTGAATTGACAACTCAACTGCTAATACTCAAGAATATTCTTTGGATCCCCTTGTGTCGAATCAATAAATTTGGGTTGAATACTCTACCCTCGAAAGCTGTTGTGATCCCCTACACTTGTGGGTCACCAATGAACTCCTTGCTCTTCTGCTTCAAATGATAGTCTCCCCAACAATCAACTCTCTCACGGGATTTGGATTTGGTGGAAAGAAGATTTGAGTGGAAAGCAACTTGGGGAAGGCTAGAGATCAAGATTCATATGGTAGGAATGGAATATCTTAGTCTCAACACAAGTGTAGGTGGTTCTTTCTCAGAAAATGTAAGTTGGAAGTGTAGGTTCATTCTGATGGCTCTCTCCACGAATGAATAGGAGGTGGAGGGGTATATATAGCCTCCACACAAAATCAAACCGTTACACACAACTTACCAATCTCGATGGGACCGAATTGTGAAACTCAGTCAAACCGATTCAGTAAATCTAGTGACCGTTAGGATTTTCGGTGGGACCGACATGCAACTCGGTAGGACCGATATGGTTAGGGTTAGGGCATAACATAATCTCGGTGAGACTGATTACACAAACTCGGTGAGACCGATTTTGGTAATAAGCTAACCAGAGAGTTGGTCAGGTAAACTCGGTGGGACAGATTCGCTCATCTCGGTGAGACCGAAATGTTACGAAAAGGAAACATAGAGTTTACATTGCAATCTCGGTGGGACCGATCGCTCATCTCGGTGAGACCGAAACGTTATGAAGGGAAACAGAGAGATTACAATCCCATCTCGGTGAGACCGAGATCCCTATCGGTGAGACCGATTTGCCTAGGGTTTGTGGCAGTGGCTATGACATCTGAACTCGGTGGCGCCGAATAGAAAGAATCGGTGGGGCCGAGTTTGACTTTTCGTTTAGGTCATATGTGGATGTGAGAAAGTAGTTGAGGGCTTTGGAGCATATCACTAAGCATTTTGAGCAAGAACCTCATTAAGCAACACCTCATCCCTCCTTGATAGTATTGGCTTTTCCTATAGACTCAATGTGATCTTGGATCACTAAAATAGAAAATGTAGAGTCTTGAGCTTTGAGCTTGAGCCAATCCTTTTGTCCTTAGCATTTTGAGGGGTCCACTTTTCTCATCCATGCCATGCCCATCATTGAGCTTTCCTGAAATATTTATCTTGAAATAGCATTAGCTCAATGAGCTATATGTTGTTAGGAATTACCAAAACCACCTAGGGATAGTTGCACTTTCAGCGCTCCATGAGCCACGTCGCCCGTACCTGACGGAGGGCGAGGCAACGAGAGGGACGACGCGGGAGAGCCCACTGCAGCACTGACGAGCTCGGTGATGCGAGCGAGCTATTCTTCATAGATGGCGTCGACGGGGCGGTAACGCAGGAGCTCGCGTGCCATAAGTAGCATGGCCTGCGTGTCCGTGGGGGCGCGACGAGCGTGGGACAATGACCCAGCTGGGGTCAGCGACGGAGTAGCGGTGTGGCCGTCCCGCCGCACCGAGGGGTGCAGCGAGGATGCTTGCTGCTTGTTCCCTGCTAGGACGGTGGCAGCGGTTGGCGGCAGGCGACAGAGAACGACGGGAACGTCCGCCGACAGGAGCTGTCTGGGCGAGGCGAGCGGCGAGAGCGGCCCAGCGCTCAGCGCGGGCTCGGCGGGTGTTAGACATGGATGCGACGAAGCAATGGGACGTGGATCAGCAGAAGGAAGACTTCGGCGCACCCCTACCTGGCGTGCCAAATGTCGGATTTAGGGTTCCGGCAAAACCCTTGAGGTTCGAACACTAGGGTGCGCACGAAGATTTCCCCCTACCAAATCTCGCTCTCAGCCTCGCCGCGATCTCTAAGCTTAGCTCGATGATCTCACAACACAAGAGACACAAGATTTATACAGGTTCGGGCCACCGTTGTGGTGTAATACCCTACTCCTGTGTGGTGGTGGTGGATTGCCTCTTGGACTGATGATGAACAGTACAAGGGAAGAACAGCCTCATGAGGAGAGGTGTTCTTGAGCTGGTGTGGTGTTCTACTTGTTCTGGTTTCGGGTTTTGATTTGTCCGTCCTCTTCATACTGTGGTAGCTAGTCCAATTTATAGAGGCCCTGGTCCTCTCCCCAAATATTGAGCGGGAAGGGATCCAACAACGGACAATTTGAAAGGGGACAGCTAGTACAAGTTATCCTGACTAAAGGTGGTCTTCGCCTGCCAAAGGCACTGGTGGTGACGCCGTCTTGGGCTCCACGATGACCTCCGTCCTGCCGTCCTGCTGGTCTTGGTCTTGTTGCACCGATATGGAAACCTTTGCCTAATTCCTCGGTACTCCAGGCCTGCGCCCTTAGCACCAAAGGTGAAACAAGGACACTGCGCGCGCTGGCGCCCACCTGGTACCCACCTGGCCTTGGTCGTCATGGCTTGCGTCACGGGAACCTCATGAGGTACCCCTTGCCTTGATCTCTCCGCCCCCCTCGTGAGCCTGCCTGGTGAGGCCGCTCCCGAGGAGGCCTTGTGTCGTCCGCCTTGCGAGGCTTGGCCCCTCGCGAGGGTCTTGAGTGTTGGTTGACGAAGACGGGCCGTACTGGGCCACTGGTGGAGCCACGCCGCGGGCCGCAGGCAGGCAAGTCTGGGGACCCCTGTTCCTAGAACGCTGATAGTACCAAAGGTAGTTTGGAGTCCCGGATGAGATCGGGGACATGACGAGGAGTCTCAAAATTGTCGAGATGTAAAGATCGATATATTGGATGACTATATTTGGACATCAGAAAGGTTCCGAGTGATTCGGGTATTTATCAGAGTACCGGAGAGTTACGGGAATTCGCCGGAGAGTATATGGGCCTTATTGGGCTTTAGGGGAGAGAGAGAGGGGCTGCCTAGGGCAGGCCGCACGCCCCCCCCCCCCAAGGCCTAGTCCGAATTGGACTAGGGGGAGGGGCGGCGCCCCCTCCTTCCTTCTCTTCTCTCTTCCCTTCCTTCTCTCCTACTCCTACTACTTGGAAGGGGGGAATCCTACTCCCGGTAGGAGTAGGAATCCCCAGGGCACGCCATAGAGAGGGTCGGCCCCTCCCCTCCTCTACTCCTTTATATACGGGGAGGGGGCACCCCATGGACACACAAGTTGATCATTTATCTTTAGCGTGTGCGGTGCCCCCCTCCACTAGAATCCACCTCGGTCATATCATAGCGGTGCTTAGGCGAAGCTCTGCATCGGTAACTTCATCAACACCGTCATCACGCCGTCGTGCTGATGGAACTCTCCCTCGAAGCTCTACTAGATCGTGAGTTCGTGGGACATCATCGAGCTGAACGTGTGCAGATCGCGGAGGTGACGTACATTCAGTACTAGGATCGGTCGACCGTGAAGACGTACAACTACAACAACCGTGTTGTCATAACGCTTCCGCTTATGGTCTACAAGGGTACATGGACGACACTCTCCCCTCTCGTTGCTATGCATCACCATGATCTTGCATGTGTGTAGAATGTTTTTTTTAAATTACTACGTTACCCAACAGTGGTATCAGAGACAGGTTTATGCGTAGATGTTATATGCACGAGTAGAACACAAGTGAGTTGTGGGCGATACAAGTCATACTACTTACCAGCATGTCATACTTTGATTCGGTGGTATTGTTGGATGAAGCGGCCCGGACCGACATTACGCATACGCTTACGTGAGACTGGTTCTACCAATGTGCTTTGCACATAGGTGGCTGACGGGTGTCAGTTTCTCCAACTTTAGTTGAATCAAGTGTGGCTACGCCCGGTCTTTGTGAAGGTTAAAACAGCACTAACTTGATGAAATAATGTTGTGGTTTTGATGCGTAGGTAAGAACGGTTTTTGCTCAGCCCGTAGCAGCCATGTAAAACTTGCAACAACAAAGTAGAGGACGTCTAACTTGTTTTTGTAGGGCATGTTGTGATGTGATATGGTCAAGACATGATGCTAAATTTTATTGTATGAGATGATCATGTTTTGTAACAGAGTTATCGACAACTAGCAGGAGCCATATGGTTATCGCTTTATTGTATGCAATGCAATCGCCCTGTAATTGCTTTACTTTATCACTAAGCGGTAGCGATAGTCGTAGAAGCAATAGTTGGCGAGACGACAACGATGCTACGATGGAGATCAAGGTGTCGTGTCGATGACGATCGTGATCATGACGGTGCTTTGGAGATGGAGATCAAAGGCACAAGATGATGATGGCCATATCATATCACTTATATTGATTGCATGTGATGTTTATCTTTTATGCATCTTATTTTGCTTTGATTGACGGTAGCATTATAAGATGATCTCTCACTAAATGTCAAGGTATAAGTGTTCTCCTTGAGTATGCGTCGTTGCCAAAGTTTGTCCTGCCGAGACACCACGTGATGATCGGGTGTGATAAGCTCTACGTTCACATACAACGGGTGCAAGCCAGTTTTGCACACGCAGAAATATCGGGTTAAACATGACGAGCCTAGCATATGCAGATATGGCCTCGGAACACTGAGACCGAAAGGTCGAGCGTGAATCATATAGTAGATATGATCAACATAGTGATGTTCACCATTGAAAACTACTCCATTTCACGTGATGATCGGAACTGGTTCAGTTGATTTGGATCACGTGATCACTTAGATGATTAGAGGGGTGTTTGTCTAAGTGGGAGTACTTAAGTAATATGATTAATTGAACTTTCATTTATCATGAACTTAGTCTTGATAGTATTTTGCAAATTATGTTGTAGATCAATAGCTCGCGTTGTTGCTTCCCTTTATTTTTTGATATGTTCCTAGAGAAAAATAAGTTGAAAAATGATAGTAGCAATGATACGGACTGGGTCCGTGATCTGAGGTTTATCCTCATTGCTGCACAGAAGAATTATGTCCTTGATGCACCGCTAGGTGACAGACCTATTGCAGGAGCAAACGCAGACGTTATGAACGTTTGGCTAGCTCAATATGATGACTACTTGATAGTTTAGTGCGCCATGCTTTACGACATAGAATCGGGACTTCAAAGACGTTTTGAACGTCATGGACCATATGAGATGTTCCAAGAGTTGAAAATATTTCAAGCAAATACCCGAGTTGAGAGATATGAAGTCTCTTACAAGTTCTATAGCTAAAATATGGAGGAGAATAGCTCAAGCAATGAGCATGTGCTCAGATTGTCTGGGTACTACAATCGCTTGAATCAAGTGGGAATTAATCTTCCAGATAAGATAGTAATTGATAGAGTTCTCTAGTCACCATCACCAAGTTACTGGAACTTCGTGATGAACTATAGTATGCAAGGGATGACAAAAACAATTCCCGAGCTTTTCATGATGATGAAATCGATGAAGGTAGAAACCAAGAAAGAGCATCAAGTGTTGATGATTAACAAGACCACTAGTTTCAAGAAAAAGGGCAAAGGGAAAGAAAGGGAACTTCATGTAGAATGGCAAGCAAGTTGTCACTTCCGTGAAGAAGCCCAAAGCTAGACTAAAGCCTGCAACTGAGTGCTTCTACTGCAAAGGAAATGGTCACTGGAAGCGGAAATGCCCTGAATATTTGGTGGATAAGAAGGATGGCAAAGTGAACAAGGGTATATTTGATATACAGGTTATTGATGTGTACCTTACTAGTGTTTATAGTAGCCCCTGAGTATTTGATACTTGTCCGGTTGCTAAAAATTAGTAACTCGAAATAGGAGTTACAGAATAAACAGAGACTAGTTGAGGGTGAAGTGACGATGTGTGTTGGAAGTGGTTCCAAGATTGATATGATCATCATCGCACACTCCCTATACTTTCGGGATTAGTGTTAAACCTAAATAAATGTTATTTGTCATTTGCGTTGATCATGAATATGATTTGATCATGTTTATTGCAATACGGTTATTCATTTAGAGTTAGAGAATAATTGTTGTTCTGTTTACATGAATAAAACCTTCGATGGCCATACACCCAATGAAAATAGTTTGTTGGATCTCGATCGTAGTGATACACATATTCATAATATTGATGCCAAAAGATGCAAAGTTGATAATGATAGTGCAACTTATTTGTGGCACTGCCGTTTGGGTCATATCGGTGTAAAGCGCATGAAGAAACTCCATAAAGATGGATTTTTGGAATCACTTGGTTATGAAACATTTGATGCTTGCGAACCGTGCCTTTTGGGCAAGATGACTAAAACTCCGTTCTCCGAAACAATGGAACGAGCTGCTGACTTGTTGGAAATAATACATACCGATGTATGCGGTCCAATGAGTGTTGATGCTCGTGGCGGGTATCGTTATTTTCTGACCTTCACAGATGATTTGAGCAGATATGAGTATATCTACTTAATGAAACACAAGTCTGAAACATTTGAAAAGTTCAAAGAATTTCAGAGTGAAGTGGAGAATCATCGTAACAAGAAAATAAAGTTTCTACGATCTGATCGTGGAGGAGAATATTTAAGTTACGAGTTTGGCCTTCATATAAAACAATGTGGAATAGTTTCACAGCTCACGCCGCCTGGAACACCACAGCATTATGGTGTGTCCGAATGTTGTAACCGCACTTTATTGGATATGGTGCGATCTATGATGTCTCTTATCGGTTTACCACTATTGTTTTGGGGTTATGCATTAGAGATAGTTGCATTCACTTTAAATAGGGCACCATCAAAATCCATTGAGACGACGCCTTATGAACTATGGTTTGGTAAGAAACCAAAGTTGTCGTTTCTTAAAGTTTGGGGCTGCAATGCTTATGTGAAAAAGTTTCAACTTGATAAGCTCGAATCCAAATCGGAGAAGTGCGTCTTCATAGAATACTCAAAGGAAACTGTTGAGTACACCTTCTATCACAGATCCGAAGGCAAGATATTCGTTGCTAAGATGGATCCTTTCTAGAGAAGGAGTTTCTCTCGAAAGAAGTGAGTGGGAGGAAAGTAGAGCTTGATAAGGTAATTGTACCTTCTCCCGAATTGGAAAGTAGTTCATCACAGAAATCAGTTCCAGTGATTCCTACATCAATTAGTGAGGAAGCTAATGATGATGATCATGAAACTTCAGATTAAGTTACTATAGAACCTCGTAGGTCTTCCAAAGTACAGTCCGCACCAGAGTGGTACGGTATTCCTGTTCTGGAAGTCATGTTACTAGACCATGATGAACCTACGAACTATGAGGAAGCGATGATGAGCCCAGATTCCATGAAATGGCTTGAAGGCCATGAAATCTGAGATGAGATCCATGTATGAGAACAAAGTATGGACTTTGGTGGACTTGCCCGATGATCGGCAAGCCACAGAAAATAAATGGATCTTCAAGAGGAAGACAGACGCTGATAGTAGTGTTACTATCTACAAAGCTCGACTTGTCGCAAAAGGTTTTTCGACAAGTTCAAGGTGTTGAATACGATGAGATTTTCTCACTCGTATTGATGCTTAAGTCTATTCTAATCATGTTAGCAATTGCCGCATTTTATGATTATGAAAATTGGCAAATGGATGTCAAAACTGCATTCCTGAATGGATTTCTAGAAGAAGAGTTGCATATGGTGCAACCAGAAGGTTTTGTCGATCCAAAAGGTGCTAACAAAATGTGCAAGCTCCAGCGATCCATTTATGGACTGGTGCAAGCCTCTCGGAGTTGGAATAAATGATTTGATAGTGTGATCAAAGCATATGGTTTTATACAGACTTTTGGAAGAAGCCTGTATTTACAGGAAAGTGAGTGGGAGCACTACATCCTTTCTGATGAGTATGTGTGAATGACATATTGTTGATCATAAATAATGTAGAATTTTCTGGAAAGCATAAAGGAGTGTTTGAGAGGAGTTTTTCAAAGAAAGACCTCGGTGAAGCTGCTTACACATTGAGCATCAAGATCTATAGAGATAGATCAAGACGCTTGATAAGATTTTTCAATGAGATTTTGAAGTAGTTCAAAATGGAACAGTCAAAGAAGGAGTTCTTGCCTGTGTTGCAAGGTGTGAAGTTGAGTAAGACTCAAAACCCAACCATGGCAGAAAATAGAAAGAGAATGAAAAATCATCCCCTATGCCTCAGTCATAGGTTCTATAAATTATGCTATGCTGTGTACCAGACTTATTGTGTACCTCACCAGGAGTTTGGCAAGAGGGTACAATAGTGATCTAGGAGTAGATCACTGGACAGTGGTCAAAATTATCCTTAGAGGACTGAGGAAATATTTCTCGATTATGAAGGTGATAAAGAGTTCGTCGGAAAGAGTTACATCGATGCAAACTTGACACCGATCTGGATGACTCTAAGTCACAATCCGAATACATATTGAAAGTGGGAGCAATTAGCTAGAGTAGCTTCGTGCAAAGCATTGTAGACATAAAATATTTGCAAAATACATATGGCTCTGAATATGACAGACCCGTTGACTAAACTTCTATCACAAGCAAAACATGATCACACCTTAGTACTCTTTGGGTGTTAATCACATAGCGATGTGAACTAGATTATTGACTCTAGTAAATCCTTTGGGAGTTGGTCACATGACGATGTGAGCTTTGGGTGTTAATCACATACAGATGTGAATATTTGTGTTAAATCACGTGGTGTTGTGAACTAGATTATTGACTCTAGTGCAAGTGGGAGACTGAAGGAAATATGCCCTAGAGGCAATAATAAAGTTGT
This sequence comes from Triticum dicoccoides, assembly GCF_002162155.2. Taxonomy (NCBI): domain Eukaryota; kingdom Viridiplantae; phylum Streptophyta; class Magnoliopsida; order Poales; family Poaceae; genus Triticum; species Triticum dicoccoides. The sequence goes on from NC_041387.1 coordinate 499,741,367, forward strand.
TATTTATATTTCCTTATATCATGATAAATGTTTATTATTCATGTTGGAATTGTATTAACCGGAAACTTAGTACATGTGTGGATACATAGACAAACATAGTGTCACTAGTATGCCTCTACTTGACTAGCTTGTTGAATCAAAGATGGTTAAGTTTCCTAGCCATAGACATGAGTTGTCATTTGATTAACGGGATCACATCATTAGAGAATGATGTGATTGACTTGACCCATTCCGTTAGCTTAGCACTTGATCGTTTAGTATGTTGCTATTGCTTTCTTCATGACTTATACATGTTCCTATGACTATGAGATTATGCAACTCCCGAATACCGGAAGAACACTTTGTGTGCTACCAAACATCACAAGTAACTGGGTGATCATAAAGGTGCTCTACAGGTGTCTCCGATGGTGTTTGTTGAGTTGGCATAGATCAAGATTAGAATTTGTCACTCTGATTGTCGGAGAGGTATCTCTGGGCCCTCTCGGTAATGCACATCACTATAAGCCTTGCAAGTAATGTGACTAATGAATTAGTTACGAGATGATGAATTACAGAACGAGTAAAGAGACTTGCCGGTAACAAGATTGAACTAGGTATTGAGATACCGACGATCGAATCTCGGGCAAGTAACATACCGATGGCAAATGGAACAACGTATGTTGTTTATGCGGTTTGACCGATAAAGATCTTCGTAGAGTATGTAGGAGCCAATATGAGCATCCAGGTTCCGCTATTGGTTATTGACTGGAGACGTGTCTCGGTCATGTCTACATAGTTCTCGAATCCGTAGGGTCTGCACGCTTAACGTTCAGTGACGATCGGTAATATGAGTTTATGTGTTTTTAAGGAGTCTCTAAATGGTCGAGACGTAAAGATCGATATATTGGGCGACTATATTCGGACATCGGAAAGGTTTCGAGTGATTTGGGTATTTATCGGAGTACCGGAGAGTTACGGGAATTCTCCGGGGAGTATATGGGCCTTATTGGGCTTTAGGGGGGAGAGAGAGAGGGGCTGCCTAGGGCAGGCCGCGTCTCCCCCAAGGCCTAGTCCGAATTGGACTAGGGGAGGGGCGGCGCCCCCTCCTTCCTTCTCTTCTCTCTTCCCCCTCCTTCTCTCATACTCCTACTACTTGGAAGGGGGGAATCCTACTCCCGATGGGAGTAGGACTCCCCAGGGCGCGCCATAGAGAGGGCCGGCCCCTCCCCTCCTCTACTCCTTTATATACGGGGAGGGGGACACCCCATGGACACACAAGTTGATCATTGATCTTTAGCCGTGTGTGGTGCCCCCCTCCACCATAATCCACCTTGGTCATATCATAGCGGTGCTTAGGCGAAGCCATGCGTCGGTAACTTCATCAACACCATCATCACGCCATCGTGCTGACGGAACTCTCCCTCGAAGCTCTACTGGACCGTGAGTTCGTGGGACGTCACCGAGCTGAACTTGTGCAGATCGCGAAGGTGTTGTACGTTCGGTACTAGATCGGTCGATCGTGAAGACGTACGACTACATCAACCGCGTTGTCATAACGCTTCCGCTTACGGTCTACGAGGGTACGTGGACGACACCCTCCCCTCTCGTTGCTATGCATCACCATGATCTTGCGTGTGCGCAGGATTTTTTTTAAAATTACTACGTTACCCAACATTTTTCGCATTGAGTGCAAGTGTTTGTTAGTTTGTGCAGGTGCATAGATTGGAGACTTGCTTGTACCTCCTACTGGATTGATACTTGGTTCTCAAACTGAGGGAAATACTTATCTCTACTTTGCTGCATCACCCTTTCCTCTTCAAGGAAAAAATCAACGCAAGCTCAAGAAGTAGCACCTGCCCATGGCTGCCCGCGTTGCTGGTGGGGCCTTGAGGCATGCGAGCGGCTGCCCGGTGAGGGATCGATGTCATTGTTAATTCGTATGGTGACCTCCCCGACATGCGATTACGGCTTTGTAGCGGATTTTGGTGGCCATCGAACGATCTTGTGAGGATTTCTTTCTGCAGATCTGGTGGCTGCCTTCAGTGGTGAGATGCAATCTACGAACGACGGCTTGATGCATATGATATGGTGGTGTGGCAGTGGCAGCCAAATGCATGTACCTGCTGAGATTGTGGAAAAGTGGCAGCGACAACACAACATTGACTTTGATGAGTACGGGGGTGAAAACATAGGTATGACCCGAGTTGGTTAACCTGGAAATGGCGATATTTTCTGTGTCGTTACCTTGTTGGAGGCATTGCTCGGATATGCTCAAACTGGTTCTTTAGGGTGAAAACCTAGAATTTGGCTTTTGGTGGTTGGATCCGGTGACGACGACGCTTGAGCGATGCTCCCTTCTTGAAGGCGCTGTTGTTGAAGAATCTCATTGTCTATTGTCTTTGTGGTGTCATGAGATGGTTGGTGCGGATACGATCATAGTTGCAGTTTGTCAACCGCAGGTTTGATCGCTTTGATTTTTTTCTTTTTTCTCGCTTAGGCATAGCTAGCTTTGGTTATATATGACTTTGCTATTTGCCGGTATTTTGTGTGTGCAGTGTTCGTAGTGGCTATGTACATTCTAGCTATGGTGAGGTTGGATGTGTGCTCATTGTCCACTTGATGTTTTATTTTTGAGTCAATAAAATCTACCTTTTGTCAAAAAATTAATAGATAAATATTAACATGGAGAAGAGAGAAATCATAAGAAAAGACTTGTCTTCTCTTATCTCTCTTAGTACAATGCTTACCATATTTTTAGAAATATCTTGTTATTGAGAATAAGGATAAAGCTAGTTCTAATAGGAGTATCATAGTAGTATCATGCATGCTAATTAAGCAATTTTGATGAGGCGACATATAATTAAATAAGAAAAAAGAAGTTAAGTATCATATCGTGATACCGTATTATAATAAATGCTATGCTACTATTATGTGGCAACCATTATAAATATGCTTTTATTGACATCTCTAAATTACATGCAAGTTGTACATGCCCTTACCGTTTCGCTCAGCTACTCCGTCCTCTCCTCACAGCTATACGGCGACGACCTAACCCTAGCGCCACCACTCCACCGGCGTGCATCACCGCCTCCGGCAGCCCCCTGAACAAGTTCTCCTTGGAATTCCGATCTTTCTAAAAGTCAGAGTTTGCCCTCTCTAGGGTTAGAGGTTTGGAGCCACCGCCCCTCTCTCCCCGTCCCCATGGCCGACCTCGGCAGCTTCGGCAGGCGGCGGCAGCCGACTGCTGCGGAGGTGGTGGGGCGCCTCAAGGATGACGGAGATTTCGACGCCCTCCGCCGCGCCATCGTCCGCAAGGTCAAGGACAACGTGAGCACCCCCCAAACCGCCCCATCTCCCCCAAATCCTTTTACCTGTACCTTGGTATTTGTACAATTGCGCCGCTGTTACTCCTTCGTGTCCAAACGGGTTACCTTTTATGGTTTTAGTAGTAGATCTGACATCCGAGTGCATGGGGCATGGCCAAAAGACTAGAACTTGTTCTGCATTGGTTTCATTCATTGTGGCACCTCAGTAGAATTTGCCCCTAAGGGCCGCCTTTAATTGAACCATACATGAGAATTGAATCAATTGTGTGTTTGCTAGGTTTCGGGTGCTCATCTTTTCCAGGACTGTTGGTATTGGAGGCATTGTATTTGATATGGAAATCTCCTGTGGAGCACTATCGCCTGATTCCTTAACACTTACTATATGTTTGGAATAGATGTGAGTGTCTAAAGAGTAGTTTTCATTCTGTAGTGCACTGGTTTGGTTTAGTTGCAGCATCGGTGGTAGGGATAACTAGTACAAGTTTTTTAAGGAGAAAACACACACATACAAAGGCACTGTTCAAAAAAGTGCTATTAGGCGCTCGCGTAGGCGCACTTAAGCACAGGGCGTTGGCATAGCGCCTCGCTTTGTCCCTAGGCGCTCAAAAAAGCGGCCGGCGAGGTCCTCCGGCGAGGAATCAAGTTTCTCAGGCGAGAAATCAGTCTCCCCGGCGAGGATTCGACCTCCCATGCGAGGATTCATCCTCGCCGACGAGGGATTCAACTGCCCCAATGACAAATCGAGCTTCTCCGGCGAGGGATTGAGCTTCTCCGGCGAGGGATCAAGCTTCTCCGGCAAGGGACAGAGGAAGAGGGAGAAAGGTAGCCTCGCGCAGCCAGACAGAGAGGACGAGGGGGGGAGGCGGCGTGAGGAGGAAACCTAAATTTTCTATCGGCTGGACCAGATGAGAGCTTTAGTAGGAGGATATGAAGATGGGCCTGTAGTTTAATGGGCTAGGCCAGCCCATCTAGCTTATTTCTTCACCGTTACAGTACTAACGCCTAATTGCGCCTAATTTCACCTAATCGTGCCTAAGCTAGAAAAGCGCACGTAGGTGCCCAAACGCATAATTAACGCCTAGCGCCTTTTTGAACTTTGTACAAAGGTAACTTGCACCATAACCCAATCTCGGTTGTGTTGGGTTTGAAGGAAGACTCCATCCTGTGTGCAGAGGGAAAGAGAGGAACTAATATGGCATGTCACATGGAAACTTCTTCCAAAATCCACGCAATCCAAGAAAATATCAGCCTCTAATCTATGTAATTTTAGACTCGGACATGGACACGGGTGTCCAAATCCAACTCGAATGCAGGTGTCCGATTTTATGTTTTTTGTTGGACACGGCAAATAACACTTGGAATTCGACACAGATGTTGGAATCTGGTGCAAATTTGGGATGTATAATATTGCCAAAAATAAAAATGGAAATGATTGGACACGTCAAATAACACTTGGAATTCGACACAGATGTTGGAATCTGGCGCAAATTTGGGATGTATAATATTGCAAAAAAAGAAAACAAATGGATACATATGATCAAGTAACGCTGCTCGAGGCCTTATCATGTGAAAATTCTGCGCACAAATACAATCACATATACCTTATCTAATTCCCTGTGAGAGACCGATGCTATTGCCGTATTAGGACTATGGGAACATTAGGCCCCACTGCTTGTGCAGATGGTGTACGATTGCAGCATTGATGGATGACTATAAACGAATTACAAATTTGAACTACCGGGTGGTAACTTACCTTAACATATAGAAGGTAGTTGCTGATTGCTGGATTCACATTCCAATGATGATTCAAAACTGGGCTGAAATGCCGATATGGAAATGAATGATAATAAGTAGGTTTAAAGCTAGAACCAGCGCATTGAATATTTGGTAAGCTTTATTATCTAGATGTAGCTTGTTACTGGTCTGGTACCACCCCATTCGGAGATAGACAATAAAACTTCACCCATCATTGTTTTTGATAGTCTTGATATGCTCATCTGACATGCAGGATCATCAAAAGCAGTAGACACTAACATAGCACTTAAATTTCATCAATCAATCTTGTTTTATGGAATAGTTAATATCAATTTCATTGATCAATCCTGTTTTTGATAAATAGTTGTTATTAATTTCATCGATTAGTCTAGTTTTGAGGGGTAACCGACGTCAAGTTTTGTGAGTAATAACTGATAGCATCATTACTACTCCCTCCGTTCCTAAATATTTGTCTTTCTAGAGATTTCAACAAGTGACTACATACGGAGCAAAATGAGTGAATCTACACACTAAAATATGTCTATATACATCCGTATGTGGTAGTCCATTTGAAATCTCTAAAAAGACAAATATTTAGGAACGGAGGGAGTAGTTTACTTCATTACAAAGTTCTGGTGACATTGTGTAATTATTTTCCAAGTCATCTTTTGAGACATAAATGTGGCGACTGATAGTCAATAAACTGGTATTTGTTGTGTATCTATCAGTCAGTCATGCAGCTAAGCTGATTTCCAGATGCTCAACTTCATTGCAATTGTGTTCCAGTGGGGTCCACTCTTGCCCTGTCCTGGATACTGATTTTAATGAGCATATCTAAAATGTACTGATAGAGGTTTCCTGGTTCTGTGTTATATGTTGTCTGTTTGGGAATGGATGTGCACACGACATGCATCCGATAAATGCTCTGCACCGTCAGATGCTCTAGGAACAAAAGTTAAAATAGCTGGATGGGAAACGTCATATGCATGTCGTCCAAAAGGTGTCGGTTCTATAACAGTGTTCTATCTGTTTTTACTATGTAAGCTATTCAATGTTGACATATTTCAACTATAGCACAGGTGTGTTCTTTGGGATCATTTACGCACATGGCACTTTTAACCTTTTTTATGCATTTAAACACTTGTCATGCATCACCTTAGCGGCAGTCCTTGTGCCACATTAGTATTCTTTCCCGGTGCTGTCCGGACTCTGGACTAATAAGCACATCGTGTGCACCAGATAAGATCTTAATGTCGTGCAATTCTATAAGTTAATGGCAAGTCATTTTTTTCAGGAGGTGCTGCGCAACAACATAATCACAGAAGTGAAGCAGTCAATGGTACTAAGTGAAGATGGCTCTGAAAAGTTAAAGCTAAAAGAACTCTCTGATGCGATTTTTCAAGACATAGGGTAAGCTGAGCCACTATCTCTGGGTTTAGTGTTTTTTTTCCGCACTCCTTCAAATACTGGGAGTTGTTACTACTATGCACCAGAGATATCAGTAGCTCATCTGTTATTATGTTGCATTTCCATATCAGGAGCAAAATAATGGGTCAAATATCAGATGAGGTGTGGAGTGTCATCCAGTCAGGTGAAACTGATATCCGAGGAAGCGTGGAAACTGTCTTCGATAGGATAATGAACCCTGAACAGCAAAAGGACACAGGGCCTTCTCCCAAGAAGCTGAAGAGAAATGGCAAAGGCGAGCAAGTTTCGCCAGCAAAAGCATCAGCACCTGTTACTGTCCAGGTGGAAGATGATGACCCAGAGGAACCACCAGGGTTTGGTTTGAGTGACCTTCAGCGCAGCAACATCGTAGTAAAGCAGGATCAGCCATGTGATGATGGGCAGAATCATACCCAAGCGAAACCAAATGGTGGTGAGCTAGTGGGCGCTGGTAGCTTGGGGGACGCCGATGATGAGGATCCTGATATGCCTCCTGGATTTGATGCGCCTCCTGGATTTGGTTAACAGCCCTGCGATCTTCTATAACAGTTTCGTCGTTTCTGTGGCAGCAATGCTCGAGAAGATTTCGTGTTTGCTGCTTGACAGGTGCAGTTGTTCATATGAGAAACTTGAGTCATGAAAGTGAACCTGTATATTCTTGTGATGGTGGCAACTGCCAAGTTCATGCCGCCCTTGGCTTTAGCTTTGTTGTGTTAATCAGAAGACAGAGTGACAATAGACTAAATATTTTGCCTGAACTATGGCGTTGTCCTATGCATCATCTCCAGATTGTGATATAGGAGTATTTTACTTCCTGAGAGTGGTATAGATATGCTGTTCGTGTAATGACTGAAGCTGGTGTTCTGTTTTTTTTCTGAGATCATGTTTTTTTTGGCAAATAAGCTGGGTTCAGTTTAGGACCCATGCGCTACGTTGAGTTTTGAAGGGTGGACTGGAGGCCCATGGACGGGGGGCTCTGGCGGTGGTGGGAGCTTGGTGTCTGAATCCCTGGGATGTCCTCTATGTTCGCGATACCTGGGATTCGAACCTGCGACGAAGCGCTGATGTGCGCTTGAGGAAAGCCAATACTATCGAAGTGCCCCTGCGGCAGATATGCAGAGCGAAACTTTTGTCATGAAACTCGAGAGGTGTGGTTGTTCATATGAGAAACTTGAGTCATGAACCTGTATATTCTGTGATGGTGGCAACTGCCAAGTTCATGCCGCCCTTGGCTTTAGCTTTGTTGTGTTAATCAGAAGACAGATTGACAATAGACTAAATATTTTGCTTGAACAATGGCGTCATCCTATGCATCATCTCCAGATTGTGATATAGTACTTCCTGAGAGTGGTATAGAGTAATGACTGAAGCTGGTGTTCTGTTTTTTTAAGAGATCATGTTTTTTTTGGCAAATAAGCCGGGATCAGTTTAGGACCCATGCGCTACATTGAGTTTTGCAGGGTGGACTGGAGGCCCATGGACGGGGGCTCTGGCGGTGGTGGGGGCTTGGTGTCCGAATCCCTGACACGTCCTATATGTTCGCGATACTTGGGATTCGAACCTGCGATGAAGCTATGATTGTTTGGATAGCGTGGTTATAGAAAACCAGATCTCCTAAAACATAGTTTCGATTGTAACCACCTAAAAACCTGTTTGGATTATCTAACAAAATCATGCATATAGAAAACTGAGTTCTACAAAAGCCGAAGAAGTGAGTTTATAGAAAAACGACTAATATACGTTTTTCTATAAACCGATTATCTATATACGCGCTCCATGGTCTATTCGGGGTAAGCCGCATCGGCGGGTTCAGCGGCGTCTTGATGAGCGTCCTGCTCATCGTCTTCACCACGTTCGCCGTCAGTTGTATGCCCGCACGTCCTCCATGCTGGTGGCCGCGGCGTTCACCGCCGATGCAGTTCGGCGTTGCCGGCGCCGTCGGCGGCGACAACTACTACGTTGAGGTCGGCGTCAACATCAAGGCGACGCTAGAGGATGTACCGGACGGCAAAGGATTATGAAGAAATGACCGGAGTTGACGTCCACGTCATGGTGAGCTCCGCTGGCAGATAGTGCCGCCATGGCCGGCGGCGTCTCGTTCGGCTTGGCTGAGGCTTGACTCGCCATGCCCTGCGGCCTCTGCTTGGCTCGCCATGTCCAACTATGTCATGACCATGCTCGACATCACTATGCGTGCATGCCTAGCTTGGCGGCGCTCGGCAATGACTTTGCCAGCGTACTGCCACATACCAGTGTGTTCCTGAGTCGTGCACCCGCATTGCTGCCTCTGCCGCTTCCGCCTGCTACGTGCACACCTGTCGAGCCCCGCAAGGCTCCCATCACCATGGCATATACTTGGTGCTCAGACTCTTGCCCAGCGTTCTCACTGTTGTCATTCTCAGTTCTCGTTGCGGACGTTGAAGCCATCGTTCTGCTCCAATTAGGCCTCCTTGTGCTCGTGTACGCATAGGCCAATCCTATCACATCACAGCATTATGAATTCGTTGTCAAGCGGCAGCACCCCTAGCCAGTTTAACAGCAGAGCATGTGCGCCATGCATCATGCAAAAGAGCGGGACGTGGTCTCACCGGAGGAGCGTGAGGCAAAGACGACCCAAACAAAGAACTGTGTAATCCTGTTTTCTGTTTTGCCCATCCAAACAAGAAATTGTGTAGCCTTATCTTAACAGAAAAGGTAGGGAAAACCGGTTTTCCTAAAAAATCTCTAAAAACTCGTTTTTCAAAATCTCTAGTCTAATTCTCGTCATCCAAACAACCACTTAAGGAAAGCCAATACGACCGAAGTGCTCTTGCGATAGATATGCAGCGCGAAACTTGAGTCATGAAACTTGAGAGGTGTAGTTGTTCATATGAGAAACTTGAGTCATGAAAGTGAACCTGTATATTCGGTGGCAACTGCCAATTTCATGCCGCCCTTATTTTTTGAAACTCGGCAAAAGATTTGCCATTTTTATTGAATAAGGAAGAAGGTTTAGAGTTTGTGGCCAACGGCCGGATTACAAAATATCACTCTCGCGGCATTGAATTACATAAATGCTTTGCTCCAGCGAGACACCACAGATTACACTATTCTTTGATCCTAGGAACAATAATACCAACTGGCACCGCCAAGTTGCGGAAGACCCTTGCGTTCCGTTCCTTCCAAATTTCCCACGAAACGAGTAGCATGAGGGAGATGAGCGGCTTTTTGGACTGCGTCTTCCTGGTTGCGTTAAGGCTCCACCAATCTTTAACTGAATTCATGTGACCCCACTCCACGAGGTTCACGTCATGAAGGCCAAGCTAAACCTTGATCAAATCCCAAACTCTAGCTGTGTATCTGCATTGGAAGAGAAGGCATGCCGATGATTTTTGGACTTGTTTACAAAGGGGGCAAAGGTTGCAATTAGGCCATCCACGACGCTGCAGCCGGTCTGCCGTCCAAACCCTGTTGTTGATGACAAGCCAATCGAAAAACTTGCATTTTGGAGGAGCCCAATTCTTCCAGACCGTTTGCACATGCTCCGTGTCAACTAAGCTCCTGAACTGGACCTCATATGCCGATGCGGCGGAGTAGTGGCCATCATTCGTTAGCTTCCAGGAGATGGTATCCGTCCTCTCCGGGTTGAGGTGAATGGGGCAGAGCTTTTCCCATAGATTGACGAACTCAGTTAGATGATGAACGGAGATGCCTGCGTTGATGTTAATTTGGGAGACCCAAAAGTTGTTGTGTATCGCCTTTTGGACCAAGCAGTTCTTTCTTATGGACAGCAAGAATATGTGGGGAGCAATATCTTTGGGCCTCAGCCCCCCAAGCCAGGCAGACTCCCAGAAAGAAGCACGAAGGCCATCACCAATCTCCAATTTGGTAGCAGCCGCAAAGATGTCGCGGTCAGCACTGTCATATGGGTTCCCCAGCCCCACCCAAGGCTTAATCGGATCCATCCATTCAAACCACAACCATCGAATACGGAGGGCAGCGGCAAACTTTTTCAGATTTAAGATACTAAGGCCTCCCTGGAGCTTGGATCGCACACTTGATCCTAGTTAATCTTGCATTTGCCTCCAGTGACCTTGCCGCACCCCTCCCATAGATAAGCCTGCCTTAGAGCATCGATCTTGTTAAAAACTTTGACCAGAAGATTCAACACCGTCATGTAGTAAATGGCAATGGCAGTAAGGACAGATTTAACCAACACAACCCTTCCAGGTGAAGCAACATGTTCTCCCATCCCAGGGGCAAGTTGGGCAGCAATCTTATCCTCAAGTGGTTGGAAGTGGATCCGCTTCAGCCTCTTGATAGACAGAGGGAGACCAAGATATTTCATCGGAAAGGAAGAGCGATTGGCTGGAAAAGGTTGGAGGATGTCAGTGAGGTCCATGTTTTCACACTGGATCGGAGCGACAAGGCTTTTGTTACAGTTTGTGATCAGTCCAGTAACCTCTCGAAAGCGCTTCAAAGTGTCAGCAAAGAACTTGACATCGTCCTTAATGGGGGCAAGAAACACCGCTGCATCATACCCGTAGAGGGAAGCCCTAATAGGCATTGCTTGTCCACCAACAGGATGTAGCTTTGCATGCTCAGTGGCCTTCTGAAGGATGTGATGTTATGGATCTATGGCAAGCCCAAAGAGGAGAGGGGAGAGAGGGCCCCCCTTCCTCAAACCACGCCCAAGCTTTATTAGGGTACCAGGAACCCCATTGAGCAGAACACCCGAAGAAGCCGTTGAGAAGAGAGTCGAGACCCAGCCTTGGAATCGAGGGGGGAAACCAAGGTGTTGGAGCAGCTCAAGCAGGAAGTCCCATCTTACCGAGTCAAACGCTTTTTTTTATGTCTAGCTTGAAAAGAAGTGCGGGGATTTTCTTGTGGTGGAGACGTCGCGCCATGTTGAGCACATACATGAAGTTATCATGGATGCACCTTCTTTTAATGAATGCGCTTTAGACTTGTGAGATTAGGTCGTTCATGTGAGGGGCAAGTCTATTGGACATCAACTTGGCAATGATCTTAGCAACGGCATGGATAAGACTGATGGGCCGAAAGTCAGTGATGTCCTCGGCACCATCTTTCTTCGAAAAGAGGGCAACATTCGCAGAGTTCAACCAGTGGAAATGAGAGCCATGGAGGCTCGCAAAAGGGTTGATGGACATCATGATATCACCTTTGACAGTGTTCCAACAAGCTTTAAAGAAAGCATCAGTGAACCCATCCGGCCCCGGGGCTTTGTCGCCCGGCATATCAAACATGGCAACCTTCACTTCTTCCTCTCAGAAAGGCTCATCAAGGCACTGAAGATTGCGACCAGGAGGAGGAAGGATATCCTAGTTGATGTCTATGCTGGACGGGGGGCCTTTTCTTAGCGTTGTTAGTGAAATGTTGATGCACAATACTTTCTTTCTGGTCTTGCTCAGTAACCCAGCCGTTGTTGTGTTTGAGGCGCTGCGTAAAGTTTTTCCTCCTTCGATGATTGACCCATAGGTGAAAATATCGAGTGTTGGCACCTCCTTTTTTCAGATTTGTAATTCTGGAATTCTGACGTTTGCGCGCCTTTTCAAGCATAGCCAAACCAATGACCTTTCTCTTAAGCCTTTTCCGAAGATCTCGCTCAGTCGGAGAGAGCACCGTTTGCTCTTGAGCCAAGTCAAGGTGAAGAATAACCTCCAGGGCCATATGTAATTGAACTTTGTATTTTGCAAAAAGGGTTTTACTCCATTTGTGAAGGTTCTGCTTGTTCTCTTGAGCTTGTGGAAGGGTCTTTGGAAAGGCTCAACATGAGCAGATTCCTCGTTCCAGGACACACTCACCACATTTTGGAAACCTGGCATTTTGATCCAATGGTTCTCAAAGCGGAAGGTGTTTGGCCTCTTTGGTCCAGAATTGTTGGCAAGCAACAGGGGGCAGTGATCAGAGAATGATACGTCTCCAACGTATCTATAATTTTTTGATTGTTCCATGCTGTTATATTATCATTCTTGGATGTTTTACAATCATTTTATAGAAACTTTATATCATTTCTTGGGACTAACCTATTGACATAGTGCCCAGTGCCAATTGTTGTTATTTGCTTGTTTTTTACTTCGCAGAATATCAATACCAAACGAAGTCCAAACGCAGTGAAACTTTTTGGAGAATTTTTCTGGACCAGAAGACACCTGTTGGGCCAAAGGAGTACCAGAGGGGGAGGGGGGCTCCGAGGGGAGCACAACCCACCTGGGCGCGCCTGGGGGCCCAGGCACGCCCTGGTGGGTTGTGCCCACCTCGGGCGCCCCCCGCACCACCTCTTTGCTCTATAAATACCCTGAAAATCCAAAAACCATAGGGGAGTCGAGAAAACACAATTTCAGCCGCCGCAAGTTCCAGAACCACCAGATCCAATCTAGACACCATCATGGAGGGGTTCATCATCCTCATTGGTGCCTCTCCGATGATGCATGCGTAGTTCATTGTAGACCTAGGGGTCCGTAGGCAGTAGCTAGATGGCTTCCTCTCTCTTTTTGATTCTCAATACAATGATCTCTTGGAGATCTATTTGATGTAACTCTTTTTGTGGTGTGTTTTTTGGGATTCGTGGAACTTTGAGTTTATGATCAGATATATTTATCCATGAAAGTTATTTGAGTTTCTTTGATCTCTTATATGCATGATTACTTATAGCCTCGTATTTCTTGTACGAATCTTTGGTTTAGTTAGGCCAACCAGATTGATTTTTCCTGCCATGGGAAGAGGTGCTTTGTGATGGGTTCGGTCGTGCGATGTTCTTTCCTAGTGACAGAAGGGGCAGCAAGACACGTATTGATTGTTGCTATTAAGGATAACAAGATGGGGTCTATTCCTACATGAATAGATCTTGTCTACATCATGTCATCGTTTTTATTGCATTACTCTGTTTTTCCATGAACTTAATACACTAGATGCATGCTGGATAGCGGTTGATGTGTGGAGTAATAGTAGTAGATGCAGGCAGGAGTCGGTCTACTAATCTTGGACGTGATTCCTATATAATGATCATTGCCTCGATATCGTCATAATTATTCGATGTTCTATCAATTGCCCAACAGTAATTTGTTTACCCATCGTGTGCTATTTCTTGAGAGAAGCCACTAGTGAAATCTACTGGCCCCGGGTCTATTTTCCATCATATATTTGCAGATCTACATTGCTATTTGCCTTTTCTTTTATTTGCATCTTTTATTTTCAGATCTATATTATCAAAACCCCAAAAATACCTCACTGGGTTTTATTTGTCATTATTTGCATCTATCAATCTATCGCAGTTCTTATCCCGTCAATGTGACAATTTCTGGCATCGTTACCCGAAGGGATTGACAACCCCTTTTACACGTCAGGTTGCAAGTATTTGTTCTTTGTGTGCAGGTACCGTTTAAATAGTGTTGCTTGGTTCTCCTACTGGTTCGATAACCTTGGTTTCATAACTGAGGGAAATACCTACCGAAGGTGTGCTGCATCATCCCTTCGTCTTTGGGGAAATGCCGACGTAGTTCAAGCGACATCAGAGAGCGACGAGGAGAGGGCATGGAGTATGTGATTCGTGAATTCAGTGTCCCAATCTTCATTGCAAAAGAAGCTATCTGGCTTACAAAGAGTTGGATTACTTTGTTCATTGCTCCAAGTGAATTTTCTGTTTTGGAGATGGATCTCCTTGAGCTCACAAGCATTGAGAGTGTTGCGGAAACAAACAAGCCGACTGCAGTCGACATTGGCATGGTTCTTGTCACAAGCACGGTAAATTTGGTTGAAATCACCATTAGAGAGCCATTTAGTGCCTGGAGGTGGCTTTTGAGATGTTAAATCAAGGAAGAAAACATCTTTGTGGTTGCTGTGGTTAGGACCGTAGACCATAGTAAGCTTGAATGTTTTTGGGTCGGAAGAGTTTCTGAGAGCCATAGTTGCCGAGAGGAAGTAGGCGCAAATTTGAACATCATTGACCGAAAGAACAGTTTCATCCTAGAGAAGCAAGATTCCTCCTTTTGTGCCATCGGCCGACCTTTGAGCAAAGTTCTTTAGGCGTTGACCACCTAAATAGGCAGCAACGAACGGATCAATAGTCTGAAGTTTGGACTCCTGGATGCAAACCAAATGACAGGAAGAAGAGGCGATGGTTAGATGAATAGTAGCTCTTCGACCTGGGCAATTTAGCCTAATACGTCACCAATGTATCTATAATTTTTGATTGTCCCATGCTATTATATTATCTATTTTGGATGTTTTATATGCTATTTTATATTATTTTCGGGACTAACCTATTAACCTATAGCCCAGTGCCAGTTTCTGTTTTTTCCTTCTTTTTGAGCTTCGCTGAAAAGGAATACTAAACAGAGTCCAAACGGAATAAAACTCCATGATGATTTTTCTTGGACCTGAAGACACCCAGGAGACTTGGAGTGCAAGTCAGAAGAGCCACAAGGCGGGACAAGGGTGGAGGGCGCGCCCAGGGGGTAGGGCGCGCCGCCTACCTTGTGGGCCCCTCAGTGCCCCCTGACCTAGATCTTCCTCCTATATATTGCAAATATTCTCAAACCACCAGAAGCATCCACAAAAACACTTTTCCACAACCGCAAACTTCTGTTCTCGTGAGATCCCATCTTGGGGCCTTTTCTAGCACCCTGCCGGAGGGGGATTCGATCACGAAGGGCATCTACATCAAGTCTATTGCCCTTTCGATGAAGGGTGAGTAGTCCACCACGGACCTACGGGTCCATAGCTAGTAGCTAGATGACTTCTTCTCTCTTTTTGATTCTCAATACCATGTTCTCCTTGATGTTCTTGGAGATCTATCTGATGTAATCTTCTTTTGCGGTGTGTTTGTCGAGATTCGATGAATTATGGATTTATGATTATTTTATCTATGAATATTATTTGAATCTCCTTTGAATTCTTATATGCATGATTTGGTATCTTTGTATTTCTCTTCAAACTATCGATTTGGTTTGGCCAACTATATTGGTTTTTCTTGCAGCAGGAGAGGCGCTTAGCTTTGGGTTCAATCTTGTGGTGTCCTCACCCAGTGACAAAGTAGGGGTAGTGAGGCACGTATTGTATTATTGCCATCGAGGATAAAAAGATGGGGTTTACATCATATTGCTTGAGTTTGTTCCTCTACATCATGTCATCTTACTTAATGCGTTACTCTGTTCTTTATGACCTTAATACTCTAGATGCAGGCAAGAGTCGATCGATGTGTGGAGTAATAGTAGTAGATGCGGGTAGGAGTCGGTCTACTTGATACAGACGTGATGCCTATATTGCATAATCGTTGCCTTGGATATCGTCATAACTTTGCGCTTTTCTATCAATTGCTCGATAGTAATTTGTTCATCCACCGTATTATTTGCCTTCATGAGAGAAGCCTATAGTGAAACCTATGGCTCCCCGGGTCTATTTTCCATCATATTAGTTTCCGATCTACTATTTTGCAATCTTTTATTTTCAGATCTATAAACCAAAAAAACCAAAAATATTTTATCTTTTGTTTATCTATCTCTATCAGATCTCACTTTTGCAAGTAACCGTGAAGGGATTGACAACCCTTTTATCGCATTGGGTGCAAGTTGTTTGATTGTTTGGGCAGGTATTGGTGATTTGTGCGTTCTTCTCCTACTGGATTGATACCTTGGTTCTCAAACTGAGGGAAATACTTATCTCTACTTTGCTGCATCACCCTTTCCTCTTCAAGGAAAAAACAAACGCAAGCTCAAGAAGTAGCAGGAAGAATTTCTGGCACCGTTGTCGGGGAGATCTACGCCAAGTCAAGACATACCAAGTACCCATCATAAAACTCTCATCTCTTGCATTACATTATTTGCCATTTGCCTCTCGTTTTCCTCTCCCTTACTTCTAAAATGATTTTTGAAAAGATTCGCCCTTTTCTTTGGCCTTCTTCCGTTCGTCTTCTCGTTTGCTTTCTGTTTGCCCATTTGCTAGATTGGTTTGTTGCCACTATGTCTGAATCTGGGGAGGTTATTGTTGAAAATCTTGAGGAAAAACTTGGATCTTGTTATTTGGAGCTGAAACTCCTCGTAATTACAAAACAAAAACTTTTCGCGTGGGGGATGGTAATATTATTGGAAAAAGTGTTATTCAAGAATTCTTTGATTGTATGGGATCTATGCCTATTAGTAAAATATATATTCTTCTCGATACAAATTGCTATGCGGATACCATTGTTATGCTCGTTGAGAAATTAGAAAGAAAATTGTGCACATCCATCCTGCTTTGCAAAAGGTGTTTTATGAACTTCCCAATATTAATCATCCTATAGCTAAAAATATTGCCACCATTATCCTTATGCGAGAATTTGATTTTATAATACAAGAAGATAGGGATATTTTTGCTTTTTATAATAAATATGTTGCACACCCTCCGATTGAAGATATCCTCCATGATAAAGAAACTATGCATAGTTTGGAATCTAGGGATTATCAATCTTATAGCGAGAATCTTAGGAGGAGAGTTCCCTATTCAGAAATCTCTCAATCTTTGTACCTTGAGACCTACGAGGAATTTGATTGGATTACAAGGGGAATTTATGTAGGATTCAATAAGGATTGGTTTAATAAGATGATGAAAGTACCCGTTAGAAACGAGATACATTTTCCGTATGATGATATATATGGTGATGATCCTAATTACGGGTTTATGAATGTCAAAATCACTAGTCAAAGTCCTATTCATGATTTAAGTTCGTCTACTCACTACAAAAAAATACACTTCCATGATGATACGTGTTTGTCACAGTAGGTCACGTTTTTTGTCATGCATGTACATCTATGATGATTTTATGACAGAATCAAGACAGTCATACCTGTGCTGTCGTAGAAGTGTTCCATGACATTACCAAAATTATCATCACGGAAGTGTCCACTTCCATGACGATAAATCACGCGTCACAGAAGTGCTTTCGTCAAGGGTGACCGACACATGGCATCCACCGTAATGGAACGCCATTAAGCTATCGAGTCCGGTTTTGGATCTGATAACCCGTTAACAGCCCTGACCAATGGGGATTTCCACGTGTAAAATCATCATTGGCTGGAGGAAACACGTGTCGGCTCACCGTTGGGATAGATGTCATCCACTCATTGGACCGAAGGCGCCTATGATACGGCGACACGTGGCATGGCCCAACAGAGGCCCATTCCTGTGAAAAGGCCGGCCCATTTGACTTGGTCAAAAGGTGGCGGGCCGGCCCACGGAAAGCCTGTTAATGGCCTGTTTGCATATAGCCCATTTACAACCTGCTAACCCAGGGCCCGTTACGACCTCTCCAAATTAGGCCCAGTAGCGTCATCTGGGCCGTCCAATATGATTCCAGCCCGTTTTAACTTCTGGCCCATGTGTGGCCCATGACTTCTTTCGGCCCATATGAGGCCCTTTGTAACTCTTGGCCCATTAACGCCCCGTGGTGAAACTGGCCCGTAATGAACAGTGTATCACTTTATACCCATTAACGGCCCGTTATTCCATTGGGCCGTTTCCAGCCCAAGTTATCTTTCGGCCTTCTCAGGGCCCATTGATTCTTGGGCTCATTTGTAGCATTCGGTTACATACGGCCCATTACTGTCCTTTTTTGCTTGTGGGCCAAATTCCGCCCGTCGTTACAGTCGGCCCGTTAATACGTTGGGCCGTTTTCATGTAAAAGAAAACCCGTTGGGCTATTTTCATAGAGTTATCAAATACGGCCTATTAACGGCCCGTTATGGTCCATGAATAGTATGACCCATGATTGGCGAAATGATGACACACCCTGTAGAAGGCCAATGGATCCTACGGCCCGTATGAGGCCCATGGATCGTACGACCCGTAGAAGGCCCATGGATCGTACGACCCGTAGAAGGCCCATGGATCGTACGACCCGTAGAATGCCCATGGACCCTGTGGCCCATAGAAGGCCCATGAATCCTAAGGCCCGTATAGAAGGCCAATGGATTCTACGACCCGTATAGAAGGCCAATGGATCCTACGGCCGGAAGAAGGCCCATGGATCATACAGCCTGCAGGAGGCCCATGGTTACAACAGTCCGTGTGTTGCCATGATTATTTTGGCCTAGTTACCAAAAATAGGCTATTGTGGCCACTAGAAAAACACAGAAAAAGAACTGCAGTGACTACAAGCAAACAAATAAACAAGACAATAAGGAAATAAATAAGCAAGCAATTAACGCTAGCCTATTACCTCTATTACACATATTACATCCACTAGGCATCAAAGTTCGCCACCAGTGCAAATATAGGGAACAAAGCAGCATATTACATACACTGGTCGTCAAAATTGGCCACCAGTGCAAATAAACGCGGCAGCAAAACAAGAGCATAACTGAAACAACTTCAGAAGAGCTCAAGAAACGTTATCCTGGGTATCCACCATGCTGGCAATAAGCTTAGCAACCTTATTAGCTTTGTCCTGTTTGGCGCTAAAATCCTCCAACGCTTGCTGTTGCACCAGAAAGTATGCATCTGAATGCTCCAGGGACTTCCACAGTCCTTCCGCTTCTTGTCGCAGCACAGCTGATCGATGTCTTTCAGCTTGTAGTTGAGACTCAAGAAGTTCGAACTGATTTAGACAGTGAGTTTGAATAGCTTGTGCAAGCGGTAGTGGCCAGTAACTCAAACACTAAACCAAGACAGGACTTTGGGGTTGTCTCACTGTCTTCAAGATAGTCTTCCTTAGCTATTTTATCAGCTTTGTTGGAGACCAACAAGGATGTATCACTATCCTCAACCTTATCTGCATTAATTCCTTTACCATTGCTTAATAAGGCACTCTTCCCCAATATTCCGTCAGCATTCTAAAAGAAGAAACAAGCAGGCACATAACAAGTTTATCATGTACTAGTATATGAAACTCATTTTGGTGAACTAGTTCATTAGTAAGGTGGAGAGGATTAAACTACCAAGTCTTCTATTATCAAGTACTAGTACATAATAAAAGCATCAAACAAACATATATCTATGTCCTATGGTCACTGCATTGTCTTGCCAAATCAAAATAGAGATACGGTTCAAATCATATCAGTTCAAGATAAAGCAGCAGTGAAAGAATACAAAGCATGGGAAACTACATGGCACAACAAGATTTCAGATGGGTACCACGGGTCTACATGTACAACAACACTATTGGCTCTGTTGTGATGCTAGTAATGTGCATGATATGAAAGTCAACTGTATACACAATTGAAATTAAAATCAACAGAGCTATTGATAAGAGCAAACCTGTTAAAGAAACATGCGTGAATATACCTGCTGTGCCATTGGAGTTTCGATTGGATCCTTCAATTTAAAAAATAAGTTTGTATGAGTAAATACAGTGATACAAGAGCAAAGCAATCATAGTTAAAAAAGGCGCGCCTAAGCGAGCGCTTAAGCGCGCCTAGGCTCTAGGCGTTGGTAAAACACATTACGCATAACTACGCTTAATCTGTGCATAACTGCGCATAAGCATGCGCTTTGGTCAGTAAAGCGCAAAATGCACAATTAATGCCTAGCGCTTTTTTGAACTATGATAGCAACGGAATCTTAAATTAGAACAGTTGTTCTTCAGGTTTAGGCACTTGTTCTACATGAACAGAGTACAGTAAGACGCAAGAATATAATACTTAAAAATAGAAAATGAGCTCATAGACCTTACCACATTTTTGGTTCGGGACCAGTACAGAACAAGGCGTTCCCAATCATCGTCCAGTAAATGTGTCTCAGGAGAACGTAAGGAAATTTGATGAGTTTCTTTGCCGGTGAAGTACGTTTTCTTCAGGTAATTCCGATACTGCCACCAAGCACTCTTGAAGATAGCAGAGGTATTAGCACAGGTTACCTCATCTTGAGTTTCCAAATCGGTCCTTCTCTATAGAGAAAAATGGGAAAATTTGCTGTATTATAACCATCATGGAGGTAGGATGTATGGGCCGAAGCAAAGTAATTGCCATGAATAACATTACTTACACATAACTCCTGGACAAACACCTGCAACTGGCATTTTCCTTCATCTTCAGTACAATATTTCCAACATGGGAAGATACACACATACGATTTAACAACATCAAATGCGATATATGCTAAACTACGACTAGCTGGTTGTGCTTCCTCCACAGGAATAGGCGTACTAACTGGTGGAGTTGGGGTTCGCCGTGATAGTGCTGGCCCTTTGGGCACTGGAGCTGCCTTACTAACTGCTCTTGTTTGGGAGCTCTGTGGTGGAGTTTGGTGATGTGTCAACAGGAACTGGGTTACTATCGGCTAGGGTTGGGGTTAGATTGGGTGAAGCTGGTTCTCTGTCCATCGCAGTAGGGGTACAATCTGCGAGAGTTTGGGTTATGTGTGGTAGGCTGGTTCTTGTGCATGTACAACCGGGGTGCTATCTCCACCAAGAGGTAGCACTATTTTATTTGAAGACCGTGTTTTTAGTCTGCTAGATACTGGCATCACCCGCTCCAATTCAAATGGCTGATAAATAGGAAACATAGTTGAATGTACAGACATTGTATGAGAAACAGATGCAATAGATAGTGTGGAAAAAAGAGGGCATGAAATAGTTGACATGTATATTGTTTAACTAAAACGGATAGCATGACATAATTTCACATATATGATGTCTATCTAAACTGGATAGCATAGCATAACATAATTCAAAGATATGATGAATAACTAAACATGATCGCATGACATAATTCACCTAAATGTTATCTAAGTAATCAGGATCGCATCATTTAATTCACATATGTGATTTATATGCTAAACAGAGGGCATTCGATATGATGTCTGAACTAAGAACTTGGTGTTGAATATTGTGTATATGATATCTAAACTATGCAATGCAAGACACCATATGCATGATATGAGCAGTATGAACATGACAAGTTAGAGCATACACCTCAGTGGGGGAATAGAACTGGTCATCTGTCTCTGAATCCATCTCTGAGGAGCTATCGGGACCCAACAAGAGATCTGCTTCGACAGGTAGCACTGTCTGCTCTAAAGGCCTTGTTTTCACTCCAGATTTTTCCATCTCCCACCCAAATGGCTGATTCACAGGAAGAGTAGTTTAATGTACATACATTGTTGACAAATGGAAATGTAATGAAGAAAGGATGGGCAAGATATCATTCAAATATATTATACCTGGTTAAACAGGATGGCATTGCACATTTCACATATATTTGATACGTCTCCGACGTATCTATAATTTTTGATTGCTCCATGCTACTTTATCTACTGTTTTAGGAAATATTGGGCTTTATTATCCAATATTATTTTTGGGACTAACCTATTAACCGGAGGCCCAACCCAGATTTGCTGTTTTATGCCTATTTCAGTGTTTCGAGGAAAAGGAATATCAGACGGAGTCAAAACGGAACGAAATCAACAGCAGAAGTTATTTTTGGAAGGAAAGCAACCCAGGGAACTTGGAGTGCATGTCGGGGGAGATACGGGCTGCCCACGAGGGTGGGGGGCCCGCCCCCCTGCCTCATGGGCCCCCAGTAGCTCCTCCGACGTACCCCCTACACCCATATATACTCTTGTACCCTAAAACTTCCAGAACAAAAGATAGATCGGGAGTTCGGCCGCCGCAAGCCTCTGTAGCCACCAAAAACCAATCGGGACCCTGTTCCGGCACCCTGCCGGAGGGGGATCCCATCACCGGAGGCCATCTTCATCATCCCGGCGCTATCCATGACGAGGAGGGAGTAGTTCACCCTTGGGGCTGAGGGTATGTACCAATAGCTATGTGTTTGATCTCTCTCTCTCGTGTTCTCTCTCGTGTTCCCTCTATGGCATGATCTTGATGTATCCCGAGCTTTGCTATTGTAGTTGGATCTTGTGATGTTTCTCCCCCTCTACTCTCTTGTGATGAATTGAGTTTCCCCTTTGAAGTTATCTTATCGGATTGAGTCTTTTATGAGAACACTTGATGTATGTCTTGCGATCCACTTGATGTATGTTTTGGTGATCAACTTGCGGGTTTCGTGACATTGGGAACCTATGCATAGGGGTTGGCACACGTTCTTGACTCTCCGGTAGTAGCTTTGGGGCACTCTTTGAAGTACTTTTATGTTGGTTGGAGAGATTGTGTGACGCATATCGTATAATCATGCCCACGGTTACTTGAGGTGACAATGGAGTATCTAGGTGACATTAGGGTTTTGGTTGATTTGTGTCTTAAGGTGTTATTCTAGTATGAATTCTATGATGGATTGAGCGGAAAGAATAGCTTTATGTTATTCTACTACAAACTCTTGAGTAGATAGAACAGAAAGGATAACTTTGAGGTGGTTTCGTACCCTACCATAATCTCTACGTTTGTTCTCCGCTATTAGTGGCTTTGGAGTGACTCTTTATTGCATGTTGAGGGCTTGTTATATGATCTATCTATGTTATTATTGTTGAGAGAACTTGCACTAGTGAAAGTATGAACCCTAGGCCTTGTTTCCTATCATTGCAATACCGTTTACGCTCACTTTTATCACTTGTTACCTTGCTGTTTTTATTATTTCAGATTACAAATACCTTTATCTACTATCTATTTTGCACTTGTATCACCATCTCATTGCCGAACTAGTGCACCTATACAATTTACCATTGTATTGGGTGTGTTGGGGACACAAGAGACTCTTTGTTATTTGGTTGCAGGGTTGTTTGAGAGAGACCATCTTCATCCTACGCCTCCTACGGATTGATAAACCTTAGGTCATCCACTTGAGGGAAATTTGCTACTATCCTACAAACCTGTGCACTTGTAGGCCCAACAACGTCTACAAGAAGAAGGTTGTGTAGTAGACATCAAGCTCTTTTTTGGCACCATTGCCGGGGAGGCTAGGTAAAGGGAGCTCACTCACACCCCGTCAACTAAGCTCTTTTCTGGTGCCGTTGCCGGGGAGGTTAGCGCTTGAAGGTATATCTTGAGATCTTGCAATTGAATCTTTTTGTTTCTTGTTTTAGCACTAGTTTAGTTTATAAAAGAAAATTACAAAAAAATGGAGTTAAGTTTGTCACATACGCTTCACCTTTTTAATATCTTTCGTGAGTATGATTGAAAGGAAAATTGTGCTCAAGTGTTAGAAGAAGAATGCATTAAATTTTTTGGCACTAAATCTTTGAATGATGAGCATGATTGCAATGTTGTTAGTACAAATTCTTTGAATATCCATAATGCTAACAATGATTGCACTAGTTATGATGAAAATATCTCTTATGAGCATGTCAACTTTTGTGGAGTGCATGTTTGCATGAACACACCAAATAGAGAAGATATTTATTGCAAGTGGCATAAGTACTTAGAAACCAAATTGTTGCAAGAGGAGCTAGATGAATGTGCTGAAAGATTCAATATTTTTCGCGCTCCTTGTGAACTTTGCAATGAACATGGTCATTTAAAGCTCCAATGCTATTTGTTTCATGATCAAGTCATGTCCAAATATTGTGATAATTTGATTACCCTTGAGCATCATAAAGAGCTTAGCCTTCTTTTGGGTTATGAAGAAATGAAACGTATAACTGAGGGTATTCCAAAATTTAGTCTTGATAAAATTCTTAATTTTGATCTAGAGAAAATTTATATGTATTGTGCGGAGAATTGCATTGAAAACCCTTATATTGCCAATTACCCAAAGAAAAGAAAGCAAATGGAAGATGATGAGAATACTAATGAAAGGGAAGAGGCTTCCCAATCTCGTCCTATTATTTCTTATGATGAATCAGGTAACGAGGAGGAGCTTTCTATTCAGCCAATCTCATCAGTAAGGAGCTCAAAGAGGAAGGTTGAACCTACACATAATGTGAAGAAGAAAAAGAAAAGAAGGAGCAACAAAGGTAAAAAGGTATCCCTCCCAAATGATGTTGCTCCTACTACTACTTGTGATGATGCTAATTTCTATACTATTGGTGCTATCCATATTTTTAATGATGAGAGTGATTATGCTTATGATATGAAAGGGCAAAAGCTTGGGGAAGCTATGTTTAATGAGGATGAAATATTTGAGAATATATTTGCTGGAATTAATGTTTGTCCCAAGCTTGGGGATGCTATGTTTAATGAAGATGATATTTTTAGCACCCCAAGTTTTGATATGCAAAGTTGTTATGATGATAGCATGCCTCCTACCTATGATGATTATATTGATGAAAGTGGGTTCGGAAGAGTGTTGTCAGGACCCCGATCCTAATTCACACCGATCTAGCATGTAACACATCATATCACTTTGCGGCCTCACGCACGGTATTCCCATGGGTGCCATCTTACCTGGCCCGGGACCGTTTGCGCCTTTGGGCTCACATATATGATAGTGCCGCTAGCATCCATATGACAAAGAACCCGGGCTGACATGGCTAGTCGTGAACCCAAAATGGCACTAACTTATAGGGACAGGCATACATGACCCAACAACGAACGTGTCGGTCATCAGTGAGTGAATCCGGGCTGTAGCAACTGGGCTAGCAGGACTCCGGTAGACACCGCGTGACATTTCCCCGAAGGGACAGACACAGGAACGAAGAAGGACACATGCCGGCCAGCCTAAGTGTTCCGGAGCAGTAGGAAGCTACCAAGGCTCAGTGGAAGCACTAGGAGGCATTTCCCGGTAAGAGAGGCTACCAAGGATAAACAACTAGATAGTCAGATCCCACACATATCAAGCATTTCAAATCATACACACAATATGCTCGATATGTGCAAATACAACATGGCATCACAACATAACTCTACGACTCAAAGTATTTTATTCAATAGGCTCTGAGGAGCAAGATATTACAAACATGGGTCTCATGACCCAACATTCAGAGCATACAAGTCAAAGCACACGCGGAAGCTTAACATGTCTGAGTACAGACAACTATAAATGAAAAGGCTGAGAAGCCTGACTATCTACCAGATCCTGCCGAGGGCACAAGATCGTAGCTGAGGTAACAAGCTAAACGTCAAAGTCCACGTGGAACTACTAGTGAGACTGAAGTCTCTCTGCAAAAACATAAAATAGGCAAACATGAGTACAAATGTACCCAGCAAGACTTACATCAGAACTAACTACATATGCACCATTATCAACAAAGGGGTGGTGGGGTTTAACTGCAGCAAGCCAGCTTTGACTCAGTGGCTATCCTGAACTATGACTGCAAGTAACTCTTTTGAGGTGGCGCACACGAGTCCACATATTCACCATATCAATACACCACTATGGATCCACTCCCGCCTACCTACGAGAACGCCATCCATAGCACTCACGCTTATCTTGCGTATTTTAAAGTATCCACTTTCACTTGTTTATCAACTATACAGGTAACCCGGAAGTCCTTTACCGCGGACACAGCTATTCGAATAGATAATGTTAACCCTGCAGGGGTGTACTTCTTCACACACGCTCTCGCCACTTACCGCCATGTACACGTCATGTACTCGGCAACCTTCAAGCGGAAGCCTGGCGAGGGTGTCGGCCATGACCTGACTAACCACACAAGACTCTAGCCCAGGTTTATCGCCTATTCGGGTTCCATCCGCAAGGAGATCCGGCCGGGGTGTCGCTCATGGCCCCAAACAATGTGTGCAGGGTTCCCGAGCCCACCATCCGGGTGCCACTCGGTACACCAGGCCACGTGTGCCTAGTCTGTCCCAAGCCCACCCTGCCGGGTGCCACTTGGTAGAAAAATAACACTACCTACAAACACCAGAAACTAGTTGCGACTCCTGGACAGAGACCAAGTTGGTTAATAAGTCGAGAGAGTCAATTAAGGATCCCAATGTGTGGTAGTAGCTGTTCATGGATCACAAACACAGAACTCAGTTCCTGAGGACGGTTGCAATGAGACAACCCACCATGTACTCCTACATGGCCTCTCACCGCTACCTTTACCAAATCGTGTTCGCACACTTAGCTCACACACAGTAGGACATGTTCACACACCTCCAATTCATCCCCGATGAATCAGACCTGACTCAACTGTAAGCAGTAGCAGGCATGACAAACAAGCATGAATGAGTAGGCACATCAGGGCTCAAAGAACTCCTACTCATGCTAGTGGGTTTCATCTATTTACTGTGGCAACGACAGGTCATGCAGAGGAAAGGGGTTCAACTACCGCAGCATGTAACAGTTGAATCGTTGTTGTCCTAACACAATAAAAGAGAGCAGGAGCATGAGAGTGGGATTGTATCGAAATGAACAAGGGGGTTTTGCTTGCCTGGCACTTATGAAGATAGTATAGTTCTTCATCGGTTTCATTGATCACATCATCGGTACACGTCTATCGAGAGGGGACAAATACCGGCAAACAAGGAAGAACACAATCAATGCTATGCAACAATACGATGCATGATCATGACATGGCAATATGATGTGGTTTGAGCTAATGCAACTAGCAACCAGATTAAATGAAGTTGGTTTGAATCCAAGATTCAAATTCAAACTCCATATGTGGATATTTAAATGCCATTTATATGATTTGTGCTAAACAATAGTCATAAGTTATTCTAACATGCATGAAAATGGTAGATATGGTTAGATTGGATTTTTCTGATCATTTTTCATATATAATTTATCTCATTTGGAGTTACGGTTGAATTTCTATGATTTTTACAAGTTTTAAACATTTTCTAGAATTTCCTGAATTAGATTTAATCCAGAAATTCCTTTACTGCGTCAGCAATGTGTAAGCATGACGTCAGCAGGTCAAAGGGGCTGGTCAGGGTCAAACCTGACCAGTGGGGCCCATTGGTCAGTGTCACATTGTTGGCTTGGGTCACTGACGGGCGGGGTCGGTCAAGGGCCACGTCAGCAAGGTCAACGCTAATGCATGGGGCCACGGTGATTAGTTAAAACTAAACAGGAATTAAACTATGATTAATTTTGGGTGTGGGGCCCATATATTAGTGGGTCAGGGGGTTAATTAGCGGGTGATTAGGCCTAACTAGGTGGCCACGTCGGTGGCTAATCGCCGACGACCACAGGCCACGGCGGAGGCGTCGGGTTTGCTCCTCCGTCGACCAAACGAGTGGCGGAGGGGCTCTGCATGGAGCTGGTGCTCATCCGCATCCAACGGAGCAAGTAGCAGTGGCTGGGGTGGTCTACAGCGCCGACGGCGTCGAGCTTTGCGACGGCCGGAGCTCCCCAAGGTCGGGTTCGGTGTTGTTGTGCATGGTAGGGCGAACAGGTGGCTGCACTCGGCTCCTGGGAGCATGCTGAGCCCGCGACGGTGCTCGGACGTGAGCTGCGGCTGGTGTTGGTGCGGCGGCGATGAGGAATGGCGGCGGGGAGCTTCTGCGTCCGTGCAACTACGGCCTAGTGGACGCGGGCGAGCATGGGAGTAGGGGGAAAAGAAACAACGGCTCACCGCAGGTCTTCTGGTGCTGCTGGCAAGGCAGGGTAGGCACGGGGTCCGGCGAATCGACGGCGCGGATCGCCGACACCCGAGGTCGAGGACAGCGGCGTTGGCGGGGAAGAAGGCCGTCCGGGCTTGCGTTCTTCTGCTTGGAGACGCGAGGCGTCGCGGCGGAGTCAATGGTCATGTCGGCAGGGGGTGCAGTGGCTAGTGGTCACGGCTACGGCGAGCGGCGGCTCCGGCTGCTTTCGGTGGTCGCGTGGGAGAGAGAGCGAAGAGGGAAGGGAGGTCCAGAGAGAGTGAGAGAGGGTCGAGGGGCTGCGTGGCGCTCGTCTAGAGCCGTCCAGGAGGAACCAGGCAGGCAGGGAGGGAGGAGGTGGAGGCCGCGGGCGCGCTGGCATCGACACGCCTCTGCCTATTAGCAGAGGTTGAAGACGACCACTTCGCCCTGGTGGGCTGGGCCTCAGTTACAGTGTTGGGCCAGCTGGGCTGCCAGGTGAGCGCCAGGTAAGTTCTCTCTCTCTCTGGTTTCTCTATTTTAATTTCTGTTTTCTATTATTCTGTAATCTTTAGGGCTTTTCTAAAAATACCTAGACCCTTTAAAAAATCACTAAACTGCACATGCCCACTGTATAGAATATATCCAACATGGAACATTTCAGTTTAGGAATATTTGGACATTTAAAATATTTTATAGAATTTAAATGTCCTAATTCAAATACTTATGATTTAATTTAGTGACCTTAGGATGACCTAGAAAGTTGTGCACCATTTTTGTCAGAGGTTTAAGACCAAGGCAAAGATGATGAACATTTTAGAAGGGCATTTCCAGTTCATTGAAAATGATTTTATGTTGAACCTATTTGATTTGATCTGGTTCTAGGGTTTGATCAGTCCTCATTTCAAGTTCATTTGAAAAGTTAAACATGATGCACACATGAAGGGCTAGCCTACTACATACCAGGACCAGGGATGTGACAACTCGCCCCCACTAAACAAGAATCTCGTCCCGAGATTCAAGACGTGGGGTAAGTAGACAGAGGGGACAAAAAGCTAACACGATCTTCATGATCCAATTGCCCTTCTCGAAGATGTTGATTCATTTCTCCAATTGATCTTGACGTCTTTGCTTTCGAGACCTTCATCAAACACGAGGACAGAGACAACTCTACAATGATGGATCATCTTAATGATCACAAGATCAACTTACGGAACGAGACGTAGAAACATCTCTCGAGCTGAGACACAAAGCACACATCTAAAGGAATGGAGTGGAACAGATGACGAGGGTTCACTAGGTAGACAAAAATTCCACACCTAAGAGGGTGGTGAACGGTTGTCAACGTAGCGAAGAGTTGAGTTGCCATGACACCACAACGAGACACCTTAGGGATGGTGACTCGTAGATATATCCCCTTAGGTGGCAAAAAGAATTACCTTTGATTCAGAGATCATTGAAACTCTTTATACCAGCCTAAGGCAATTCACCAACAATCGTTTGGAGGGGTTCGGTAGAATGGCATACCCGAATTAGAATGGATGATGTGGATTGCCTTGTTGAAAACAACACAAGGAATGATTTTGCTTGCACGTGCCCTCAAGAACTTGAGCAATTCCATAATCATCATAGTTCTACCAACATCTATGAAAAGAATATTAATACAACTACATACTACCATGATGAATAACGATGGAGGATGCAGAAGGAAAGGAAGACAACACTTTCTCATATTTCACCTTAGGAATGCCAAGGAAACAAAATCTGGATGATCGACCGAGAGACATTTAGCACTCCGCTTCTAATGTTCTCCTTGATGTACTAGGTACCATGGTCAATGCTTAAAAGCATCAACATGACCATCAAGTAAAGGTCGGATTTCAGAAGCACAAAAATCCATAAGGAATAACTACGGAAGTAGATCCTGCGAGATCCTTATGGGGATGTGACCAACTTCGTCAATCAAGATACTACAATAATAGGTCTTCCGGTTGGGTGTGTTGGCCACGACATCCACTTTACCGGTTACAGAGAGACTAATATTATGGTTCTTGGAACAGTTCCAACCATCATATCTGCCTGAGATTCAGATCTGGTTGGTGTCAGGATATTCCAGACAACATGTCTAGAAAAGGAAGGTTGCAACACAAGTCGACGAGATGACGTTGCGAGATTCTCGGGATATGAACTATGATAGCAAGCTCCAAAACATGAGCTGGTTCTGCTACATGCATGTGAACATGATGTCCAAGACAAACATGACCACATAGCAGTCTTATGATAAAACACTACCCAGTTCTGGTTGGGAACCATCATTGGGGATATTGAAGTCCTTACATAAGTCATATGATTAGCTCTTATGAAGAAACTTCTTCTCCTGAACAATTCAATCAGTGGCTTGGTGTGCTAGGAACACATATAGAATGGAGGTAGCGAGCCTATCAAACCATAGCATACTTCACACATGCATGACTGACTTGAGATGGTTCCAGAGGAGGCAACATTGACTTTCTCGAATTCACGGCGGTAACTTGCATCAAATGCACATGAATTAGAGGAGGTCACTTCTTTCATCCGAACATATGCTCCATGAGCGGGTCATGAAGATAATGCTTATAAAAGTTTCCAATACTAGCTAGATGTTCAGCACAATCACGGAGAAGATAAAAATGTTGTTGATGGGATCAATAACAATTCATCCAGGTTTCCATGAAGATGGAATCCCATAATTGTGTGAACAAGTGATAGCATTGGTCAGACCAAAAGATGTAATGGTTTATGCTTGAGGGATCAACCATGAATAAGACAACATTACGAGCATCGTTGGTTCTGACTTGATTTGAGGATAGCCCACACCCAAATCAAAGGTTGGACAAGATGATAGGTCCATTAACTGATCACGAGGGTCAGTCGATGAAAATATCAACTTTCTTCAACACACACATACAAAGGATATCCCTTTGAAATGAACTAAGTCAGGTAAGCTTTTATCCTCCAACTCTCCAAGTTGTTGTTTAGCTTAACCAACTAGCTCAGGGTATCCAACACAGATTCTTGGAGAAAGGGTGGTTTCGAAAACCAACTTGATCACGAACTCAACATAGAAGTCAGGTGACAACCCGGTGATACTTCCGAGAAGATATTCGGAAAATCACGAACCACCGACATGTTACTAAGCTCGAGAACAATCTTGCTTTTCAGGGCAAGACAAAATGAACAATGAGCGAGGATTTGACCAAATCCTAACTCATCAATTGAAGAGTGCACCAAGAAATAAGGACTAGGTAGCACGATCAACCTTAGGGTGATGATACAAGGACCCACACGCTAAGAATGAAATTATTGTCCATTAACTACCAAGCAACGGGGTTGCTAGCAGTATTGATTTCACACATCACGACTCACTTGTCGGCATTCCGGTTACAATAACATGGGAACCGAGGAATCAACAATGATGGCAAGAAGTATTACTGCGTCAAGAACTCATAAGAGGTGGTGCAATTCTCATGACACTCTTGACTTAAAGATGGTAACACTCCAAGATAGAGCAGAACAAAAGCTGGATTGCAATTGATTCGCGGAACACAACTGCTTTGACCCTATCCTGGAAATGAATAAGGTACTGGAGTTTGTTTCTCCTAGTCATTCCGGAATAGAATGGCTTGACGGACCACAGGAGTAAAAGGCATCGATGAACATGAATGCTCAACCACTCCTGACTATCAATTGATAGACGAGGGTCAAAATACAACTAAGGAGTGACAACTCAAAGGAACATACGACTTTCTGAGTTGTGGATGCATAGATTAGTATGTCGAACTAAGTTCAACAGGTTTCTTCCGAATAACCCATGCAGAGAAGGTAGAACTGGCAGAGTCACGGCATAGCAACGAGAACTCGTCAAGAGCACTCTGGTTGTGATCTTTTGGTTCAAGGAACTTCCGCCATAAGCAGTTCATGGTATTTGGAAGAAGGAAATGTTGGGGAACATTGCAGAAAATTAAAATTTTTCCTACGGTTTCACCAAGATCCATCTATGAGTTCATCTAAGAAATGAGTCATAGGAGAGATATTGCATCTACATACCACTTGTAGATCGCGTGCGGAAGCGTTCAAGAGAACGGTGATGATGGAGTCGTACTCGCCGTGATCCAAATCACCGATGACCAAGTGCCGAACGGACAGCACCTCCATGTTCAACACACGTACAGAGCGGATCACATCTCCTCCTTCTTGATCCAGCAAGGGGGAAGGATAGGTTGATGATGATCCAGCAGCACAACGGCGTGGTGGTGGATGTAGCAGAACTCCGGCAGGGCTTCGCCAAGCTGCTGCGGGAGGAGGACGAGGTGTAGCAGGGGAAGGGAGGCGCCAATGCACAGGGTGCGGCTGCCCTCCCCCTTGCCCTCCTTTATATAGGCCCCCAGGGGGGGCGCCGGCCCTGGGAGATGCAATCTCCCAAGGGGGGCGGCGGCCAGGGGGGTGGAGTGCCCCCCAAGGCAAGTGGTGCGCCCCCCACCTAGGGTTTCCAACCCTAGGCGCAGGGGGCCCAAGGGGGGGCGCACCAGCCCACTAGGGGCTGGTTCCCCTCCCACTTCAGCCCACGGGGACCTCCGGGATAGGTGGCCCCACCCGGTGGACCCTCGGGACCCTTCCGGTGGTCCAGGTACAATACTGGGTGACCCCGAAACTTTCCCGATGGTGGAAACAACACTTTCTATATATAATTCTTTACCTCCGGACAATTCCGGAACTCCTCGTGACGTCCGGGATCTCATCCGGGACTCCGAACAACATTCGGTTTGCTGCATACTCATATTCATACAACCCTAGCGTCACCGAACCTTAAGTGTGTAGACCCTACGGGTTCGGGAGACATGTAGACATGACCAAGACGGCTCTCGGGTCAATAACCAACAGCGGGATCTGGATACCCATGTTGGCTCCCACATACTCCTCGATGATCTCATCGGATGAACCACGATACTATTCCCTTTGTCAATCAGTACGTTACATGCCCGAGACTTGATCGTCGGTATCCCAATACCTCGTTCAGTCTCGTTACCGGCAAGTCACTTTACTCGTACCGTAATGCATGATCCCGTGACCAAACACTTGGTCACTTTGAGCTAATTATGATGATGCATTACCGAGTGGGCCCAGAGATACCTCTCCGTCATACGGAGTGACAAATCCCAGTCTCGATCCGTGTCAACCCAACAGACACTTTCGGAGATACCTGTAGTGAACCTTTATAGTCACCCAGTTATGTTGTGACGTTTGGTACACCCAAAGCACTCCTACGGTATCCGGGAGTTCCACGATCTCATGGTCTAAGGAAGAGATACTTGACATTGGAAAAGCTCTAGCAAAACAAACTACACGATCTTGTGCTATGCTTAGGATTGGGTCTTGTCCATCACATCATTCTCCTAATGATGTGATCCCGTTGTCAAAGACATCTAATGTCCATATTCAGGAAACCATGACTATCTGTTGACCAACGAGCTAGTCAACTAGAGGCTTACTAGGGACGTATTGTGGTCTATGTATTCACACGTGTATTACGATTTTCGGATAATACAATTATAGCATGAATAAAAGACAATTATCATGAACAAGGAAATATAATAATAATCCTTTTATTATTGCCTCTAGGGCATATTTCCAACAGTCTCCCACTTGCACTAGAGTCAATAATCTAATTACATTGTGATGAATCGAACACCCATAGAGTTCTGGTGTTGATCATGTTTTGCTTGAGGAAGAGGTTTAGTCAACGGATCTGCGACATTCAGATCCGTATGTACTTTGCAAATATCTATGTCTCCATTTTGAACATTTTCACGGATGGAGTTGAAACGACGCTTGATGTGCCTGGTCTTCTTGTGAAACCTGGGCTCCTTGGCAAGGGCAATAGCTCTAGTGTTGTCACAGAAGAGTTTGATCGGCCCCGACGCATTGGGTATGACTCCTAGGTCGGTGATGAACTCCTTCACCCAAATCGCTTCATGCGCTGCCTCCGAGGCTGCCATGTACTCCGCTTCACATGTAGATCCCGCCACGACGCTCTGCTTGCAGCTGCACCAGCTTACTGCTCCACCATTCAACATATACACGTATCCGGTTTGTGACTTAGAGTCATCCAGATTTGTGTCGAAGCTAGCGTCGACGTAACCCGTTATGACGAGCTCTTCGTCACCTCCATAAACGAGAAACATGTCCTTTGTCCTTTTCAGGTACTTCAGGATATTCTTGACCGCTGTCCAGTGTTCCTTGCCGGGATTACTTTGGTACCTTCCTACCAAACTTACGGCAAGGTTTACATCAGGTCTGGTACACAACATGGCATACATAATAGATCCTATGGCTGAGGCATAGGGGATGACACTCATATCTTCTTTATCTTTTGCCGTGGTCGGGCATTGAGCCGAGCTCAATCTCACACCTTGCAATACAGGCAAGAACCCTTTCTTGGACTGATCCATTTTGAACTTCTTCAAAATCTTATCAAGGTATGTGCTTTGTGAAAGACCTATGAGGCGTCTCGATCTATCCCTATAGATTTTGATGCCTAATATGTAAGCAGCTTCTCCAAGGTCCTTCACTGAAAAACACTTATTCAAGTAGGCCTTAATGGTGTCCAAGAATTCTGTATCATTTCCCATCAAAAGTATTTCATCTACATATAATATGAGAAATGCTACAGAGCTCCCACTCACTTTCTTGTAAACGCAGGCTTCTCCATAAGTCTGCATAAACCCAAACGCTTTGATCATCTCATCAAAGCGAATGTTCCAACTCCGAGATGCTTGCACCAGCCCATAAATGGATCGCTGGAGCTTGCATACTTTGTTAGCATTCTTAGGATCGACAAAACCTTCCGGCTGCATCATATACAGCTCTTCCTTAAGATAACCGTTAAGGAATGCCATTTTCACGTCCATCTGCCATATCTCATAATCATAGTATGCGGCAATTGCTAACATGATTCGGACGGACTTAAGCTTCGCTACGGGAGAGAAAGTCTCATCGTAATCAATCCCTTGAACTTGCCGATAACCCTTAGCGACAAGTCGAGCTTTATAGATGGTGACATTACCATCCGCGTCCGTCTTCTTCTTAAAGATCCATTTGTTTTCTATCGCTCGCCGATCATCGGGCAAGTCAGTCAAAGTCCATACTTTGTTTTCATACATGGATTCTATCTCGGATTGCATGGCTTCTAGCCATTTGTTGGAATCTGGGCCCGCCATCGCTTCTTCATAGTTCGAAGGTTCACCGTTGTCTAACAACATGATTTCCAGGATAGGGTTGCCATACCACTCTGGTGTGGAATGTGTCCTTGTGGACCTACGAAGTTCAGTAGCAACTTGATCCGAAGTACCTTGATCATCATCATTAATTTCCTCTCCAGTCGGTGTAGGCACCATAGGAACATTTTTCTGAGCTGCACTACTTTCCGGTTCAAGAGGTAGTACTTCATCAAGTTCTACTTTCCTCCCACTTACTCCTTTCAAGAGAAACTCTTTTTCCAGAAAGGATCCGTTCTTGGGAACAAAGATCTTGCCCTCGGATCTTAAGTAGAAGGTATACCCAATGGTTTCCTTAGGGTATCCTATGAAGACGCATTTTTCCGATTTTGGTTCAAGCTTTTCAGGTTGAAGTTTCTAGACATAAGCAACGCATCCCCAAACTTTTAGAAACGACAGCTTAGGTTTCTTCCCAAACCATAATTCATACAGTGTCGTCTCAACGGATTTAGACGGTGCCCTATTTAAAGTGAATGTAGGTGTCTCTAGAGCGTATCCCCAAAATGATAGCGGTAAATCGGTAAGAGACATCATATATCGCACCATATCCTATAGAGTGCGATTACGACGTTCGGACACACCGTTACGCTGAGGTGTTCCAGGCGGCGTGAGTTGTGAAACAATTCCACATTTCCTTAAGTGTGTAGCAAATTCGTGACTTAAATATTCTCCTCCACGATCCGATCGTAAGAATTTTATCTTTCGGTCACGTTGATTCTCTACTTCATTCTGAAATTCCTTGAACTTTTCAAAGGTCTCAGACTTGTGTTTCATCAAGTAGACATACCCATATCTACTTAAGTCATCAGTGAGAGTGAGAACATAACGATATCCTCCGCGAGCCTCAACGCTCATTGGACTACACACATCAGTATGTATGATTTCCAATAAGTTCGTTGCTCGCTCCATAGTTCCGGAGAACGGAGTCTTCGTCATCTTGCCCATGAGGCATGGTTCGCATGTGTCAAATGATTCATAATTGAGAGACTCTAAAAGTCCATCAGCATGGAGCTTCTTCATGCGCTTGACACCAATGTGACCAAGGCGGCAGTGCCACAAGTATGTGGGACTATCGTTATCAACTTTACATCTTTTGGTATTCACACTATGAATATGTGTAACATTACGTTCGAGATTCATCAAGAATAAACCATTGACCATCGGGGCATGACCATAAAACATATCTCTCATATAAATAGAACAACCATTATTCTCGGATTTAAATGAGTAGCCATCTCGTATTAAATGAGATCCAGATACAATGTTCATGCTCAAACTTGGCACTAAATAACAATTATTGAGGTTTAAAACTAATCTCGTAGGTAAATGTAGAGGTAGCGTGCCGACGGCGATCACATCGACCTTGGAACCATTCCCGACGCGCATCGTCACCTCGTCCTTCGCCAGTCTTCGCTTATTCCGCAGCTCCTGCTGTGAGTTACAAATATGAGCAACGGCACCGGTATCAATACCCAGGAGTTACTACGAGTACTGGTAAGGTACACATCTATTACATGTATATCAAATATACCTTTAGTGTTGCCGGCCTTCTTGTCCGCTAAGTATTTGGGGCAGTTCCGCTTCCAATGACCCTTCCCTTTGCAATAAAAGCACTCAGTCTCAGGCTTGGGTCCATTCTTTGACTTCTTCCCGGCAATTGGCTTACCGGGCGCGGCAACATCTTTGCAGTCCTTCTTGAAGTTCTTCTTACCCTTGCCCTTCTTGAACTTAGTGGTCTTATTGACCATCAACACTTGATGTTCTTTCTTGATTTCAACCTCTGCTAACTTCAGCATTGAGAACACTTCAGGAATGGTCTTCACCATCCCTTGCATATTGTAGTTGAACACAAAGCTCTTGAAGCTCGGTGGGAGCGACTGAAGGATTCTGTCAATGACCGCCTCGTTCGGGAGGTTGATCTCCAGCTGGGACAGGCGGTTGTGCAACCCAGACATTTTGAGTATGTGCTCACTGACAGAACTGTTTTCCTCCATCTTACAACTATAGAACTTGTCGGAGACTTCATATCTCTCGACCCGGGCATGAGCTTGAAAAACCATTTTCAGCTCCTCGAACATCTCATATGCTCCGTGTCGCTCAAAACGCTTTTGGAGCCCCGGTTCTAAGCTGTAAAGCATGCCGGACTGAACGAGGGAGTAATCATCAGCACGTGATTGCCAAGTGTTCATAACGTCTTGGTTCTCTGGGATGGGTGCTTCACCTAGCGGTGCATCTAGGACATAATCTTTCTTGGCTGCTATAAGGATGATCCTCAGGTTTCGGACCCAGTCCGAATAGTTGCTGCCATCATCTTTCAGCTTGGTTTTCTCTAGGAACGCGTTGAAGTTCATGTTGACATGAGCGTTGGCCATTTGATCTACAAGACATATTTTTTGCAAAGACTTTAGACTAAGTTCAGGATAATTAAGTTCATCTAATCAAATTATTTAATGAACTCCCACTCAGATTGACATCCCTCTAGTCATCTAAGTGTTACACGATCCGAGTCGACTAGGCCGTGTCCGATCATCACGTGAGACGGACTAGTCATCATCGGTGAACATCTCCATGTTGATCGTATCTTCCATACGACTCATGTTTGACCTTTCGGTCTCTTGTGTTCCGAGGCCATGTCTGTACATGCTAGGCTCGTCAAGTTAACCCTAAGTGTTTCTGCATGTGTAAAACTGTCTTATACCCGTTGTATGTGAATGTAAGGATCTATCACACCCGATCATCACGTGGTGCTTCGAAACGACGAACTTTAGCAACGACGCACAGTTAGGGGGAACACTTTCTTGAAATTATTATAAGGGATCATCTTATTTACTACCGTCGTTCTAAGTAAACAAGATGCATAAACATAATAAACATCACATGCAATTATATAAAGTAGTGACATGATATGGCCAATATCATATAGCTCCTTCGATCTCCATCTTCGGGGCTCCATGATCATCTTCGTCACCGGCATGACACCATGATCTCCATCATCGTGTCTTCATGAAGTTGTCACGCCAATGACTACTTCTACTTCTATGGCTAACGCTTTTAGCAATAAAGTAAAGTAATTTACATGGCGTTCTGCAATGACACGCAGGTCATACAAAAATAAAGACAACTCCTATGGCTCCTGCCGGTTTTCATACTCATCGACATGCAAGTCATGATTCCTATTACAAGAACATGATCTCATACATCACAATATATCATTCATCATTCATCACAACTTCAGGCCACATCACATCACATGACAATTGCTGCAAAAACAAGTTAGACGTCCTCTAATTGTTGTTGCATCTTTTACGTGGCTGCAATTGGGTTCTAGAAAGAACGTTTTCTTACCTACGAATAACCACAACGTGATTTTGTCAACTTCTATTTACCCTTCATAAGGACCCTTTTCGTCGAATCTGCTCCAACTAAAGTGGGAGAGACAGACACCCGCTAGCCACCTTATGCAACTAGTGCATGTCAGTCGGTGGAACCTGTCTCACGTAAGCGTACGTGTAAGGTCGGTCCGGGCCGCTTCATCCCACAATACCGCTGAAGCAAGAAAAGACTAGTAGCGGCAAGCAAGTTGACAAGATCTACGCCCACAACAAAATTGTGTTCTACTCGTGCAATAGAGAACTACGCATAAACCTGGCTCATGATGCCACTGTTGGGGAACGTTGCAGAAAATTAAAAAAATTTCTACGGTTTCACCAAGATCCATCTATGAGTTCATCTAAGCAACGAGTCATGGGAGAGAGATTGCATCTATATACCACTTGTAGATCGCATGCGGAAGCGTTCAAGAGAACGTTGATGATGGAGTCGTACTCGCCGTGATCCAAATCACCGATGACCAAGTGCCGAACGGACAGCACCTCCGCGTTCAACACACGTACGGAGCAGATGACATCTCCTCCTTCTTGATCCAGCAAGGGGGAAGGAGAGGTTGATTCTGATCCAGCAGCACAACGGCGTGGTGGTGGATGTAGCAGAACTCCGGCAGGGCTTCGCCAAGCTGCTGCGGGAGGAGGACGAGGTGTAGCAGGGGAAGGGAGGCGCCAATGCACAGGGTGCGGCTGCCCTCCCCCTTGCCCTCCTTTATATAGGCCCCCAGGGGAGGGCGCCGGCCCTGGGAGATGCAATCTCCCAAGGGGGGGCGGCGGCCAGGGGGGTGGAGTGCCCCCCAAGGCAAGTGGTGCGCCCCCCCACCTAGGGTTTCCAACCCTAGGCGCAGGAGGGCCCAAGGGGGGGCACACCAGCCCACTAGGGGCTGGTTCCCCTCCCACTTCAGCCCACGGGGCCCTCCGGGATAGGTGGCCCCACCCGGTGGACCCCCGGGACCCTTCCGGTGGTCCCGATACAATACCGGGTGACCCCGAAACTTTCCCGATGGCCGAAACAACACTTTCTATATATAATTCTTTACCTCTGGACCATTCCGGAACTCCTCGTGACGTCCGAGATCTC
The DNA here is from genome assembly GCF_002162155.2 of Triticum dicoccoides. Classification (NCBI taxonomy): domain Eukaryota; kingdom Viridiplantae; phylum Streptophyta; class Magnoliopsida; order Poales; family Poaceae; genus Triticum; species Triticum dicoccoides. Next base: position 499,780,966 of record NC_041387.1, read on the forward strand.
ATCAGAGACTCTGAACAACATTCGGTTTGCTGCATACTCATATTCATACAACCCTAGCGTCATCGAACCTTAAGTGTGTAGACCCTACGGGTTCGGGAGACATGTAGACATGACCGAGGCGGCTCTCCGGTCAATAACCAACAGCGGGATCTGGATACCCATGTTGGCTCCCACTTACTCCTCGATGATCTCATCGGATGAACCACGATGTCGAGGATTCAAGCAACCCCGTATACTATTCCCTTTGTCAATCGGTACGTTACATGCCCGAGACTTGATCGTCGGTATCCCAATACCTCGTTCAGTCTCGTTACCGGCAAGTCACTTTACTCGTACCGTAATGCATGATCCCGTGACCAAACACTTGGTCACTTTGAGCTCATTATGATGATGCATTACCGAGTGGGCCCAGAGATACCTCTCCATCATACGGAGTGACAAATCCCAGTCTCGATCTGTGTCAACCCAACAAACACTTTCGGAGATACCTGTAGTGCACCTTTATAGTCACCCAGTTACGTTGTGATGTTTGGTACACCCAAAGAACTCCTACGGTATCCGGGAGTTACACGATCTCATGGTCTAAGGAAGAGATACTTGACATTGGAAAAGCTCTAGCAAAACAAACTACACGATCTTGTGCTATGCTTAGGATTGGGTCTTGTCCATCACATCATTCTCCTAATGATGTGATCCCGTTGTCAAAGACATCTAATGTCCATAGTCAGGAAACCATGACTATCTGTTGACCAACGAGCTAGTCAACTAGAGGCTTACTAGGGACGGATTGTGGTCTATGTATTCACACGTGTATTATGATTTCCGGAAAATACAATTATAGCATGAATAAAAGACAATTATCATGAACAAGGAAATATAATAATAATCCTTTTATTATTGCCTCTAGGGCATATTTCCAACAGGAAATACCACGGACCTCGAGGACTATCGCAAAGGTTACCAATAACCTAAAGGAACGAGCAAACATTATCAACATGAAGTGAGTAGGGTGAATCTCGGGTTCAAAACCCAGGAGTAGAATACCTACTAACTAAATTGCATCACGGGATGCTTTCGAGGATGGCGGCCAGAGTCATCACAATGGGACACTAAACATGTCTAAACTACTAGGTGATCCCCTAAGACACCTAGGGTCATGATAATAACTCCAACATATATGTCGAGGCAATAGGGTACCTCAGCTCAGCAATTAGTGTGATTAATTTGGCGTAGAAGAACATCGAAACCAGAGGGAAAGGATTTTGCAAGTGCATCAGATTGTTTAGAAACATGGGACGACTTGGACAGCATAACGACTGTAAATGCTCAAAAAGATTTGAGACATCCTGCAAATTAGTGGCATGACCACTCAACAACATCATATCAAGGCTTCTAGACCAACTGTCAACATACAAAAGTAGTAGGAACTGAACAGAGACTTAAATCCATCAATCCTATAGGTCTACGGATTAGTAACACATGATCCTGATAGAAAGAAGAGAAAGCCTAGTTCCTTAACCCCGTAGGAAAAATAAGATGACTCAGATCAGAAGGGCATAAGGTATAAGGAGTAAAAAGAGCCTTACGTTCCATCCCACAATCAATTCCCTTATATAACAAAAGAATTTCTAGACTCAACTTCGACCAGTTTGGCTTGGTAATCCTACTGGCAGTCAAGCTCTGATACCAAAGCTGTCAGGACCCCGATCCTAAGTCACACCGATCTAGCATGTAACACATCATATCACTTTGCGGCCTCACGCACGGTATTCCCACGGGTGCCATCTTACCTGGCCCGGGACCGTTTGCGCCTTTTGGCTCACGTATATGATAGTGCCGCTAGCATCCATATGACAAAGAACCCGGGCTGACATGGCTAGTCGTGAACCCAAAGTGGCACTAACTTATAGGGACAGGCATACATGACCCAACAACGAACGTGTCGGTCATCAGCGAGTGAATCCGGGCTGTAGCAACTGGGCTAGCAGGACTCCGGTAGACACCGCGTGACATTTCCGCGAAGGGACAGACATAGGAACGAAGAAGGACACATGCCGGCCAGCCTAAGTGTTCCGAAGCAGTAGCAAGCTACCAAGGCTCAGTGGAAGCACTAGGAGACATTTCCCGGTAAGAGAGGCTACTAAGGATAAACAACTAGATAGTCAGATCCCACACATATCAAGCATTTCAAATCATACACACAATATGCTCGATATGTGCAAATACAACATGGCATCACAACATAACTCTACGACTCAAAGTATTTTATTCAATAGGCTCCGAGGAGCAAGATATTACAAACATGGGTCTCATGACCCAACATTCAGAGCATACAAGTCAAAGCACACGCGGAAGCTTAACATGTCTGAGTACAGACAACTATAAATGAAAAGGCTGAGAAGCCTGACTATCTACCAGATCCTGCCGAGGGCACAAGATCGTAGCTGAGATAACAAGCTAAACGTCAAAGTCCACGTGGAACTACTAGTGAGACTGAAGTCTCTCTGCAAAAACATAAAATAGGCAAATGTGAGTACAAATGTACCCAGCAAGACTTACATCAGAACTAACTACATATGCACCATTATCAATAAAGGGGTGGTGGGGTTTAACTGCAGCAAGCCAGCTTTGACTCAGTGGCTATCCTGAACTACGACTACAAGTAACTCTTTTGAGGTGGCGCACACGAGTCCACATATTCACCATATCAATACACCACCATGGATCCGCTCCCGCCTCCCTACGAGAACTCCATCCATAGCACTCACGCTTATCTTGCGTATTTTAAAGTATCCACTTTCACTTGTCTATGAACTGTACAGGCAACCCAGAAGTCCTTTACCGCGGACACGGCTATTCGAATAGATAATGTTAACCCTGTAGGGGTGTACTTCTCCACACACGCTCTCGCCACTTACCGCCATGTACACGTCATGTACTCGGCAACCTTCAAGCGGAAGCCTGGCGAGGGTGTCGGCCATGACCTGACTAACCACACAACACTCTAGCCCAGGTTTATCGCCTATTCGGGTTCCATCCGCAAGGAGATCCGGCTGGGGTGTTGCTCACGGCCCCAAACAATGTGTGCAGGGTTCCCGAGCCCACCATCCGGGTGCCACTCGGTACACCAGGCCACGTGTGCCTAGTCTGTCCCAAGCCCACCCTGCCGGGTGCCACTTGGTAGAAAAATAGCACTACCTACAAACACCAGAAACTAGTTGCGACTCCTGGACAGAGACCAAGTTGGCTAATAAGTCGAGAGAGTCAATTAAGGATCCCAATGTGTGGTAGTAGCTGTTCATGGATCACAAACACAGAACTTAGTTCCTGAGGACAGCTGCAATGAGACAACCCACCATGTACTCCTACATGGCCTCTCACTGCTACCTTTACCAAATCGTGTTCACATACTTAGCTCACACACAATAGGACATGTTCACACACCTCCAATTCATCCCCGATGAATCAGACCTGACTCAACTCTAAGCAGTAGCAGGCATGACAAACAAGCATGAATGAGTAGGCACATCACGGCTCAAACAACTCCTACTCATGCTAGTGGGTTTCATCTATTTACTGTGGCAATGACAGGTCATGCAGAGGAAAGGGGTTCAACTACCGCAGCATGTAACAGTTGAATCGTTGTTGTCCTAATGCAATAAAAGAGAGCAGGAGCGTGAGATTGGGATTGTATCGGAATGAACAAGGGGGTTTTGCTTGCCTGGCACTTCTGAAGATAGTATAGTTCTTCATCGGTGTCATTGATCACATCGTCGGTACACGTCTATCGAGAGGGGACAAATACCGGCAAACAAGGAATAACACAATCAATGATATGCAACAATATGATGCATGATCATGACATGGCAATATGATGTGGTTTGAGCTAATGCAACTAGCAACCAGATTAAATGAAGTTGGTTTGAATACAAGATTCAAATTCAAACTCCATATGTGGATATTTAAATGCCATTTATATGATTTGTGCTAAACAGTAGTCATAAGTTGTTCTAACATGCATGAAAATTGTACAGATGGATAGATGTGATTTTTCTGATCATTTTTCATATATAATCTATCTCATTTGGAGTTACAGTTGAATTTCTATGATTTTTACAAGTTTTAAACATTTTCTGGAATTTCCTGAATTAGATTTAATCCAGAAATTCCTTTACTGCGTCAGCAATGTGTAAGCATGATGCCAGCAGGTCAAAGGGGTTGGTCTGGGTCAAACATGACCAGTGGGGCCCATTGGTCAGTGTCACATTGCTGGCTTGGGTCACTGACGGGCGGGGTCGGTCAAGGGCCGCGTCAGCAAGGTCAACGCTGACGTGTGGGGCCATGGTGATTAGTTAAAACTAAACATGAATTAAACTATGATTAATTTTGGGTGTCGGGCCCATATGTTAGTGGGTCAGGGGGTTAATTAGCGGGTGATTAGGCCTAACTAGGTGGCCACGTCGGCGGCTAATCGCCGGCAACCACAGGCCACGACGGAGGCGTCGGGTTTGCTCCTCCGGTGACCAAACGAGTGGCGGAGGGCTCTACGTGGAGCTGGTGCTCATCCGCATCGAACGGAGCAAGTAGCAGTGGCTGGGGTGGTCTACAGCGCCGACGGCATGAGCTTTGCGACGGACGGAGCTCGGCAAGGTCGGGTTCGGCGTTGTTGTGCACGGTAGGGCGAACAGGTGGTTGCACTCGGCTCCTGGGAGCATGCTGAGCCCGCGACGGTGCTCGGACGCGAGCTGCGGCTGGTGTTGGTGCGGCGGCGATGAGGCATGGCGGCGGGGAGCTTCTGCGTCCATGCAACTACGGCCTAGTGGACGCGGGCGAGCATGGGAGTAGGGGGAAAAGAAACAGCGGCTCACCGCAGGTCTTCTGGTGCTGCTGGCAAGGCAGGGTAGGCACGGGGTCCGGCGAATCGACGACGCGGATCACCGGCACCCGAGGTCGAGGACGGTGGTGTTGGCGGGGAAGAAGGCCGTCCGGGCTTGCGTTCTTCTGCTTGGAGATGTGAGGCGTCGCGGCGGAGTCGATGGTCATGTCGGCAGGGGGGTGCGGTGGCCAGTGGTCACGGCTACGGCGAGTGGCGGCTCCGGCTGCTTTCGGTGGTCGCGTGGGAGAGAGAGCGGAGAGGGAAGGGAGGTCCAGAGAGATTGAGAGAGGGTCGAGGGGCTGCGTGGCGCTCGTCTAGAGCCGTCCAGGAGGAACCAGGCAGGCAGGGAGGAAGGAGGTGGAGGCCGCGGGCGCGCTGGCGTCGACACGCCTCTGCCTACTGGCAGAGGTTGAAGACGACCGCTTCACCCTGGTGGGCTGGGCCTCAGCTACAGTGCTGGGCCAGCTGGGCTGCCAGGTGAGCGCCAGGTAAGTTCTCTCTCTCTCTCTAGTTTCTCTATTTTAATTTCTCTTTTCTATTATTCTGTAATCTTTAGGGCTTTTCTAAAAATACCTAGACCCTTTCAAATATCACTAAACTGCACATGCCCACTGTATAGAATATATCCAACATGGAACATTTCAGTTTAGGAGTATTTGTACATTTAAAATATTTTATATAATTTAAATGTCCAAATTCAAATACTTATGATTTAATTCAGTGACCTTAGGATGACCTAGAAAGTTGTGCACCATTTTTGTCAGAGGTTTAAGACCAAGGCAAAGATGATGAACATTTTAGAAGGGCATTTCCGGTTCATTGAAAATGATTTTATGTTGAACCTATTTGATTTGATCTGGTGCTAGGGTTTGATCAGTCCCCATTTCAAGTTCATTTGAAAAGTTAAACATGATGCACACATGAAGGGCTAGCCTACTACATACCAGGACCAGGGATGTGACAAGTGTCAACTTTAGGAAGTAGTGATCCCACTATTTTGGAGGATGTTGAATCTATTTGTGATGAATATGAAAGTGGATTTGGAAGAGTGTCAACTTTATTTAGTGATTCCACTATCTTGGGAGAGGTTTCAATCGATTATGATGAGAACAAAGTTGCTACTTATGATGATTATTGTGATGAAATTTATGCTATAAAAAGTAGTGATGATTATATTTACAAATCTTGTCATGATTATGATGACCCTTTTTCTGAACATTACTCTTTTAATGTGGAAACAATTTTTAGTGTTCAAGTCTCTCATGATACTCCCACTACTATTCATGAGAAGAATGTTGCTTATGTGGAGAGTGGTAAATCCTCTATGCTAGTAGATCATGAAAAGAATGCTTTAGGTGTTCGTTATATTGTTGAATTCATTCATGATTCTACTGAAAATTATTGTGAGGAAGGAATATATGCTTGTAGGAATTGCAATAATGTCAAGTTTCCTCTCTATGTGCTTAAATTCTTGAAGCTATGCTTGTTTTGCCATCCTATGCTAGTTGATTATTGTTCCCATAAGTTGTTTGCTCACAAAATCCCTATGCATAGGAAGTGGGTTAGGCCTAAATGTGCTAGTCATATGCTTCATGATGCTCCCATTATGTTTCAATCCTTATCTTTTATGTGAGCATCATTGTCATCATCATGCCTAGCTAGAAAGGCATTAAAGAAAAGCGCTTGTTGGGAGACAACCCAATATTTATCCTTACTGTTTTTGTGTGTCCACATGATTATGCTACTGTAGTAATCATGTTTTATAGCTTTTGTTTCAATAAAGTGCCAAGTAGAACCTTTGGGAAGACTTGGGTGAAGTTTATATGATCTTGCTGTGAAAAACAGAAACTTTAGCGCTCATGAGAATAGATGCCATTTTTTACTGGAGAGTGATTTTAGGTTGATTATTTTTGAATATGATTAATAGACAAATTACTCAGGTCCAGAAATTTATTTCATAATTTTTGGGGTTCCAGAAGTATACATTTGATACAGATTACTACAGACTGTTCTGTTTTTGACAGATTCTGTTTTCATTGTGTTGTTTGCTTATTTTGATGAATCTATGAGTAGTATCGGAGGGTATGAACCATAGATAAGTTGGAATACAGTAGATATTACACCAATATGAATTTAGAATGAGTTCATTACAGTACCTAAGTGGTGGTTTTATTTTCTTATACTAACAGAGCTTATGAGTTTTGTTTTGAGTTTTGTGTGGTTGAAGTTTTCAAGTTTTGGGTAAAGATTCGATGGACTATGGAATAAGGAGTGGTAAGAGCTTAAGCTTGGGGATTCCCAGGGCACCCCAAGATAATATTCAAGGACAACCAAGAGCCTAAGCTTGGGGATGCCCTGGATGGCATCCCCTCTTTCGTCTTCGTTCATGGGTAACTTTACTTGGAGCTATATTTTTATTCGCCACATGATATGTGTTTTGCTTGGAGCGTCATTTTATTTTGTTAGTTTTTGCTTGATGTTAGTTAGAATAATATTTTTAATCTTTAGTTTCAATAAAAAAAGTCAAGGATAGCCTTTGCCATGCTTATTTTGCTAGTTTGCATGTTGCTGTTTGAAAACAGAAAGTTTACCGCTGTTGCAAAAATTCCCTAGAAAAGTCAGAGCATGGTCTAATGTTGAATATTTTTGAATATTAAGCTCTGATAAATTTATTACAGTGGGAATTTTAGTTCATAATTTTTGGGGTCAGGGAAGTATTGATACTCTTTCATTCTTTACAGATTGTACTGTTTTGGCAGATTGCTGTTATGGTTGCATTGTTTGCATATGTTTGCTTGTTTAATGATTCTATTCGAGGATAGGACTATTAAATATTCAGAGGCATTTAGTATTCAATGTTGAATAATAATATTAGTGATTTGTTACAGTAGAATATGATAAGGTTTTGCATTGGTTTATACTAACCTATCTCACGAGTTCTTGTTGAGTTTGTTGTGAATGAAGCTTTTGATAAAAAGAAGAGAAACCATGATATGAGAGGAATTAAGGAGACACCAAAGTTCAAGCTTGGGGATTCCCAAGGCACCCCAAGATAATTTCTCAAGAAGTCTCAAGCATCTAAGCTTGGGGATGCCCCGGTAGGCATCCCACCTTTCTTCTTCAACAACTATCTGTTAGTATCGGTTGAGCCTAAGTTTTTGCTTCTTCACATGAGTTGTGCTATCCTTGCATTGTCATTTTCTTTAGCTTTGCTTGATGTTTGAATAAAGTACCAAGATCTGAAATTCTTTAATGAGAGAGAGCCACACACAAATTGGAATTTGCTAGAATACTCTATGTGCTTCACTTATATCTTTTGAGCTTGATAGTTTTGCTCATAGTGCTTCACTTATATCTTTTGAGCGTAATAGTTTTTGCTCTAGTACTTCATTTAGATCTTTTAGAGCACGGTGGTGGATTTGTTTTAAAGAAACTATTGATCTCTCATGCTTCACTTAGATTATTTTGAGAGTTGTTAATAGCATGGTGATTTGCTTAAAGATAATATACTTGGTATTCAAGATATGTGAAACTTTATTTTGAGTGCATTGAATACTAAGATAGGTTTGATGCTTGATAATTGTTTTGAGATATGGAGGTGACAATATCAAAGCAATGCTAGTTGGGGTGATTATGAATTTAAAGAATGCTTGTGTTAAAGTTTGTGATTCCCGTAGCATGCACATATGGTGAACCGCTTTGTGATGAAGTCGGAGCACAATTTTATTTATTGATTGTCTTCCTTATGAGTGGCGGTCGGGGACGAGCGATGGTCTTTTCCTACCAATCTATCCCCCTAGGAGCATGCATGTAGTACTTGATTTTTGATGACTTCTAAATCTTTGCAATAAGTATATGAGTTCTTTTGACTAATGTTGAGTCCATGGATTATACGCACTCTCACCTTTCCGCCTTTGCTAGCCTCTCCAATACCACACACTTTTCGCCGGTATCATACACCCACCATATACCTTCCTTAAAACAGCCGCCATACCTACCTATTATGGCATTTCCATAGCCATTCCGAGATATATTGCCATGCAACTTTCCACCGGTCCTTTATTATGACACGCTCCATCATTGTCATATTGCTTTTTTGCATGAACTTGTAGTTGACATTGTATTTGCGGCAAGGCCACCTTCATAATTTTCATACATGTCGCTCTTGATTCATTGCATATCCCGGTACACCACCAGAGGCATTCATATAGAGTCATATTTTGTTCTAAGTATCGAGTTGTAATTGTTGAGTTGTAAGAAAAATAAAAGTGTGATGATCATCATTATTAGAGCATTGTCCCAGTGAGGAAAGGATGATGGAGACTATGATTCCCCCATAAGTCGGGATGAGAATCTGGACGAAATTAAAAAAAAGAGTGGCCATAAAAAAAGGAGAAAGGCCAAATAAAAAATGAGAGAAAAAGAGACAAGGGACAATGCTACTATCCTTTTACCACACTTGTGCTTCAAAGTAGCACCATGATCTTCATGATAGAGAGTCTCATATGTTGTCACTTTCATATACTCGTGGGAATTTTTCATTATAGAACTTGGCTTGTATATTCCAATGATGGGCTTCCTCAAAAGTGCCCTAGGTCTTCGTGAGCAAGCAAGTTTGATGCACACCCACTTAGTTTCTTTTGTTGAGCTTTCATACTTATAGCTCTAGTGCACCCATTGCATGGCAATCCCTACTCACTCACATCGATATCTATTGATGGGCATCTCCATAGCCCATTGATACGCCTAGTTGATGTGAGACTATCTTCTCCTTTTTTGTCTTCTCCACAACCACCATTCTATTCCACCTATAGTGCTATGTCCATGGCTCACGCTCATGTATTGCATGAAAGTTGAAAAAGTTTGAGATTACTAAAGTATGAAACAATTGCTTGGCTCGTCATCGGGGTTGTGCATGATTAAAAACTTTGTGTGATGAAGATAGAGCTTAGCCAGACTATATGATTTTGTAGGGATAACTTTCTTTTGGCCATGCTATTTTGAGAAGACATGATTGCTTTGATTAGTATGCTTGAAGTATTATTACTTTTATGTCAATATGAACTTTTGTCTTGAATCTTTCAGATCTGAATATTCATGCCACAATTAAGAAGATTTACATTGAAATTATGCCAAAGTATCACTCCGCATTAAAAATTCTTTTTTATCATTTACCTACTCGAGAGCGAGCAGGAATTAAGCTTGGGGATGCTTGATACGTCTCCAACGTATCTATAATTTTTGATTGCTCCATGCTACTTTATCTACTGTTTTAGGCAATATTGGGCTTTATTATCCACTTTTATATTATTTTTGGGACTAACCTATTAACCGGAGGCCCAGCCCAGATTTGCTGTTTTATGCCTATTTCAGTGTTTCGAGGAAATGGAATATCAGACGGAGTCAAAACGGAACGAAATCAACAGCAGAAGTTATTTTGGAAGGAAAGCAACCCAGGGAACTTGGAGTGCACGTCGGGGGAGATACGGGCTGCCCATGAGGGTGGGGGGCCCGCCCCCTGCCTCATGGGCCCCCAGTAGCTCCTCCGACGTACCCCCTACACCCATATATACTCTTGTACCCTAAAACTTCCAGAACAGAAGATAGATCGGGAGTTCCGCCGCCGCAAGCCTCTGTAGCCACCAAAAACCAATCGGGACCCTGTTCCGGCACCCTGCCGGAGGGGGATCCCATCACCGGAGGCCATCTTCATCATCCCGGCGCTATCCATGACAAGGAGGGAGTAGTTCACCCTTGGGGCTGAGGGTATGTACCAATAGCTATGTGTTTGATCTCTCTCTCTCGTGTTCTCTCTCGTGTTCCCTCTATGGCATGATCTTGATGTATCCCGAGCTTTGCTATTGTAGTTGGATCTTGTGATGTTTCTCCCCCTCTACTCTCTTGTGATGAATTGAGTTTCCCCTTTGAAGTTATCTTATCGGATTGAGTCTTTTATGAGAACACTTGATGTATGTCTTGCGATCCACTTGATGTATGTTTTGGTGATCAACTTGCGGGTTTCGTGACATTGGGAACCTATGCATAGGGGTTGGCACACGTTCTTGACTCTTCAGTAGTAGCTTTGGGGCACTCTTTGAAGTACTTTTATGTTGGTTGGATGAATCTGAGATTGTGTGACGCATATCGTATAATCATGCCCACAGATACTTGAGGTGACAATGGAGTATCTAGGTGACATTAGGGTTTTGGTTGATTTGTGTCTTAAGGTGTTATTCTAGTATGAACTCTCTGATGGATTGAGCGGAAAGAATAGCTTTATGTTATTTTACTATGAACTCTTGAATAGATAGAACAGAAAGGATAACTTTGAGGTGGTTTCGTACCCTACCATAATCTCTACGTTTGTTCTCCGCTATTAGTGGCTTTGGAGTGACTCTTTATTGCATGTTGAGGGCTTGTTATATGATCTATCTATGTTGTTATTGTTGAGAGAACTTGCACTAGTGAAAGTATGAACCCTAGGCCTTGTTTCCTATCATTGCAATACCGTTTACGCTCACTTTTATCACTTGTTACCTTGCTGTTTTTATTATTTCAGATTACAAATACCTTTATCTACTATCTATTTTGCACTTGTATCACCATCTCTTTGCCGAACTAGTGTACCTATACAATTTACCATTGTATTGGGTGTGTTGGGGACACAAGAGACTCTTTGTTATTTGGTTGCAGGGTTGTTTGAGAGAGACCATCTTCATCCTACGCCTCCTACAGATTGATAAACCTTAGGTCATCCACTTGAGGGAAATTTTCTACTGTCCTACAAACCTGTGCACTTGTAGGCCCAACAACGTCTATAAGAAGAAGGTTGTGTAGTAGACATCAATATTATGGCTGGCTAAAAGACATGACATTGCATAATTCCCATATATGATATAGAAACTAAACAGGTGGCATTATAGAACATGTCTAAACTAAGCAGATGACATATATGATGTCAAAAGTAGGCACTTCAAGGCAACATATGCATGATATGACTAACATCATCATGCCAAGGTAGAGCAAACACCTTGGGGGGTAAATAGGAGTGCTCAGCGGCGTCTGAATCTACCTCAAAACAGATATCTTCCTCTGGATTACAATTTGGAGAGGGGTGGGAAGGGTTTGCCAGTGAACCCACCATGGAGCGATGTCTGCATGACATTGTATTGGCGCGCAAAACTCTTCTCTTTTTCTCTACATGTTCAGCATGACTGTGTACAATATCTGACATGCATATGAAAAAAATATGGTGAGATTATGTAAGGAGAGCATGCGGAAATTTAGAGTGATGGTAACAACCAGTGGATGGATCCAAAAATAATGATAGCAGGCTGATGATTGCTTTAATTTAATAAAAAGATAGATGATGATTGCTTTACTATTTTTTCCCACCCAAGATGAACAACATAGGCATACCCTAGGTGAACCAGATATTAGACAAACATACTATTCATTGTTGCCTCGATATGTGCCCCACAACTAATTTAGGACTCAAGTTTGAACATTAATTTGGACCTGACCTGGGAGTCCAAGAGCTGAACAGGACGATAAAGCAGCAGGTAATTTTAAGCAATGCATAACATAAGCAGAAACAAAAGAGTGCGACCTCTCTTGTGGACCTGTGTACTCCTCAGGTTCATCTGCTGAGTCAATGATGGTGATGCCGTTGCGGTGGGTGCTGGAGGCAGGAAAGGAGATCTGAGGCGGCAAAAGACGGTCAGGAGTCGTGATGTCTGGTTTGGTGGATGCTTTTGTCGATGGAGCAGCTCAGGTGAGGTGGACGACATCGCGGAAGGAGCAGGACAAACCACACAAAGTTCCCTTCGACACCTACGTGTAACTGAAGTAATTCTGTAAGGGCTCATTTGGCTTGCATGATTCTAAAAACGCAGGGATAGGAAAAACACCGGAATAGGATAGGAATGCACATGGTAAACAGAGCATTTGTAAACATAGGATTTCTGTCAACTTGGGTGTTTGGTTTACAGGAATTGGAAGAGCAGAGGAATGCAAAGAAACATGGCCAAAATAAAGTGAAACCATATGAAAGCATGTAGAGTTAGAATGTTATTCTGCCACTAATGCACTTGGTCTTGTTTTCATGCATAGGATTTTGAAAAGTAGGTCCAGGTGGATGTTTTGCTTCATTCCTTTCAACAAAATGCATGAATAATTGAATAGTAGAGTGCCATTGGAAAATTCCCTATTGCTATGTTTTCCGTTGAACCAAAATAGCCCTAATGGATCGACGTGAATGTATAGTAATAAGTGATGCAACAAGTGTACAACCTCTTTGTCGTAGCCGTGTAGACCTCAGCATCATTGGGTTGGTTGCTGAAGCAGTTGAGGCAGAGGTGGCTGTCGGAGGTGTGGAGGAAGATCTAAGGAATCTGTAGACAGTGTCCAGGGCACTGCTTTGTTGTGATGGATTGTTCTGTCGTTGAAGCAGCTTCGGTGAGCCGTAAGACATCAAGGCTGAAGCAACACAAGACAAACATCGTCAATCTCAAGTGGGATTCTAATAGCATCTCCAATAGATGATGTAAAATAGATGTAAAATTTACATCACCAAAAACCACCTAACTACAACAGATGAGGTAAAAACTGTTGACTCTCAACTTAACAGTCGAAACTGAAATTTACTGTGGAATCTGAATGCCACTATCGAAATTGAACGCAATGGTAGCAGAGAGGCACTTGACAAGTAGTTTAGGGAGGGCCTGCAGTTCATCTTCAACCTGCACCCCCTGAGCCGCCAGCCATCACCGGCCAAACCGCCGGCCCCAGCGCCGCCTCGCCGCCCCGAAACAACTCCCTGCCGTCGCCCTGGCCAGCCCTCTAGCCCCCCCGGCCCACCCTGAACCCTAAGATAGATAGCGGGTTACCTCTCCGGCGAGCCCCTGTCCCTGCTGCGGGTGGTTCTTTCTTAACTCCGGCGAGCCCCCCAACCCCTGAAAATCGACTGACCCAAAAGTCGATTCAGTCGACTGAAGTGTGGCTAAATCAGAGCAGAGCAGCAGCACGAGCGAGGGGGAGAGAAGCAGCAGCAGCTGGGCGAGCGAGCGATCGAGCGAGAGCCGGAGCAGCAGCAGCGCGAGCGAGAGCCGGAGCAGCAGCAGCGCGAGCGAGAGCAGCAGCAGCAGATCCGGTTGGTATGGCCGCCGCCGCCGAAGGGGCCTCACACTAGGGGGGAGCCGCCGTGGAGATGTCGCCCGCGGCGCCGGCTTCAAGGTAGCCGCTCCATGGGGGTGCGGGATGGAGCACCGTCGGCGCCGGGAGGTCGAGTTAAGGAGAAGGTGCGATGCGATGAGTGTACAACCTCTTTGGTGGCGCCGAGTAGGCCTTGGCTTCGTCCGAGGAGTCGGTGAGGATGCTGCGGTTCCGATGGAGCAGGTTAAGGCGGCGCTGTGGGGATGGAGCAGCCGCGATAGACGAGGCGATTGTCGGAGCAGCTCCTTGGAGGTGCAGGACGGGGCGGCTGAACCGGCGGGACAATGAGATGGACGACGGATCCTCATCCGGGGAGGTGGACGAGGGACATCGAGCTGTTGCGGTGGACGACGTCGTCGGGGAAGAGGCTCCGGCTGGGCAGCAGTGAGGTGGCGGACGGAGGAGGGTGGGGTTTTGCGGCTGGAGCGGAGAGGTTATTGCGGCCTGGGATTTCGAATGGCGAGGGGGCGATGGGAGGGGGTGAACCATGACTTAGGGACGTGCTTGTCCAAAATGTAGGGTGTGTTACAAAAGTACCCCCCACCGATTTGAACTAGCGGCCCTTTCGGCTCGGGGTTAGAAGGGGGATTTCACGTGTCGGGATTTGGCAGCTGGAGGGAGTTCTCGCGTGTTGTAATTTCGGGATAGCAAGGCAAGGGTTGTGAAGGCGCCAATTTTGGGAGCACGATATCTGAATTTTTGGGATATAACAAGCCGCGGGTTGAATTTTAGGGACAAGCCTAACATGTAGTAATATTGTACTTGTACATACCAAACCAATTCGCACTTCCCTCAACCAAAAAGAAAACTAAAAAAATAAAACTATTCACACCACACAAAGAGAGAGTCCTTCCCCGTTTTACTATACAAATGCTATTCAAAGCTACTCCCTCCTTCCATCTATATAGGGCCTAATGCATTTTTTGATGCTAACTTTGACCAAATATTAGAGCAATAATATATGACATGCAACTTACACAAAGCACACCGTTAAATTCGTCCGTGAAAGGTTCTTTCAATGATATAATTTTCACATTGTGCATGTCATGTACTATTAATCTTGTCAATAGTCAAAGGCGGTCTTAAAAATCTCATTACGCCCTATATAGATGGAAGGAGGGAGTATGAATCCATGTTATGTCCAATTAAATTTTTTTGCTTGCTGTATAATGCATGTAACGACCTACTCATACCAACATTTTAGTGCATTCCAAATGTCTATACTAGCGCTGCGATTCGAACCAAATTTGATTTCGTTTCTCTATTTCAATAAGAATCTACAATCATGATTGTTGCCAACTTCAACCACCATTCGTGTATTACCTTAATAACACACCACATGATTACTATAGAGATAGATATGAACTATGTGTACTACATGAACTCGAATTCTATTTTTTGAATACACTTGATGTTGATTCCAAATAATAGTACATTTGATGTACTAACTATATATTCACCATCTAAACCATGTTCCATACGTACACCGTGTTTATCACACAAAGTATATTGCCCCGCCCCCTACATTACGACAAGTATTTAGACCTGAGCTGCAAAAGCCACACATTGGCCCAAATTATAATTAATGTTCTATGTATTATACGTAGTACTAGCAAGATGCCCATGCGTTCCACAGAAAATCAACATGATTAAGGGGCCTAATTTGCAAATATGGAGTGGGGTGTGGGTATATTTTTTCAAACTTGCCATAGTTTCCTTCCTATCCGCCAGATATAAATCAGACAGCCTATATTGCAGGATGGTAGGCACACCATCATCAACAACTCCGTTTTTTATAAGAGTAGAGATAAAATATATTATATGTAGTATAACATGTTCATAACCACACCATGTGTATCACCGTTATATATATATTCACACATGCGTCGGTTTAAAACACTATGATAAATTCTTCAAATATCCTAATTCGCTTTTTATAATGAAGTATGATCTTGATTCGTCTTTTACACCCACACAATCCTCTTATCTTTGTAGCTAGCGCTAACTTTCTCTCATGCATGCACACGCTCGCATCCCTCTCACCCTCCCTCAGCATTCTGTAGCTCCATCGCGCAAATTTGTCTTTTCACTTTAGGTCGTTCACCCATGGTGTGTGTACCCCCCCCCCAGCTCCTTCGTTACGGCACACATCGGTCGATATGCCTCTCTAGCCAGGTGTGCCTAGCACAAACACAAGCTTCCCCTCTTCTCTTATCACCGTCCATGCCTCACTCCCACCACTCTTTTCATCGATCTCGTACTCGCACACTCCTTCCCTAGTATGCCTCTCGTACCACCTCCTAGATGCATCCCCTCTCTCTCTCTCTCTATCCTTCTCCTCGTGCCTCATTTGCTTGTAACACACACATGCATGTATACCGATCGATCTCCCAACATATACCTAGATCGACTTTAACTATCCCCCCCATCGATCGACGTACCTCACAAGTTATGTCTCTCCTTTCTCTAACAAAGGGCGATTGATCTTCCTATGTAGTTACGTCTGCTTACCGCAGCCATATTATCCCCCCTCATCATTCGTGCATGCCTCCTGACCCGTCTCTCACACGCACGTGCACAGACAACAAGCGGCCATCTCCTCTCTTATTTATATTGCGGGTGTGCCCTCCGTTTGTCTAGCAAGCCTATGCCACCATTTGTTAGAAGCAACTCCACTATCACCCCCTCCAACACTCTAGCTCTATCTCTCTCCCAACCTTATTCCTCTCCTGCACATATGCATGGATGCCGATCGATCTCTCTTAATACATGAGGCAGATTGATCTCCTTAATACATGAGCTAGGCCTCTCTCCTCGTCCACACATATACCAGCCATTGTACCTCTATAGTTAATTGGGCCTCCCTCTTCCCCCACCACACACCGATAGTCGAGCTCTACAGGTAGGTATCCATGCCACAGAGACAAACTGCACATGTCCCCTCTCATGTTCCAGTAGGCCAGCCACTCTATATCTTTGACGTGGGCACACACAAATTCGATGGCACTCTTTATCGATCGCACGCACGCACACACACACACACATCATCCCTCTCTTCGGTTCTATGGACATATCAAGACGATGATACCTCCACTCTCTTCTCGTGGATCGCCCCCTCTATATATATGTTATATCCAGGACTCTATTTCACACACATTGCATATGTTACATTTTTTTTGATTGACCCCCCCCCCCCAAAAAAACTCTCACGAACCCACACACTATATCTCTCTAGGTTTGTATCTCTCTCACACAACCCCACGTAGGTGGTGTACGTATACAAGAAGAGAATAAGTGCACCATGCATGTACTCACGCTTCGTGCCCAGCCACACCC
>NC_041387.1:499798848-499877381 GCF_002162155.2 Triticum dicoccoides
ACATTTTTTTTGATTGACCCCCCCCCCCAAAAAAACTCTCACGAACCCACACACTATATCTCTCTAGGTTTGTATCTCTCTCACACAACCCCACGTAGGTGGTGTACGTATACAAGAAGAGAATAAGTGCACCATGCATGTACTCACGCTTCGTGCCCAGCCACACCCGCACGGGTACACGGTGGAGCTCATTTCTTTATGAAATGGCCGCCCATGTGCTAATTTGAATGCCTGTAGCGGTTTTTTACCTAGGGAGGTCATGTACCATGCATGCACGAAACAAAGTTTGACTTGACATCCTGACGACCTCCAGGTATCCCCTCCGACCTTGCTCCACTGCCCGTTGAGGGAGTCCTGGATAAGGGGGTATCTAGACAACCGAACTATATACTTTGGCCGGGCTGTTGGACTATGAAGATACAAGACAGAAGACTTTGTCCCGTGTTCGGATGGGACTCTCTTTTTTTGACTATATACTGCAAGGCAACAGCCTCACAGTCCTTTATTAAAGCCAAGTAGCACAAGAAGTACAAAAGTTACAAAATAACAAAAGAAATAAGGTTATGGGTTAAAGGCTACTTACAAAGAGATATTAGGGTAAGGAAGCTATCCAAGAAGTTAGGCTATTCCTATATTTACACTTGATTCTATGAGCTAACAGAGAAATATCATGGACAAAGTTCCTCCTCCAGGATCTTAAAGTAGGCAGCTCATTTCTGAAAATCTTCCCATTCCTTCGTGTCCAAATATTCCAAGTAGCCGTGAAGACTACCTCAGAAAAGAAAGGGTAGCCAAAGTCCTTTCTAGCATTGCAAGCCATCTCAAAAGTAGTCTGGTTTAAGTGAACACTCCATGAGATGCCCAAGTAATTCCAGACACGTTGGCTGAAGTTGCAAATAAAGAAAAGGTGGGCTCTATCTTCATGCAAAGCTGATAGACACATGGCACATGTATCATCCTGAATAGTCCAATGCCTTCACTGCATCATGTCCCTAGTGTTTAGTCGGTCCATCAATAGGAGCCAACCAAACACTTTGACTTTTAGGGTGCAAGAACATTTCCAGATCCAGCCTGATAAGGGGTCAACCACGATTTCAGAAAAACAAGACAAATAGTATATTCTTGAGTGGTAGGCACCAGATTTCGAGGGCCATTTCTAGACATCCTTTTCCCCTTCATGCAGATTGATCAAGGGCATTAAAGCCAGCAATTGATTGAATTCCTCGAAGGCCTGAACTGATAAAGGCAAGTGGAAATTGCTCATTGGATCAGACAAGGCCATCACATCCTTGATGGTAAGCCTGTCATCAATCACAAAAGAGTGGAGCCTCAGGAATTGATGTTGCATGATGACCACTGAGTTATTCAACTGCCAATGATCCAACCAAAAAACTACCGTATCCCCCGATCGCACATGAGGGACAGCCACCTTACAAAAATTGTCGTATAACTTCAAAACGTCTCGCCACCAAAAAGAACCACAGCTTTGAGTGACTTGGGGTGGTGAAGCAGCATAATATGTATCCCATATGAGAGAAACCCAGGGCACATCCGCCTTATTAAAAAATTTGAAGAGATGCTTGATCAACAAGGCATCATTTTGTATGCCTAGGTCGAGCACACCCAGGCCTCCCCGATTCTCAGGCCGACAGACCAAATCCCAAGCCGCCAAAGATTGCCGCGGTGCCTCAGAGTTCCCCCTCCACAAACATTGCCTCATGATACGTTCAATCTGCTTCAAAATGCCTTGAGGTAATGAGAGAGTGCACAAAAAATAAATTGGCATGGAACAAAGAACAGATTTCAAAAGCTGCAGCCGACTCCCTTGGTTCAACAGGCAAGAGGAAGCGGATAACCTCCTTTCAATGCGATCCACTAATGGTAGCAAGTCATAAATTGTGGGTCGAGAGGTACCCATTGGCAGACCAACATAGGTAAATGGCATGGAACCAACATCACACCCAAGTAAAGCAGCTACACGTTTCCCCTCATCATCGGACATATTTAATGGGATCAACTAAGATTTACTAAAGTTGACCCCCAGACCCGTAGACTTGGCAAAGACCTCAAGCATGTCCTTGAAGGCAGTGAGCTGGTTGTCCACAGCAGGAAGCACAATTAATGTGTCATCCGTGTATTGCACAATCGGATAATCCATTGAAGCGGTTGGTATTGGCAGTGTAAGAATGTTCCTTGCGCACATCTCATTTACCACCAATTGTAATAAATCCACAGCAATCACAAATAACAAAGGAGATAAAGGGTCTCCTTGACGCACACCTGAACGACAAACAAAGTGTTTACCAGGCACGCCATTCAGAAGAACCGAAGAGGACCCAGTGGATAAGATGCTATAAATCCAATTTGTCCAATGATTATCAAAACCCTTGCATTTCAGGATCCGAAGAATGAGCTCATGCTCAATGGTATCAAAAGCCTTCGTAAAGTCAAGTTTAAGCAGGTTTATAGGTCTTTTGGATGCCTTACATTGATGAATGTATTCAAAACACCACGCCAAGCAATCTTGGATGGATCGACAGTGAAGAAACCCATATTGATTACGACGAATACACTTTAAGATCACACCCTGCAAGCGGTTTGCCAAGAGTTTGGTTAAAAACTTTAAGCAAGTATTTGTCAATGATATTGGTCTAAAATCACCAACATATTCCGGGCTCAACTTCTTAGGAATGAGGGTAATGAGAGATGTATTCAGACATTCCAGATCACACTTGCCATCATAAAAATCTTGGATGGGACTCTCCTTGGCATGGAAGGCAAGTTTGGCGATTCGTATGTAGATCTCCTTCTCTATAAACCGACTCTGTGTAACCCTAGCCCCCTCCGGTGTCTATATAAACCGGAGGGTTTAGTCCGTAGGACACAACAACAATCATACCATAGGCTAGCTTCTAGGGTTTACCCTCTCTGATCTCATGGTAGATCAACTCTTGTAATACTCATATCATCAAGATCAATCAAGCAGGAAGTAGGGTATTACCTCCATCGAGAGGGCCCGAACCTGGGTAAACATCGTGTCCCCAGTCTCATGTTACCATTAGCCTTAGACGCATAGTTCGGGACCCCCTACCCGAGATCCGCCGGTTTTGACACCGACATTGGTGCTTTCATTGAGAGTTCCTCTGTGTCGTTGCTGCAAGGCTAGATGGCTTCTCCAACCTTCAACAATGCTGCCCTGGGCGAGGATTTTCTCCCCGGATAGATCTTCGTGTTCGGCGGCTTCGCACTGCGGGCCAATTCGCTTGGCCATCTGGAGCAGAATGATAGCTACGCCCCTGGCCATCAGGTCAGGTTTGGAAACCTAAACTACACTGTCTACATCTGCGGAGACTTGATATTCGACGGATTCGGGCCCGTGTCAGGAGCGCCGAACAATCACGACGAGCATGACCTAGATCTGTAGTCGAACAGTATTCGGAACATTGCACCTGCCACTGCTCCGGATTTTGTTCCAGAGCGGGTCATGCCTTCCGAGGACGGGTGGATGGACCCCCACCCCGAAGGTCGCATCCTCATCGGCGTTGGAGCCGAACACAAACTCCTCTCCGCAGGAAATCTATACCTCCGGACCCCCGGACTCATCTCCGGTAGTGTGTTCCAGACCGCGTGCGTCCGTGCCCATCGAATCTAATTGGGCTCAAGTCATGGAGTTTGCTGCCGCGGATATCTTTCAGCACTCACCCTTCGGAGACGTGCTGAATTCATTAAGGTCTCTCTCTTTGTCTGGAGACTCCTGGCCGAACTATGTCCGGCTCGAGGGGGAAGCTGGCGACGAAGAAATTCGTTACCCACCCACCACCCACTTAATAGCCATAGTCGATGACTTAACCGACGTGCTTAACTTCGACTCCGAAGACATTGGCGGTATAGACGATGATGCGGGAGAAGAACAGGAACCACCACCCACAGGGCGCTGGACTGCCACCTCTTCATATGATATATACATGGTGGATACTCCCAAAGAAACCAATGACGACGAGGCAACGGGAGATAACCCCTCGGGGAAGAAAGCAAAACATGGGCGTCATCGGCGCCGCTCCAAGCCTCGCCACAACAATACCGGCACTGGAGAAGAAAATCTAGAGGGTGCCGAGGAGGAATACGATCCTGATCAACCCACCTTCGAACAAGCCGAACAGGAACACGGGCTGGCTAGCCCAGATGAACAGGCGACAGATGGATACTTGGAGGACGATAACTATATGCCTCCCTCCAAAGACGAGGTGAGCCTCGGTGACGACGAATTCGGTGTACCAGAGGATCCTATGGAGCAGGAGCGCTTCAAGCGTAGGCTTGAAGCCACTGCGAGAAGCCTAAAAAAGAAGCAGCAGTAGCTCTAAGCGGACCAAGATCTGCTCGCACCCAGATGGACCGAAGTCCTAGCGGCCAAGGAATACGGACTCGAACCCCCGAGCAGGGGATACCCAAAGCATAAATCGCTAGAAGAAGAGGCCGAAGAGCCTGAACTTCCAGCACAACACGAGGCTGACCGGCCACCACGCGGCCGGGATAAAATGGCATTTCAGGCCGGACACCAGCCCGCACCCCCATGCCGGTTCACTACGGCCCGGGGCAATACGCAGGACCTGCAAGACATATTGGAAAACAACGCATGACAACCAAGATCGATCTACGGATCACGAGGGCGCGCCACAGCTCAGGACACCGATCTTCACGCCGGATACAACACTGAAAAATCTGGCCGGGCCGGACATCACCGACCAGACCTAATCGGACTACGCCGCGACATAGCCCGACACAAAGGCGCCGCACACCCCCTCTACTTCACTGACGAAGTGATGGAACATGAATTCCCAGAAGGGTTTGAACCCGTCAACATCGAGTCATACGATGGCACAACGGACCCCGCGGTGTGGATCGAGGATTTTCTTCTCCACATTCACATGGCCTGCGGTGATGACCTACATACCATCAAGTATCTCCCACTCAACCTTAAAGGGCCAGCCAGACACTGGCTGAATAGCCTACCAGCAAACTCCATTGGCAGTTGGGAAAATCTTGAGGACGGATTACTCGATAACTTCCAAGGCACGTATGTGCGACCACCGGATGCTGATGACCTAAGTCACATTACCCAACAACCTGGAGAGTCAGCCAGGAAATTCTGGACTCGGTTCCTAACTAAAAAGAACCAAATTGTCGACTGTCCGGACGCCGAGGCCCTGGCGGCCTTTAAGCATAATATTCGTGACGAGTGGCTTGCCCGACACCTCGGCCAAGAAAAACCGAAGACCATGGTGGCAACTCACGACACTAATGACCCGCTTTTGCATGGGTGAGGACAGTTGGCTGGCTCGCAGCAACACTGCGCTAGGAAACCCTGGCACTTCAGATACCCATGACAGTAATGGAAAGCCACGGCACAACAGACACAAGCATCGAAACAATGGCAACAATGCGGAGGATACGGCAGTCAATGCCAGATTCAGCAACTCCAAATCCGGTCAGCGGAAGAAGCCGTTCAAAAGAAACAACCCGAGATCTTCCAATCTGGACCGCATACTCGACCGCTCGTGCCAGATTCACGGCACCCCCGATAAACTAGCCAATCACACTAACAGAGATTGCTAGGTGTTCAAACAGGCCGGCAAGATAAATGCCGAGAACAAGGACAAGGGGCTGCACAAGGATGATGACAAGGAGCCCCGGCGTCCGAACACTGGAGGACAGAAGAAATCCCCCCCCCAGGTCAAAACGGTGAACATGATCTATGCCATCACATCCCCGAACGGGAGCGAAAGCGTGCACTTAGGGACGTCTATGCGATGGAGCCCGTCGCCCCAAAATTCAACCCATGGTCATCCTGCCCGATCACCTTTGATCGTAGGGATCATCCGACCAGCATCTGTCACGGCGGCTCAGCTGCATTGGTCCTTGACCCAGTCATCGACGAATTCCACCTCACGCAAGTCCTCATGGACGGTGGCAGTAGCCTGAACCTACTTTATCAAGACACAATGTGCAAAATGGGCATCGATCCGTCATGGATCAAACCCACTAAAACCACCTTCAAAGGTGTAATTCCAGGGGTAGAGGCCCGCTGCACAGTATCAATAACATTGGAAGTGGTCTTCGGATCTCCGGATAACTTCCGAAGCGAGGAGTAAATCTTCGATATCGTCCCTTTCCGTAGTGGCTATCATGCACTACTTGGACGAACTGCGTTCGCTCGTTTCAATGTGGTACCACACTATGCATACCTCAAGCTCAAGATGCCAGGACCTCGCGGGGTCATAACAGTCAATGGAAACACAAACCGCTCCCTCCGTACGGAAGAGCATACTGCGGCCCTTGCGGCAGAAGTACAAAGAGCCTCCTCCGACAAACAACCAACTCGGCAACGACATCCCCAAACACCGTCAAGCGAGTCCGGAGTACCCCGCAACAGGACCGTCAGACACGCCAGGAGCTCGACTAGTAATCCGGCCTCCATGACAGGGGAATACTCAGGTGGTCCTCTTCAATGATCGTTATACCTGTCCTTACATACCCGCATATAGCCTGCCCTTGGATAGGATATGTCAAATAGTCATATTTTTTTCTGCTTAATGCATCAATTGTACACCTACATTTTGCCGTATTGTCCAAATAAATTGGAAGTAGAACATAGCATCAGCTTCTTATTACTATCCTTATATTTTCCATTGTATATTTATTCAATATTTGCATCTGTACACTTTGGTACGGTCAGTTTGCCAAGGGCTTCTTATTAAGCCCCGTAAAATGGCAAGAAAAGTCCGAACACTTTCAACAGTGCGGCACCCCAAACTTATAGCATTATATGCATTAGCTCTGAATCATGTCTTGGGTCAATAGTTGAGTTAGCCCGGCTCCCTTGTTTTGGTACCTTACGTTCTGTTATATCGGCTAAGGTAGCGCAGGGAGAACTACTGCGATTGTGTCCCGATTCTTCCGGACGAGCACCTCAGTAGAGAAAGCCAAAAATTGACCGTCATGATACGGCGAGAGCTGGTCGCTGTTCGCGAGGTAGTAAAATCCCTAAAGATTTTTTCCACTTAAGGCGAGGAATCGGCCTTGCCCGATTTAGGCATGTATAATGCCCCAATTCGGATTTCCGAATACTGGGGGCTTCACCAAAATTTAAAATTATAGACTTCTATGGCCAAGTGAGAGTTATAAAGACGAATAGTCCGATTGCCTGGTTCGCTGTGCTAAACACCTCCTTAAAGGACCAAGAATTTGGATAAAGAGTGTTTAGGTTTTCCACGAACACCCCAGTACTAGTTACAAGGGGGCGGAAGCCGACGACTGGCCTACTTTCAGATTCTCATAAACGACCGCAGGGAAGGTAATATTTTAAATCAAACAAAGTGTTATATAGCGCAACCGAACTCGTCCTCATATTACACAGACGACATGAGTATATTTACTCGAAAATAATGTTCTTAGGACATTCATTCACCACAAGCCGAGCGCCTTTCATAACGCCACTATAATACATTTCGGGGTAGCGATGCTCCTTGCCTTCGGGGGTCCATCCTTCACGAGCTACTCAGCGTCCAGTTTGCCCCAATGCATCTTCGCGCGGGCAAAGGCCCGTCGGGCACCCTCAATACATGTGGACTGCTTGATAACTTCTAGCCGTGGACATGCACACACCATCCGCTTCACCAGGCCAAAGTAGCTGCCGGGCAGGGGCTCGCCAGGCCACATCCGGACTATGAGGTCCCTCATAGCCTGTTCGGCCGCATTGTGGAGTTCGACCGGCTGCTTCAGTTGGTCACTCAGAGGCATCGGGTGTTCGGCCCCAGTATATTGGGACCAGAACAACTTCTCCGTAGAGCTCCCCTCTTCAGTGCGATAGAACTCCGTAGCATCCGAAATGCTGCGTGGCAGGTCTGCGAATGCCCCTGGAGAGCTCGGGATTCGTGTAAGTAAAAGAAATGACTCCTCCACATGCTTGCTTTGCATAAAGAATGCCTTACCCTCTGCTATCTTCTTGGCCGCCTGGATTTCCTGGAGGGACTTTCGGGCTTCGGCCTTGGCGTTGGCCATGCTCTGAAGGGCCTTTGCAAGCTCAGACGCGTGTGTCTTGTAGTCATGCTCCAGGGAGCCAAACTTCTTGTCGAGCTCCTGGAGCTCCTGCTGTACCTCTCCCACCCGAGCATCTTGCTTCTCTCGCTCGGTGCGCTCCTTACCCGCCTTGGCTTTGGCCGCAGACAGCGCTTCCTTCAGGGCCGCCACTTTGGTCACGGTCCCTATCAAAAGCCATGAAGCTTTTTATTAGCATCACCAACTTTTTATCCTCTATACGACATATGGATGGGGTTTCTCTTACCTTTGTTCGCCTCGAGCTGTTTCTTCACGAGACCGAGATCTTCTTCGGCCTACCCCAGTTCGCGCTTGAGTCCGGCAACCGCAGCCATGCATGCAGTGGCCGTCAGCAGCAATGCATGTTTGATTCATACAGACAAATACTATTAGCTTCCTGCGGTTTTTTACTTGACCCTCCGTTTGGTTTTCCTTTCCGAACACCAACCAGAGTATCAGGGGCTATTGTCTATCGGGTGATATTTCCTCACACTTTCTTTACCTCAAAGCCTGTTAGCAGGCTGGTGCACGCTTCGGTCAATCCGCTCTTGGCGGACCGAACCTTCTCAATCACCGTACCCATAAGTGTACGGTGTTCATCCTCGATGGAAGCGCCTTGAAGCACTTCCAGCAAATTATCCGATGCCTCCGGTTGGGCGGAGGTCATCGGCATGGCCGGCTCGCCCTCCTTCGGGAAGGATTGCTTACCGAAATCCGGAACCTTTGTAGGCCCCAGCGCAGTAACCGGCTGGGAGCCAGACTTGCTGTGGCTCCCGTCAGCATAATCCATGGGGTTCTCATCCCCCATGTGTCCGGCGCCCGAGATTTTGCCTTGGGGCATCTCCGGAACCATCGTCTCCTGCTCTGGCATCCTCCGAGACAACACCTTGGTGTCATCCACGGGTCGTGGGGAGGTTGCCGTCAGGAGCGAATTCATCTCTGACTCGTTTAGAGACGCCTCCGAAGAGGAATCCTCGAGATCAGACCCGGCCGGACTGCATAAATGTATTCGGCGTCATTACAAACCATGAGGTCAAAGTCGCATGGAAAATATTATGGAATGCGGATACTTACGACCTCGCCCGGGGCTTGTCCCTGGGCAGCCACTCCTCATCGCTGAAAGCGGCAGTTGTGGGGTGATCGGGAAGGGGCGCTTTTCCCTTCTTCGGCGTCCCAGCCTCCCCTAACGGGGCAGCTTTCCTTTTCTTCTCCTCCCTTGCACGGGGAGGAGGCACTTCTTCATGTTCTCCCCCGTCTTCGGAGGGAGAATCTTCCTTGTCGTCTTCAGATGATGACTCTATCACGGCCTTGCACCGAGAACCTCTTGTGGTCCCCACGGCCGCCTTCTTGGACCCTTCGGCCCCTTCAGTGGAGGTGGCCTTCTTCTTCCTCCTCTCTTCCCCCTCGTGGGAGGAGTGCACCTCGTCATCCTCTAGCGAGGCGTCTGGTGCGGCTTCATGCAGGATGCCCTTCCGGGTCCCAGCGGCCTTCTTCTCGGCCTTTTTCTCCGGCACCTTGTAAGGCGCCAGAACCAGCATCTCCGCTAGGAGTGCGCCTACTGGGTCCTCAAGCAATGGAGCCGGATAGTTAATCCACTCCGCCGTCCCACCCACTCCTGTTTGGTCAGCGTAGTAACCTAAGAATCCTCCAACGAATGTGTCAGGAAGGAAACATCTTGTAATAACCAGAGGACTTACCGGACTAGCGAGGCGGTTTGCGCTGAGCCCCCGGTCCTCGGAAGGGGGAGGAGGAACTTCGCCGGTCTTGAACAACACCTTCCAGATTTATTTGTGTGTTGTGCCGATGAGCTCTAGCAGCATCTGGTGTTCGGCCGGGTCGAACTCCCACATATCAAAAGCCCGTCTTTGACATGGGAGAATCCGGCAAATGAGCATGACCTGGACCACATTGACAAGCTTGATCTTCTTGTCCCTCATACCTATGATGCAGGTCTCGAGTCCGGCCAGCTCCGTGGGTTCGCCCCAGGCCAGGCCCTTCTTCTCCCAAGAAGTGAGCCGCGTGGGGATTCCAGATCTGAATTTGGGGGCCGCCGCCCAGTTGGCGTCGCGCGGCTCGGTAATGTAGAACCACCCTGATTGCCACCCCTTTACGGTCTCCATGAAGGAGCCGTCAAGCCATGTGACGTTGGGCATCTTGCCGACCATGGCGCTTCCGCACTCCGCCTGTTGGCCGCTCACGATCTTTGGCTTCACGCAGAAGATCTTCAACCACTGGCCGAAGTGAGGCTTGATGCCGAGGAAGGCCTCGCACATGACGATGAATGCCGAGATGTTGAGGACGAAATTCGGGCCCAGATTGTGAAAATCTAGCCCGTAGTAGTACATAAGCCCGCGGACAAACGGGTGGAGTGGAAATCCTAGCCCGTGGACGAAATGAGGGAGAAATACTACTCTCTCCCGAGACTTTGGAGTGGGGGTGATCTGTCCCTCTGCTGGAAGCTTGTGCGCGATGCTTTCGGCCAGGTATCCGGCCTCCCGAAGCTTGGTGATGTTCTCCTCTGTAACAGAGGAGGCCATCCACTTGCCTCCCGCTTCGGACATGATGCGGTCCTATGAAGAAGGTGAGAACTTGGGCGCTGGAGCTCAAGGGTGCGAGAACGGATGAGCAAAGGAGGAAGAGGGCGTGGGTGAAAACGGGAGAACTTGGGCAATGAAGAATGTGCGCCTCCCCACTTGCCTCTCGAAATCTCTTATTTTTCCGAGTGCCTCGATTAATGGCGCTGGTTGGGTTACCCATGCCCGTATTGATGGAGATCCCGCGATAAGGGGACACGATCTCTGCTTTGACAAGACGTGCCAAAGAAACCGCCTCGCGATGTGTGCGGGAGCGGGTTGTAAAAACGGTTCGAATAGGTTACCGAGCCATGGCGTGATGTCACACAACAAAGAGTTGTCAGCAGATCGGATTAGTGGATTATTATTCTCTCTATGATGGTATATGGAGTTTATCTTGCAGAGCCAGACACAGTCCTAGTGTTCGGAATCAATTTTGGAGTATTCGGAGGTGGAACCCGCCTCACAGTGCTGAAGACAATCTACGCGCCGGACTCATCGTCATTGAAGCCTGGTTCAGGGGCTACTGAGTGAGTCCTAGATAAGGGTTATCCGGATAGCCGGACTATATACTTTGGCCGGACTATTGGACTATGAAGATACAAGACAGAAGACTTCGTCCCGTGTCCGGATGGGACTCTCCTTGGCGTGGAAGGCAAGTTTGGCGATTTGGATGTAGATCTCCTTCTCTGTAAACCGACTCTATGTAACCCTAGCCCCCTCCGGTGTCTATATAAACCAGAGGGTTTAGTTCGTAGGACACAACAACAATCATACCATAGGCTAGCTTCTAGGGTTTAGCCTCTCTGATCTCGTGGTAGATCAACTCTTGTAATACTCATATCATCAAGATCAATCAAGCAGGAAGTAGGGTATTACCTCCATCGAGAGGCCCGAACCTGGGTAAACATCGTGTCCCCAGTCTCCTGTTACCATTAGCCTTAGACGCATAGTTCGGGACCCCCTACCCGAGATCCGCCGGTTTTGACACCGACACCCATCTTCCCACGTCGTTGCATGTGGATCTTCCATAGTTCTTTGCCCAAAATGTAGCTCGTCCGGCGTACTTTCCATATTGCAATCTCGTCCTCACACCGTTTTAGACAAACACAACCGTGTTGTTATCTTGCCTTAGGACAAGGAATATGCTTCTTTTTTATCGCCGCATGTGTCATCAACTGTTATTGGCCAGTAATTGTTTCCTTTCTACCTCTTTTTGCAAATAGGGCTATCCATTTCACCTCGTTACTATTGCGACCTTTTGGTGAACTGCACAAATCACTTTTTTCTTAAGAGTGTTTTGTGCAGTTGTACTAAAATGTCACATGGGCAACGTCTCTACATTTCAGTGCGACTGCACAAAGGGAGATTGGTTTTGCTCTATCCTCCTCATCCAACTCCGAGCCTAATCTTCTCCAACTAGTTAGTCTTAAGAGAGTCTACAAAGGTGACCGACTTCTATTTGTGTGTTTATTGTTTCATCAACAGTCCTCTATTATCGTAATCACACTTACTATCTTTGGGAACAGGGACACTCAGCTCTATTTTAGTGGAACTGCACAAAATGATCGGAATGTTGCATGCTCCAGACAGCTACTTTTTCCCAACATGCCTTATTGATTTAGACAGAGCCGGGGGGACGTTGCTGCTAATGAAAGCATGGATCAAAACACCTTCTCACAACTCTGTCTTCAGTTGTGATGTAAATATTACCTCTGATATGCTAATAATTGACATGCATTAGCAAGGAAGTTAGTTTTTTATTGTTTCCGAAAGAGCATCGATGGCAAGACACACGAAACAAAAGCTAAAAGCTCACACCATTGTACAATTTCATGTCGCTGGAAAATTATTTGTATAGTACATCAATTATGTAAACAAATGCTGGAAGCTTGGCAGCATTGCCAGAAGCCTCTTCAGCATTCAGGTCCATGTGCCATGCACAAAATTATACTCCTTCATTCCTAAATATTTGTCTTTTTACAACTTTCAAATGGGCATATTTTAGAGTGTAGATTCACTCATTTTGCTTCGTATGTGTACTCCCTCCATTCCTAAATACCCTATTCATCTTTCTAGAGATTTCAACAAGTGACTACATACAGAGCAAAATGAGTGAATCTATACTCTAAAATATGTCTATATACATCCGTATGTAGTAGTCCATTTGAATCTCCAAAAAGACAAATATTTGAGTAGTCACTCGTTGAAATCTCTAGAAAGACAAATACTCTGGAGTATATTTAAGAACCGAGGGGGTAGTGCAAAATCGCATGGGAGACTCAGCCCGGTCATTGCTCTGCAATAATAGTGAGTAATGAGCAGTCAAATCATAAGCCCCACCTTTCCCACTGTAAGTTGCTCGGAAGAAGCAACCATCAATACGCTCTTCTTTGAATCCGCTCATACTACTCCATCCGTCACTGTTTATAGAGCGCGCTTCAGAAAAAATAAAAAAATATGTGGGACCAAGGCGACTAGCGATCAGCCTGAAAAATAGCATTGATAGTTATAGCACGGCATCTATTACTAGAGGGAATAATGCGTACACACATGCATGTAGTGCTTCCACCCCGGGTACACACATGCATGCACTTACTCCACTCCGTAGTAGTAGTATATCGAGAGAAAATTGTGGACTTGATTGCGGTTACCACGCCCTAATTAATTGAGCATTAAACTAAACGCGTCTAAAGTCTCTCTGGTGGTGGAAATGCATTGAGAGAAATGCATCATAATGAAGCGCGCCCTGTAAACTGTGACGGAGGGAGGAGTAGTATGAAGGTGCAAAACCAAGTACGCATATGGCCAGTCGGTCAACGCCCCTCCTCTTGGCATATCACTGACATGTGGGACAGGAGTGTGAGCAAACTGATCTCAATTGATGGCAAAGAGCCAACCCGACGTTCCTTGAGAGAGACGAGGAGTGAGAACACACAGACGGGCTCGCACAGAGGCCAAGATATCTCGAGCATGGTTGGTTGATCGATATCATCATTACATGTTGGGCTACCATTTTCCGCCCTTCTCCGGAATAAACGTGTACTTTATCAGAGACTAAGAAAAATAAGAGTACAGATGCTCCACCATGCGGTTCTAGTAGTAGTACTACTCGTACTACTAAACCTTGCGCTTAGCTCTTCGCCTCTTCGTG
This sequence comes from Triticum dicoccoides, assembly GCF_002162155.2. Lineage (NCBI taxonomy): Eukaryota > Viridiplantae > Streptophyta > Magnoliopsida > Poales > Poaceae > Triticum > Triticum dicoccoides. Next base: position 499,812,670 of record NC_041387.1, read on the forward strand.
AAGTCAAACAATGATGGTACTCCGCATGTTGGGTACTACAGTGTATGCCTCTGACAATCTGACACCGAATGGACTGATGCATATCCACCGAGGGTAGGTTGCATTAGTCAAAAGGCGTAAGCGAGCTTCACCTTGTCCTGCAAGCTTCTCCTTGTTTTGCAAGTTGACGGGACACACCAAAAAGTAGTGCTAGTCCATACTCCCTCCTTTCCGGTTAATATGGCTTATCTTTTTTGCGGGTAAATGAGAGAGCTTTATTCATATATAAGCATTCTTAGGATGATCAGCCAAGACACTGGTCACTAGGAAGTGAGGTACCCCACAAAAAAAGAAGTAGGAAGCGAGGTGTTTCATCAAGCCAGCTCTCGGCCACATTCAAAGTGCAGCAAGCACGGTTCGCACGAAGATGCGCCGCAAGGTTTGCTGACCTGTTTACATGCTGAATAACAAAAAAAGAGGAAATATTACTGAGCGCTCCTATTTGTGACAGGATATGAGCCAGAATTAAGCGAGAATTGTGGCGAGTGTTCCATGCAATCAACTTCCATTATCACATGCGAGAACCCTCGAAGAGAACCAAATGTGTTGAAGATTGCTTTATCACATTTTAAAATTATAATAAGAGTGCAGACGCTCCTCCATCCGGTTCCTAGTTCTAGTATAGTACATACCTCTATAGACTACTTCCTCCTTTCCGGTTTATAGGGATTATCTCAAAATTTTAGTTTTTCCATTTTATAAGGCTCAATTTGGTTGTTTTCCACACATGTTCATATTCCAAGGTGCATTAAATCATTGCATGCAAGTATTAAGAGAAAATTGACCAATGCATGTACTTTATGCATGTATGCATTGCAATTAATGCATGGATAAACATAATTTTTTGAGGAAAACAAGAGCATTAATTAGGTGCTTTTGCAAAACTACAAAAAGTATTCCACCACTCGCCATCTACCTTGATTGGTGAGATTTTTGAATTGAGCACTATAAACCGGAAAGGAGGGAGTATAGTAGTAATACTAGTACTACTAGTAAAGTTTGCGCTTGGTTGTTCGCCTATTCGGAAAGTCAAACAATAATAGTACTAGTAGTATAGTGTATGCTTCTGGCAATCTGACACCAAATTAACTGTTGCACGTCCACCGCCTGAGCGAGGGAGAGCTTGCATTAGTCAAAAGTTTCTCCTTGTCCTGCGAGCCACCGTGCGCAAGCTTCTCCCGTCCTGCAACCTTCTCCTCGTTCGGCAAGTTGACGGGACACAACAAAGTAATGCTAGTCCATACTGCCTCCTCATTGGTTAATATGGCTTAATTTCAAACGAGATAAACACACTGTCTGTCACTGTATATTTGTAAAAATGCGGTCGGTGGACTTCATAATACGCTCATTGCACTCAATATATATATTTTCCAGTGTTTATACGGTCACTAGCTCACCCCGACTGAGTATGTGTGTGCATGCACATGTAGGTTGAGCACTTGAGCGTGACCGTGTGTGTTCCATCATGTGCTCGGACATGCATGCATTAGGGCGTCGCGCGCGTTTTTGCATTCATGTGTACGTGTGACTGTTGCATACACGTAGGGGGAGTACGTGTAGGGGCCACTAAGGAGCAGTCAAATCACACAGTAAGTTAGTCGGAAGAAGCAACCATCATTTCACTCTTCAATGACACGTACGCAATATAAAATGGTTGATATGGAGAGAAAAAGAAAACCACTATATATACACTAGCAGGAGCCTAAGCTACAAGCCTGCTTGCTTAGGTTACTCTCTTCACAAGCATAGAACGACGGGCCTGATCCCGCAGCTGGGGGAAGGGAACAATGTTCTGTGTAGACGCGGTCGACATTGGCGAGGGAGAAAACCCACAGTCGGTGCATCCCAATCGGGGGTCACTGCGGTATAGGCCGATGCCGCATCTCAACCGCCCTTCTAGCTACAGCCCGACATTCCAGGTAGTCCATCTTCCTTTTGGAGCCGGCTTGCTCCATTGCCGTAGCTCCATCTCCATGTCGATCTTTCTCTACTTCTACCGGCTTATACTTGTGATGAGTTTATGTCTCATGAACTAGTGCCAGTACTATTATTCTAATCACACTTCTTCAATATCTTTGCCATCGGGGATGCTCAGGTCGATTTTAGTGGAACTGCACAAAAGCATCGTATGATCCGAGGGTGTCAACCGTCTTTCCTTCAACAGGTTCTAACTGGCCAGGAAATTAAATCCTGTTTAGGGTTTAGGGTTTAAGTCGTAGTGACCCCATCAGTAGTTTTTCTTTCGTACACGCTCTCACAACTTTTGTCTTTAGTTGTGAAGTAAATATTGGCTATGATCTGTGAATCATTGAGATGCATCAGCATGCGTGTTAGTTTTCCTTTGTATTTGATGGAATGTTGTAACGGGACAACCTTGGAATAGAAATGAAAATGGAGTGGAAAGTTTCCTTTCTTTGGAGAAAAAATGGAAACGGAGAGAAACCAATGTTTCATTTCGTTGGATCGCGCCATCGAGAAAAACCAACATTTAAATCACGTCTGTCGTGTTCGTGTCTCACCCTCCTCCACGGCTCGACCCCACACGGTCACTCGGCATGCCACTCACCACAAACCGAGTATACGATAACTTTCTCGATTGCTTGTTGATGGATCGCGCCATGGAGTACTAGCACTACTGGAAGAGATTGACAAGTTGGGGGAGGACAGCTAGCTGTAGCACGGACTCCCAAGAACTTTTTACATGCATGCTGTAGCCGGCTATTGCGACCTTTGAACGCAGAGCAGTCGCGTGCACCAGGAAGCGGCGCAGGCGACACTCTCTCGGCCGGCGCGCCGCTTCAATGCCAGCACCAGTGAGAGGTCGCGTCCGCTCTGGCCGGGCATGAATGCGGCACTGACCGTTTCAGACAGGAAGCACGCGTGGATGATGAAGAGGGTTCGGGTTGGTCAGGACCGGCCGTGGCAGTGGTCCGGACGTCCGCAAACAAGAGATGTTGTACGTTAATATTGTTGCGTATATAATTAACAACATAAATAATGTGCCAGTTGGACAAATATGATTGGAGATGGAGATGGAAATGAAATTTTAGTAAACATAGATATGCATGTCTATGTCTATGTGTGTGTGTGCGATGACTCTCGCGACCTGGAAGTGGGGGCGTGTTTTTCATCGAGTTTTCTTTCTTGGTACGTTAAAAAATTGTCCGCCAGTTTTCGTTTCTTTTTTCCGGAAACGCGTGTATTCTATTTAAAACCACTGCTATGGAGAGATTTTTTACTCCATTATAGCCTCTTGTTTGATAGAGTTTCTAGCGTCTCGCTCTCTCACCCTCTCCATATCAAAACAAGATGACAATGTCCACTATATCTCTCTCCTCACCGGTGGTCACAGATCCGGTCGAATCCCATCCGCTGCGGGAGGTGAGGAGGTGCGGTGTTGATGTTGTCGCCGTCGGCGATGGAGGAAGCCGATGCGCACTGTCCTCTCGGAACCGGCGCTAGCACGGATGAAGATCCTCCGTGCCCTTGTTCGCTGCCGTCGTGTGGGAGATCCCGCCCGCCCACCTAAACGACATCTCACCCACCTTAGGTATAACTTCTTGTACTGGTCCAGCTCCCCAGGTCGCTGCGTGCGGGTTTTCTTCTATGTGACTACTCCCCATCTCTCGATGTATAGTAGCTAGGGTTCGTCGGCTGTTCCAACATCACCTACTATTATAGAGGAAATGCCACTCGAAAAGTTGTCCTGATTTATGCCTCGGTGGAGGTATACATGTTGTTTTGACAAAAAGTACATGGTGGTTGTGCGGTCATTGTCCATATGCTCCTATTGCTGCTGCTAATCTAATACTATCACTGGTTAAATGAAGAAATGCTTTTTTTTCTCGGGTATCCTGGTTTAGTTCCCATCAAGATAATTATGATGCTTTTGTTTGTTGCTGTACTTTTCATTAATTCTTATTGACAATTGAGATGCCGTTGCTAATCTTGTAAAACAAAGTAACACCACTATATCCCTTTTTTATATTTTTGGAAACAGCGATGCGTATCTCCATACCCGGGCATGTCTTCCTCAATTTTAGTGGAACTGTACAAAATTGGATGGCCATTGTTGTTCCGCCTCACTGTCCTCTGCCACGTGGTTCTTCCTTCCTCGAGCTTGATTACTGAGAAGAAACATACCACAGTGAGGATTTATTGAACTTCATAGGTGCCTCACCCAAACTTGATGCCAAATGGATGATGCATCACCATGATGACCTATCGATGCTCATGGTTGCGTCGGCTGGTGAAGCTGATCGATTATCAATGAAAAACAAGTTGTCTTCCATCAGTGCTCTTTGCTTGTTACGCACAAATATGGTATCCTTCGTCAGTTCGCCTTGGTTGCGTTGGAGACGCAGTTGTCTTTCACGTTGGTGCAATTTTATCACACAATTGGCTATGAACCGAATGTTTCCTCGAAGAAGGATCGACGTTGGTACTAAGAGCATAAGTTTTGTATTGATTTCTAAGCCTTCTCACAACTTTGTCTCCAGCTCCACTGTAATTTTATTTGTCCAGCTATTAACTTTGATTTAAAAAATGGTGTGGGCTAAAAACCCGGATGGACGTAGTAGCCCTCTGAAAGAACATGCGGTGCCCCCATGTTTTGTTTTGGTACTCTATGGACTAATGGTTGTCTTGAGTTATATTTGAAGGATTTGTCCATAGGCTTTTCTTGAAGTCCATGTGTTGGTTTCAAGGAGTTTATGAGTTGACCAAGGTGCTATTAAGGAATTATCCAAAGATTGGTCATGTGAGTGTTGAGCTTATTGCAAGCATGTCTTGAAGAAGAAGGTTGTGTGATCATTCATGTTTACCTTCAAGACATCATCCAAATGAAGATAGTTGCAAAGATTCAAGGTTGATCAAGACTAAGTCAAGAGTGAATCAAGTTGATCAACTCACAAAGCGTAGAAGATGTACCGAGAGGGATCAAGTGATCCCATGGTATGGTAAGCATTGTCCATTGCACTTTGTGTACTAACCCATGGTCTATGTGAGAGTTCTATGTGGGGTTAGGTATGTATCCATGGGCTTGCGTCAAGAGGAAGATATCATACAACCCATGGAAATGATGACATCAAGTGGTGATCATCCTCAAGATTGCCGTGTGCAAGTTCAAGTGGAGCATCACGAAGAGATCAAGTGCTTGAATCTTGCCATCCATTGTGGTGTCAATGGACTTGTGAAGATGTGCCCAAGAGTGGCTCACCCATAGTGAACTATGGGGGAGCAATCATCTAGTCTTCATCGAGCCAACGCAATCAAGAAAGGTGGTCCAACTTGAGGGAGTCAAGATTGTCATCATCTAGCTCAAGTGGACCATGTGCAAGGCAAAGGTTTGCCCTTGATATGTTTTCTATTTTACTGGACTCGTGGTGGTAGTTGGGAGACCGGGTTATAGGATCATTTGCCGTACTATCAAGGGGGGCTCTCAAGTTGGTAGCTTGATCGTATCGTTAGTAGAGAGCTCAAACCATTGCATCCTTGCATCATGTTTCTTGGTTCTTGTGTGGTTCTCTTTGTGAGTCTTAGAGCTTATGGTCATCTTGATGACAATCTTGAGTTCATCGAAAACGGAGTTCGCATGCGTCTTCTATGATGTTTTCGGTGTTGGGGGTTTTACCGGTCTTATCCGAGGAAGGGTTCTCATCTTTTTCTTATGGGCCTTTTCTATTTTGCTTCTTATTAATATTTCTTTCAAGATTGTGTTATCCCTTGTCGCTAGCTTTCCAACAAACTTGGTTTCATCAAATTCGGAGTCCGTTTGCAGAAGTTGTGGCAGTTTTGGTGTTCTGAAAAGGCTGCAGCGGTACTACCGCGAATTGGAGCGGATCTAATTTTTTACTACCACTCCAGAGCAGTACTACCGTGGCTCCTACAGTAGTAGTACCACTCCGGACCAAAATCTCGTCCCAAGTCATGCGGTGGTAGGCACGGATGTATTTGTTTAGTACCACTCACAAGCAGTAGTACCGCTACCCTTTGCGGTAGTACCGTGATCCCTAGCAGTAGTACCGTGAGGACGAGCGGTAGTACCGCTCCTTGGAGCAGTAGTACCGCTCTGTGCGGGCTGTGAGGATAACAGTTGGATTTTTTTCCACCTATAAAAGGGGGTCTTCTTCCCCAATGAACCTCATCCTTCGAGCTCGTGTTCTTCCCCCATTGTTGACCTTCTTCGAGCTTGCTAACTCTCAATCCCTCCATGGATTCTTGCTAGTTTTCGAGGGAAAAGAGAGAGGAGATCTAGATCCACATTTCCACCAATCACTTTCTCCTCTATGTGAGGGGAACCCATTGGATCTAGATCTTGGAGTTCTTGGTGTTCTTCTTGTTATTCCTCTCATCTTCCTCCCTAGCATTAGTTGCTTCGGTGGGATTTGAGAGAGAAGGATTTGGGCACTTCGTGTGTCCTTGCCATTGCATTTGGTGCATCGGTTTGAGTTCTCCATGTGATACGTGGAAGTTACAAGTTGATAAGCTTATTACTCTTGGGTGCTTTGTACCCTTGAGCTTGTTACTCTTGGGTGGTTGGACACCCTAGAGCTTGTTCCTCTTGGGTGCCTTGGAGCCCTAGACGGTTGGTGTTGTTCGGAGCTTAATCATTGTGGTGTAAAGCTCCGGGCAAGCATCGGGGTCTCCAATTAGGTTGTGGAGATCGCCCCGAGCAATTTGACGGGTACCAGTGACCGCCCCCAAGGGTTGCCAAAGTGTACGGGTTCGGTGACCGCCCTCAAGGGTCGCCATTTGTACGGCTTCGGTGACCGCCCTCAAGGATCCCTTAGTGGAATCACGGCATCTTGCATTGTGCGAGGGCGTGAGGAGATTACAGTGGCCCTAGTGGCTTCTTGGGGAGCATTGTGCCTCCACACCGCTCCAAATGGAGATTAGCATCCGCAAGGTGTGAACTTCGGGATACATCATCGTCTCCGTGTGCCTCAGTTATCTCTTACACGAGCCCTTTACTTATGCAGTTTACTTTGTGATAGCCATATTGTTTCTGGTCGTATATCTTGCTATCACATAGTTACTTATGTTGCTTAGCATAAGTTGTTGGTGCACATAGGTGAGCCTAGTTGTTTTAGGTTTTGTGCTTGACAAATTAACAGCTAGCTTTATTCCGCATTTGTTCAAGCCTAAACCGTAATTATTTTAAAGCGCCTATTCACCCCCCTCTAGGCGACATCCTCGATCTTTCAATTGGTATCAGAGCCTCGTCTCTCTTTGTTGGGCTTAACCTCCTAGAGAGTAAAGATGTCAACTAGGGGATTAGGATTCTCTGACACTCTTAGTTTCGATGGCACAAATTTTGTTGTTTGGGTAATTCGCATGCTTAATCTCTTTAGGTTTATGGACCCAAATTTAGAGCGAATTGTAGATATGGGTTTTTCTCCTCCAAAGGATCCCCAAAGCTTATCTTTAGAGGATAAGAAAAACTCTTATCTCAATGCACAAGCTTCTAATGTGCTTTTCGATGCTTTGAGCAATGTAGTTGTATTTGAACTCATGCCGTTCCAGGATGCTCATGAGTTGTGGACAAAGCTTCAAGATAAATATGGTGTGTCCAAGATTTGTAAGGATGATCGTTCTCCCTCCACCTCCGACCGTGTTGTGTTCTCAACTTCTTCTACTTCACCTACATGTGGTTTTCCACAAGGTAATGACATGGTGAGTAGTGGTGTTCATTGCAATGATGATAGTGGGCTTATTGTTGATAATTCTTCATCACTTTCTTATTAAAATGCTTCATCTTTGGACTTTAGCACTTCGAGCACTCCAAATGTTTCACTTGCTTGTGTTGATAGTTCTTGCATATCATGTAGAAATTGCTTGACTAAATCTCATGATGATATGCTTGCTATATCTTGTTGCCATGATAAAAATGCATGTATTTCCTCGAGTTGTTGTGCTAACAATGTAGAGGAAACCCAACACTCCATGGAACAAGATGTGGTCTTGAATGGTGCTTCAAGGGATCCTACATCATCATCTATTGCTTTTTGCCTTATGGCAAAGGCTTCAAAGGTATCTCCTGATACGTCCATTTTGCATCATGCTTTTATATCAATATTTATTGCATTATGGGCTGTTATTACACATTATATCTCAATACTTATGGCTATTCTCTCTTATTTTACAAGGTTTACCATGAAGAGGGGGGATGCCGGCAGCTGGAATTCTGGCTGAAAAAGGAGCAAACATTGGAAACCTATTCTGCACAACTCCAAAAGTCCTAAAACTCCATGAAACCACTTTTTGGATTTATTAAGAATTTATGAGCGAAACAAATAGGCCAGGTGGCCCACACCCTGTCCAGGAGACAGGAGGGCACGCCCCCCTATAGGGCGCGCCCCCTATCTCCTGGGCCCCCTGGTGGGCTTCCGGCGACCATCTTCTGCTATATGAAGGGTTTTGTCCTGGAAAAATTCGTGGGCAAGCTTACGGGACGAAACTCTGCCGCCACGAGGCGGAACCTTGGCGGAATCAATCTAGGGCTCTGGCGGAGCTGTTCTGCCAGGGACACTTCCCTCTGGGAGGGGGAAATCATCACCAACATCATCACCAGCGATCCTCTCATCGGGAGGGGGTCAATCTCCATCAACATCTTCACCAACACCATCTCCTCTCAAACCCTAGTTTATCTCTTGTATCCAATCCTGTATCCAAAACCACAAATTGGTACCTGTGGGTTGCTAGTAGTGTTGATTACTCCTTGTAGTTTATACTTATTGGTTTACTTGGTGGAAGATTATATGTTCAGATCCTTAATGCATATTATTACACCTCTGATTATGAACATGATTATGCTTTGTGAGTAGTTACTTTAGTTCCTGAGGACATGGGTGAAGTCTTGCTATTAGTAGTCATGTGAATTTGGTATTCGTTCGATATTTTGATGAGATGTATGTTGTCTCTCCTCTAGTGGTGTTATGTGAACGTCGACTACATGACACTTCACCATTATTTGGGCCTAGAGGAAGGCATAGGGAAGTAATAAGTAGATGATGGGTTGCTAGAGTGACAGAAGCTTAAACCCTAGTTTATGTGTTGCTTCGTTAGGGGTTGATATGGACCCATATGTTTAATATTGTGGTTAGGTTTACCTTAATACTCCTTTTTGTAGTTGCGGATGCTTGCAATAGGGGTTAATCATAAGTGGGATGCTTGTCCAAGTTAGGGCAGTACCCAAGTGTCGGTCCACCCACATATCAAATTATCAAAGTACCGAACGTGAATCTTATGAACGTGATGAAACTAGCTTGACGATAATTCCCAATGTGTCCTCGGGAGCTCCTTCATTATTATTAGATTTTTTCCAGGCTTATCCTTTGCTACATAAAGGATTGGGCCACCTTGCTGCACCTTATTTACTTTATTTACTTTTGCTCGTTACTATTTATCTTATCACGAAACTATCTATCACCTACTATTTCAGTGCTTGCAGAGAAAACCTTACTGAAAATTGCTTATCATTTCCTTCTGCTCCTCGTTGGGTTCGACACTCTTACTTATCGAAAGGACTACGATAGATCCCCTACACTCGTGGTCATCATCTCCCACTTTGAATCCAAATATATCCTGTGATGATATTGATGATGGCAAGAGTGATGATGATGTCGATTATGATGAAGAGAATGATGATGTTGCCTCCTTAAAAATTAAGGGGGAAATGATTTTTAAAGCTCTTCTTAAGAATAAAATTGCTCGTTCCAATTTCATGGAAATCATGTTGATTTCTATTGAGATCTAGAAATATATTGATGAGTTGGAATCTCATCTTGAGGAGCATGAGGTCACCATTGATAAAATGGAAGGTCATGAGCGTGATTACGCTAATGAGATTGTGGACCTATCTCAAGCTCTTGAACTTGAACAAACCACCAAGGAATCTCTTGAGGAGACTTTTGCTCTAGAATTATCTAGAGTGAAGGAATCTAATGATAGAGCTCTTGAGGTGGCCAATGTTTTTGAAACTAAAAATGCTAAGCTTGAAGTTGCTCATGCTAGACTCCTTGAGGATTTTGAGCACCTCAAAAATGGATCAAGGGTCATCAAGGGTGAGCTCATCACACTCACCGAGTCTCATGCTCAACTTGAAGCTTCTTATTTAAAAGATATTTCCAAGTTTCCTTCTCCTCTTGTTGTTAATGATGATGCTTGTGCTACTAACTCTATTTCTTGTGAAGCATCCATTTTAAAGGAGAATGTTGAGCTAAGGGCTCAACTTGAGTTGCTATCTAGCAAGTATGGGAAATTGGAAGAAAGTCATGAAAATCTTTCTAGCTCTCATGATGATCTTCTTGTATCCCATAATGTGCTAAAAATAGCTCATGAGGCTATGATTGCTAAGGTAACATATAGTGAGCCTCATGTGGATATTAACACTACTTTTAGTCAAAATGCTATATTGCCTTGTGCTAGTCCTCGTAATTCGTCTATGCATAACATTGGTACATCTTGTGATGAATTGCTTTCCTTGCCTTGTTGCTCTAATGATGAAGCTTATACTTCCTCTAGTACTTGTGTTGAGACTAACCATGTAGAGGAAATCAAAGAGCTCAAGGCCCAAGTCACTTCTTTGAAGAAAGACTTGGAAAAGAGTCATGAAGGGAAATCCACACTCAACAATATCTTGAGTGTGCAAAAATCCCCCAATGACAAAGGTGGACTTGGATTCAACTCCAACAAGAAGAAGTCCAAGTTGAACAAGAAGAAGGGACAAGAACAAGTCAAGAATTCGGCCAAGATTGTTTGCTTCAAGTGCAAAATTGAAGGGCATCATGTGAGATCTTGCCCATTGAAGAAGAAGGCCATTTGTGACAAGCAACAAGGTAAGCGGCCACAAGGTCAATCTCATGCTCAACCACAAGTTGAAGAAATGCCTCTTCCCAAGAATACTCAAGCTAATGCTTCTCAAGTTGAGAAATCAAGTGAGAAGAAAGTGAAGAGTAGATGTTGCTACTTATGTCGTGAGAAAGGTCATGTCGCTTCTTCATGCACTAGTGGTAACTTATCCAACCCAATTATTATTGATAATATCTATTCTCTTGGGAAGGATAAGGTTGGCAATGTGTTTGCCAAGTTTGTTGGTACTCAAAGTGGTGTCAAGAAAAGAACCATTTGGGTTGCCAAGACTATGGTGACTAACCTCTTAGGACCCAACTTGGTTGGGGACCAGCAAGCTCAAACTTGATCAATAGGTGTTGTTGGAGAGAATTGGAGACTTGGCTACATTATGAAGAATTAAGGGGACTTCATCATTCTTATTGTCTCAAGCCAAGTCAATTGGGTTATCAAGTTTCTATGTCATATCCAATGTTCCTCCTTGCGGTAACTCGTACTTAAATTGTTTACATTGATAGTTACTTGCCCCTAAGCATGTTGTGGTTTTGTACCTTGCATGTGTTTGTATATGATGTGTTCCCAATTTGCTTAACTTGAGTAATCAAGTACGTGTATGTTGGTTTGCACGTCATGTACGTGTGTGTTGTGCGTTGAGCCTTTGTGCATCTTGTCCGTTTCTTAGTTGGCTCTTGTGAGAGATTAATGGAATATCCCATTATGGGGGAGTGATGTGCTTTGTGCACCTCACAATCTTATAAATGTGTGTACATGAGGAGTACCATCTAGTATTGATATTACAAGAGTATCTAGTCGCTAGGTGGTATATCTCTCATGAGAAATTCAAATTCTAAAAGTCCATTGATTATCTCCCTTTGGATCCTCTTATTGCCTCTTGTTAAGTTTTCTTTGGTATCACATTATGGGGGAGTAATATTCTATGGGCATATTACAAGCCTAGAAAATGTGTACATTTGAGATATTGTCACTTAGAGTTGATATTGTAATTATATTGTTCCTAGGTGACATGTTAGCTCTACAAGTTGCAGCTTGCTTGTGTTGGTTGTGAAGATGATGTTGGATATCCTTGTTATCTACCACCGGGAATTATTTCCAAATACTTCTTGTCTTTTGACAATTGGTATTCACTTATGTGTGGTAGAATATATTAATCATCTTTACATTGGTTTTTGTTTTTATTTGCCTTTTCTCTTGCCAATGATTGTGTCAACTCCCGTTGTCTTCCATACCACTTGTGGATCTTGTTAATTTCTTGTTCTTGTCTAGTGTTTTCTAGATATAGTGAAAGTGGTGATCCCATCTTGTGCATTTTGTATTCAAATGCAAATTCTTTATAATGCACAACTCGTGGGGGAGCTATCCTATTTTCTTTAGAACACTCTTCTTGTGATCCTTATCAAGTGTGTGTTGGTGGAAGGCAAGCCGTTTTCTTTTTGGTACTTTGTTCCATCATGAAACTTTGTTGAGAGCCTGGTTTGTTTGGTACCATCCTCTCTTTGGGAGTTTGACATCTTTAATTTAGTGTGTATCAATGGACATCTCATTCCTTGATGTATCTTTAATGATATCTTCCAAGTGATGATTTCTCCATTTGGTATCCTTTTCACTTGGCATTTCTTTTTTATTTGGTTTCGGTTCTTGAAAGTTTCGAGCATGCATATTTACTTCATGTATTCTATTTGGCATGCTTTCTTTCGTTGACCCAATATATAGGGGAAACTCCACCAAGTCTCAAATTGGATGAGATGTGCATGAAATTCATTTCCATATCTATATGCACATATTTATGTGGAGTTTGTCCTATGTATTGGTGTTTCTAACTATTTGGTCCCAATGAGTTTGGGTACCATTTAGTTTGTGTTGTTCTTCTAGGAACGATTGGAGATGCATTGGATGCTCGGCTCACTCACAAGGAAGGTGCTGTCACCATGTGCTTATTGGAGTCAAGCTAGGATGATCAATGAACTACCATCTACCTTCATTTGGTATCTACTACATCCTTCCAATGGTATCTCGGTAACAAGTATCATCATCTACTTCATGCACACATTTCTTGCATCAACCTTGTGTAGGTTGTATCATGGCATGTAATTCATTCTTTCTTGTGGTACTTGTTTCCTTTCTCAAAGCATCTCAACGATGATCTCATGTTGCTAGTTGTGATGTCTTTGATGGTTGTGTGGTAGGAATTCATTTATATACAATAAGACCATATCTAGCCATGTGCTATGCTTCCAAGCAAATATCTTATTGGTATATGTATGACTTCCTTGTGGATATCTTGTTCCTGCGTGTTGTAACTATATCAGGTGTACATCCTTCTTTGTAGACATATATCATCATGATTTCGTCTACCTAGAACCTTATATACTTGAGAGAGGTTGCATATCTAGATGATATCCTTTCTTTCATGTCCACCTTGTCTTTCTTTTGTTTTTTTTATTTGGTGGCTCCATGAAAGCTTTTTCCTTGAACGTGTGTCTTATCTCGTTGCATCTTGATGCACTCTTGTGTGGTGAAGATTTTTTTCCTCATGCTTGTCTTTACGAGGCTTTTGCCATCTTAATTGGTATCCCTCGTCTTGATAAGGCTTTCTTTTTCTTTCCTCACCATGGGTTGTCACAAGTGTTGGTTATTCATTTTGCATTTTTAGTGTGCTTGTGAACCCATTTGCTTGGTGTGTGTGGGGAGGACATGTCATGCACCATGTATCTCATTTACCCAAGACTATGTTGATGCTTTATGCTCATCCTTATATTAGTCTTCTCAAGTGCTTTGTCATGACTCACACACATCATTTTGGTTAAGCCTATTATTAAGTTGCCACTTTTACATGTTGCTCAACCATGTGCTTGTTGCAAGTGCTAGGCTTTGTTTCCTATATGCTCACTCGCACTAGTTGTGAGTTTCTATTGATTTTGAGGGAGCTATGATCCTATTTTGTGCACTTCGTATCCAATACAAATATTCTTATTTGTGCACAAATCATGGGGAGCTTCTCTAGTTTCTTTAGAACACTCCTCTGCTCATATCATAATATCATTTATTCTTGTGGCTCATAGGATCCTTGGTCTAGTTGGTTCAGTTCATATCCTTTGATTGCTTGCTTCAATTGGTATATTTTGACTGCTTCATTGCTTGTGTCTCTCTTTGTTATGTCTTTATGGCATATCATTCTTTAGCAATCTTTGTGCCTCAATATAGTTTGTGTTCCTCCAAGTATTTACCTTTGGGTATGTGTATTGCATTCCACTCTCTTGTTGAGAAATACATAATTTATGGAGGACCACAATTTATATTGGCCTTCTTAGATTTTTGCCCATTTTGGCAATCGATGCCGATGGGGGAGAAGTTTCAGAGAGTTTTGTGGAGAAGTTTAGAGAGTTATCTCCTCTTGCTTTGGTTTTGTTCCTTAGCATTTGCATCTCATTCGCATGCACTATTGGTTGTTGAATTGCATGGTGATGCATAATTCCTTATATAAACTCTCTTGAAAGTGATTGTCATCAATTACCAAAATGGGGGAGATTGAAAGAACATGCGGTGCCCCCATGTTTGGTTTTGTTAATTGATGACAATCTCTATGTACTAATGGTTGTCTTGAGTTATATTTGAAGGATTTGTCCGTAGGATTTTCTTGAAGTCCATGTGTTGGTTTCAAGGAGTTTATGAGTTAACCAAGGTGCTATTAAGGAATTATCCAAAGATTGGTCATGTGAGTGTTGAGCTTATTGAAAGCATGTCTTGAAGAAGAAGGTTGTGTGATCATTCATGTTTACCTTCAAGACATCCTCCAAATGAAGAAAGTTGCAAAGATTCAAGGTTGATCAAGACTAAGTCAAGAGTGAATCAAGTTGATCAACTCACAAAGCGTAGAAGATGTACCGAGAGGGATCAACTAATCCCATGGTATGGTAAGCATTGTCCATTGCACTTTGTGTACTAACCCATGGTCTATGTGAGAGTTCTATGTGGGGTTAGGTACGTATCCATGGGCGTGCGTCAAGAGGAAAATGTCATACAACCCATGGAAATGATGACATCAAGTGGTGATCTCTATCAAGATTGTCGTGTGCAAGTTCAAGTGGAGCATCACGAAGAGATCAAGTGCTTGAATCTTGCCATCAATTGTGGTGTCAATGGACTTGTGAAGATGTGCTGAAGAGTGGCTCACCCATAGTGAATTATGGGGGAGCAATCATCTAGTCTTCATCGAGCCAACGCAATCAAGAAAGGTGGTCCAACTTGAGGGAGTCAAGGTCGTCATCATCTAGCTCAAGTGGACCATGTGCAAGGTAGAGGTTTTCCCTTGATATGTTTTCTATTTTACCGGACTCGTGGTGGTAGTTGGGAGACCGGGTTATATGATCGTTTGTCGTACTATCAAGGGGGGCTCTCAAGTTGGTAGCTTGATCGTATCGTTAGTAGAGAGCTCAAACCATTGCATCCTTGCATCATGTTTCTTGGTTATTGTTTGGTTCTCTTTGTGAGTCTTAGATCTTATGGTCATCTTGATGACAAGCTTGAGTTCATCGAAAACGGAGTTCGCATGCGTCTTCTATGATGTTTTCGGTGTTGGAGGTTTTACCAGTCTTATCCGAGGAAGGGTTCTCACCTTTTTCTTATGGGCCTTTTATATTTTGCTTCTTATTAATATTTCTTTCAAGATTGTGTTAGCCCTTGTCGCTAGCTTTCCAACAAACTTGGTTTCATCGAATTCGGAGTCCGTTTGCAAAAGTTGTGGCAGTTTTGGTGTTCTAAAAAGGCTGCAGTGGTACTACCGCGAGTTGAAGCGGACGTAATTTTTTACTACCGCTCCAGAGCAGTACTTCCGCGGCTCCTACAGTAGCAGTACCGCTCTAGACCAAAAACTCGTCCCAAGTCATGCGGTGGTAGGCACGGATGTATTTTTTAGTACCGCTCGCAAGCAGTAGTACCGCTACCCTTTGCGGTAGTACCGTGATCCCTAGCGGTAGTACCGTGAGGACGAGCGGTAGTACTGCTCCTTGGAGCGGTAGTACCACTCTGTGCGGGCTGTGAGGATAACAGTTGGATTTTTTTCCCACCTATAAAAGGGGGTCTTCTTCCCCAATGAACCTCATCCTTTGAGCTCGTGTTCTTCCCCCATTGTTGACCTTCTTCAAGCTTGCTAACTCTCAATCCCTCCATGGATTCTTGCTAGTTTTCGAGGGAAAAGAGAGAGGAGATCTAGATCCACATTTCCACCAACCACTTTCTCCTCTATGTGAGGGGAACCCATTGGATCTAGATCTTGGAGTTCTCCTTCTTGTTCTTCCTCTCATCTTCCTCCCTAGCATTAGTTGCTTCGGTGGGATTTGAGAGAGAAGGATTTGGGCACTCTGTGTGCCCTTGCCATTGCATTTGGTGCATCGGTTTAAGTTCTCCATGTGATACGTTGAAGTTACAAATTGAGAATCTTATTACTCTTGGGTGCTTTGTACCCTTGAGCTTGTTACTCTTGGGTGTTTGGACACCCTAGAGCTTGTTCCTCTTGGGTGCCTTGGCGCCCTAGACGGTTGGTGTTGTTCGGAGCTCAATCATTGTGGTGTAAAGCTCCGGGCAAGCGTCGGGTTCTCCAATTAGGTTGTGGAGATCGCCCCGAGCAATTTACGGGTACCGGTGATTGCCCCCAAGGGTTGCCAAAGTGTACGGGTTCGGTGACCACCCCCAAGGGTCGCCATTTGTACGGGTTCGGTGACCGCCCTCAAGGGTCCCTTAGTGGAATCACGGCATATTGCATTGTGCGAGGGTGTGAGGAGCTTACGGTGGCCCTAGTGGCTTCTTGGGGAGCATTATGCCTCCACATCGCTTCAAACGGAGATTAGCATCCGCAAGGGTGTGAACTTCGGGATACATCGTCGCCTCCGCGTGCCTCGGTTATCTATTACACGAGCCCTTTACTTATGCACTTTACTTTGTGATAGCCATATTGTTTCTTGTCATATATCTTGCTATCACATAGTTACTTATCGTGCTTAGCATAAGTTGTTGGTGCACATAGGTGAGCCTAGTTATTTTAGGTTTTGTGCTTGACAAATTAACCGCTAGGTTTATTCCGCATTTGTTCAAGCCTAAACCGTAATTAATTTAAAGCGCCTATTCACCCCCCTCTAGGCGACATCCTCAATCTTTCACCCTCCATTTTTATTTACTCCGCATATTAGATAGGGTTTGCTATATTCACAGTCTTGCCGCACTACAGTAGTATATATATATAAGCTAGAGCCTCAACGCTTGTTTGCTAGGGTTTGCACTCTCCACACTCTCGCCGCACTACATATATGCGGAGTAAATACATGCTGGAGGCTCAGCGTTCATTTGCTAGGGTTTGCTATATTCACAGTCTCTCACCCTCTCTTCACCAGATATAAACAAGACTGCGTTGTCCTCTTGTCTCTCTCTCCTCCCTCACAGCTGGTGAAGGAGGCGTCTGCATCCCGTCGCACCGGGAAGGGGAGGAGGTGCAGCGTTCACTCTATCGCCTTCGGCGAGGGAGGCAATCCACTGTCGGCTGCGCTGTTCTCTTTCACCCAGCGCCTGTGCGGGAGGGCCACCGACCCCTTCTTCCTCGTTGTCGTACGTAGTGTGGGAAGATCCGGCCTCCCACCGCACGCCTTGCCACATCCCGACGACCCTAAGGTATAACTTTCTTTTAAACCGTCGTTGCTCTAGCTGCATGTGGATCTTTTTCAATCTGTAGTCGAATCAAGGTCTTGGTTCAAAGAGGAAAGAAGGGTGCGGTGGGCTGGAGCAAGAATCTAGGACATGGTTCCATGAGGAAAGGAGGGACGGAAAGTAGTATAGACTGGCTATCCAGCCGCTTTGTTGGTCGAAAAGGGAAAAAGGGGGTAACCCAGTACACACATCTGTAAGGAACCGATCTCTTCATTGAAAAGGGAAAGAAACTGGGGGGTCGGGTAGTTTGTGTAGGACTAGATTTGCTGCCCTCACATAGGAAAAATGTTCAAAGAGAACAAATATGGGACCAACGCATATATGTTGCTTGGATACATACTCTACATCACCCATTTATATGTGTGGACGCACATGGTGCTGGCATGTCCCATACAACTATATTGCTGTTGTTAATCTAAGAATGCCGCCGGAAAATTGAAGCAATGCCACTGTTAAAAGTAAATTACATTTTTTAACGAATGTTGTTTTAAGAGAATGTCTCTGTTAATATGAATCAATGCAATTGTTTTAGAAATGCTACTATCCTACTTTGTTTTCCATCCAAGATAAGTTAGATGCTTCTTTCTGTCACCGTTTGTTTCATCCTCCTTTATCAGCAAGCAATTGTTTCCTTTTTTGCCTCTATTAAAACAGGGGTATCTATTCAACATGTTGATATTGCGACATTTTGCTTCGCTACTCGAAACACTTTGCTTGATTTCAGTGCAACTGCACAAAACGAGATTGGATTTCCTATTCGTGTTGGCAGATTCGTACGTGATCTTGTGTGCATCATGACAGGTTGGTACTTGCCTTCATCCACATGATCATGCAGTGTGTTTTGAGATTATGTGCTACTTGTATTGGTACTGTTTTAAATAAATGTTGAATTGAAGCTATTGTATTGCTCTCTTTTCCCATTAAGTAGTGAACAAAAATGGTACCAACCCAGACATGATGCTTGTTGCTTTGTTACAACAAACTCTGCATCACCCCCTTTATAAGTAGATGGAAGCACATGGTGTTGTTGCGCCCACTCTTCCCTGGAACTTTTTATGCTTTTCGTTAATCTAATGCCGCTGGTAAAATTAAGCAATGCCACTCTTAGAATTAACTACTGAATCTTATTTCAAAACTGCAACACTTGTTAGGGATTGGCGGGATTACCATTTTTGTGGCCGCATGTTTCATCATCCTTTATTAGCCAGTAATTGATTCCATTTTTGCCTCTGTTTAAACAGGGATATCTATTCAACCTTTTGCTATTGCGACATTTTGCTTCGCTACGAGAAACACTTTGCTTGATTTCAGTGCAACTGCATAAAACGAGATTGGATTTCCTATTCGTGTTGGCAGATTCGTACATTATCTTGTGTGCGTCATGACAGGTTGGTACTTGCCTTCATCTACATGATCGTGCAGTGTGGTTTGAGATGTTATGCTACTTGTATTGGTACTGTTTTAAATAAATGTTGAATTGAAGCTATTGTATTGCTCTCTTTTCCCATTAAGTAGTGAACAAAAATGGTACCAACCCAGACATGATGGTTGTTGCTTTGTTACAACAAACTCTGCATCACCCCCTTTATAAGTAGATGGAAGCACATGGTGTTGTTGCGCCGACTCTCCCCTGGAACTGTTTATGATTTTTGTTAATCTAATGCCGCTGGTAAAATTAAGCAATGCCACTCTCAGAATTAATTAACTACTGAATCTTAGTTCAAAACTGCAACACTTGTTAGGAATGGTACTATCCTGCTTTGTAGTTCTTTCTACATGTTAACCAAGGTATTGTTAAGATAATGTCTCTATTAAAATGAATTAGTTGCATTGTTTTAGGAATGGTACTTTTCTGCTTTGTCCTTCTTTATACATGTTGAAACAAGGCATTGTTAAGATAATGTCTTAGTCAATATGAATGAATCACACTAATGGAGAATTGCTACTCTCCTGCTTTGTTTCCCATTAAGATAAGGTAGATCAGTAGATGCTTTTCTTCTGGGAGTACAAGTCATCAACCATTATTTCTCTATAATTGTTTCCCTTATACCTATTGTTGCTTACAGGGATATCAAAATTAAAGCTCGGTTTTATTCCGACTTCGATTGTAGTTGAACTGCACAAAAGGAGCCAATGTGTCCAAGGCAAACTACTGCATTACTGGGTCCAGTTGGTCGTTCCACTTTGCAGGAAGAAGCAGTCACTATTTGCGCTACATTACAGAAGGAATGCCCGAGAAGCTTTATAGAGTATTATTAGACGCTGGTGACATGACTAGTCTGTAGAGAGCATTGGCAATTCTACAACACGCGGAGTGCACTGGGCAAAAAGTGCCCAAACAAGTACAAGAAGCTACGACAGGACTCTACGATCATAGGCATTACATATTTTGAATGGGAAAAGCTTGTCAAAGTTTAATCATTGATGTTAGCAAGAAGACATTAGTTTAATATATTGGAATTGGAAAACCTTGTCAAAATTTGCTCATTGATGTTAGCTAGAAGACATGCATTTGATATTTTTGAGTGGGACGCCCTTGCTGTGAGCAACGTCGATTGTTTTTTGCTATTCTTGTGTTCAGTTTAGAAGTAAATAGTTACTCTGCTGAGATATTCCTGTGTTAAGAGTTTGTTTTGAATATTGTCTATGTAATGCCAGGCCTTGTGTTTGATTGCAAAGTTGAGCTTGGAATGTTGTGGCATGCGGCATCACGAGCTATTCACCGTGCCTCCTGAGAATAATGCTTCGTATTGTTTTGCATGTCGATCTAATGCCAGTGATTTGCTTGTTAAGAAGATCATCCTCTTCTGTTGTTTCCGTGCTTAAGAAGTTCATCGTCTTATGTTTCATTCATAGCCTATACGACAAGTCGGGTAGGTTAGACGTGAAACCATATGATCTTCTGACCAACTCATCATATTAGGCCATGATTGGATCGTCGTTCTCCAACCAAAACCACTTGTAAAACTGACGCTTGTAAATAAAAGCATATGGTCTTGGGCGAAGCGCTTGGTTGGTCGATTTCGACTAGTAAAATATCGGAAGTACTTCACACACGATAAAAACGTTGAATGACACTCGGATGATTGCTAATCCAGCCGTTAGCTGCTGTTTTAGCCTTGCCCATGGATGGCATGATACGCACGTCGTGCATGTATCGTCTGGTAATGTCGTCCATATAGCAGTGCTCGTAAAATATACACTTGTCTCTCAAATTACACGCGTAACCCGCCGATTTTACTTACAGACCTCGGGCCCTCAGTTTCATTACGCCTGTATTTTACGCGTTGTTTCCGATGACGAGTAAATTACACTTGTATGTTAATACAGGTTTGAAATAAACCAAAGCTCCCAAGCGCGGCCTTACCGTTTCATGTCGTCTCAGTTTCTCGAAGGTGCTCATAGGTGTCTAATGATCCTGGCTTCCTGAATGAGCAGTGGGCGATGTATCAGACCATTCGTAGGGCCCGAGAGGCCCTCTCCGTCGTCCTTCGAGTTGCTGCGCTTGTCGTGGCGCCGATCATTGTTAACATCGTCAACGAACATGAGGATTCAGGAGATGACTCTATTTTGACTAGATGACACTAGGGACCCACTAGGGCCATAGCCGTGTGTACGCAAGTGCCTCCTTATTATGTACAACTTTTTTTTGCTTCCTCCTGGTTTCCTGACATCATGGTCCCACACCATTGTCAACCTATGTAGTCAATATAAACTAGAGAATTGCACAAGGTGCGGCCGACAGCTGGGACCAAGCAGCTCGAGCAGTATTTGTGTTTTTGAGGCGTGAGCACTGTAGAGTTTTTCTTGGCGATGATTTCGTTGTTGTTTAGAGGAGAGCAAGGTATTAACTGGGCGGGCTGTGGCCCGTCTAGTCGAGGCCAGATATCCATCCTAGATATTAATTTTTTTTCAAGATGAAAATGGCTAGCCCAGCTATACGTTTTTTTGAGGAATACCGAGGCAAAGTCAACTTGTTATTCTCTACCCTGCTGGGCTGCAAATCTTTCCTATGAGGGCTGCATTAGGCTTAACAGGAAAATGGGCTTTAAAAAATAATAAATGGGATGTAATTATAAAAACTGGACAGTAACTATAAAAAATGCACCAAACACGAAATTAGTTTATAAAATATTATTTATGGATTTTGAAAATCTTAATTTTTCATTGTTGCGCGCACAATGTTTGTTGGATTTTTACGTAATACAAATTTATATTTAATCTGACTAGAAATTTTGGGATAAAAATATTTCGGATCCCATCAAAATGTGGAAAGTTTTATTGAATTATGTCTTCAACGGTTGGTTGAAATTATTAATCGTTGTCCTAGCTAGAAAATGGGTTGTACTTTTAACAAACTGTAAATGGGTTGTAGTAAATTCCATTAGAATTCAAAAATGGGCTATACATTCTTACAAATTGCAAATGGGCTATAAGTTCTATGCCACACACTTGTGGGCCTACTAAGTTGATGCGTCCCCTAAAAAAAATAAGTTGACGCGTATGCAAGGCTTTGTCAACTTATTATAGTCAACACATGATTCTAGTAGCAGTGGCCATTGGATGTCTATCCAACGGATGTCGTGCTTCTTCTTCAATCTCGGATATTCTTACCTTCGGCCGCCCAAAAAATGATTCCTCCCACTGACATCTGGGGCGCACCATTTCGGAGGCTGACCTGTGGGCCTACTAAGTTGGCGCGTACCAAGGGCTTTGTCAACTTAGTCAATATAAACGATTCTAGCTTCAGTGACCGTACGATGTCCATCCAATGGCCGTAGTGCTTCTTCAACCTCTGGTTTTCTTGCTCCAGCCGCCCAAAGCAGCGCCGGTCGTGCCGCCTGCTCCTGCCTCCCGTGGCCGGCTGTGCTTCCACGGAGGCCTCACCGCCCCGATACTACTCCCACCGTTGGCCAGGCCATCCCTCCACTCACCCACACCTATTCTGCGGCGACGGCAGCCTCACACCGTAGCCGAACCAGTGAACCCTCGTACTCCTCTCCGCGTGGGCATCCACTGCCGCGTCTTCCCCGGCTCCGCATCGTCCCCTTACTAGGCCTCGCTGTCGTCCATGCCATGGTGCTCTCGGCGCGGCGTGGTCAATGTGGTCAAGGACCAACTTCCATCAGAAGAGTACTGTACGTGGAGAGGCTGACAGTTGGGTCCATGGCAGCCGCAAGGAAGTGCCTCCTTATTATGCGCAAAATAATTATTCCTCCACCTGACAGAAGAGACCCACCGGACGGGCCACCTTATTTCGCGAAAAAAATGTTTCCCCCCTGACTGCTGGGACCCACTAGCTACATCTTCCACGCAAGGAAGTGCGTCCGAAAAAAAAAGATTCGCCCCCCTGACTGCTGGGACCCACCAGCTACATCTTCGCACACAAGGAAGTGCATCCGGGCAAAAAATAAAAAAAATGATTCGCCCCCCTGACTGCTGGGACCCACCATCTACATCTTCGCATGCAAGGAAGTGCCTGACAGTCGGGACCCACCTGGTCGAGGCGTACTTAGCATTGTCATTCTGGTCGCGAACGTGTTCGTACATACTGGTCAATGTAGAGGAGTGCATGTGTCGTAGTAGAGGCGCGCACGTGTCATGTACATGTACGTACAACGGGCAGGGTGCAAGAAAGTAAATATGGCCACGTACGTACATACGGGCGGGGTCTCGAACGCCTACTCGCGCATACGTACGGCCATGGCTCGTGTACATGGCTGGGCCGGAATGGAGAAACTGCGTCGGCGTCGTGTTCATGGGGAGGCAACGAAATGCGTTGTGTTCATCGGGAGGCAACGGAACGCGTGGGAGCCAACCGGCTTGGACGGAACAGGCGATGGAAACGAGGCCTGGAGTACCACAGAACGGAGGAAACGACCTTGTGTTCGACCGGCCACGTTTGAAAAGGGATCATGTTCATCGGGAGGGGTCTGGCGTACCACAAAACGAAGGAAACAGACTTGTGTTGGACCTCCTATGGTCGAAATGGGGTCCTGTTGATCGGGAGGGGTGTGGCGTACCGCAAAACGGACAAAACGGACTTGTGTTGGAGCGCTACGGTCGAAACGGGGGTCCTGTTCATCGGGAGGGGTGTGGAGTACCGCAAAACGGGATTCCACGGGATACTGTTCATCTCCACCGTCGACCTCCTCCAGCCTCCACGGGCTACTATTCATCCACCGTCGACCTCCTCCAGCCTCCACGGGCTCTTGTTCATCCAGCCTCCACTGCGCGCTACTCCACCGGCTACTGTTCAACCACCCCTCTCCATGGGCTCCTGTTCAACCACCCCTCCACAGGCTACTATTCATCCACCCCTTCACAATCTATTGTTCATCCAGCCCTCCACGGGGTCGTCCTGTTCATCCAGCCCTCCACGGGGTCCTGTTCATCCAGCCCCAACCGGCTCGATCGATCGGGGTCCTGTTCATCCAGAGGCAACACCACGGGGTCATGTTCATCCACCCCCATCGCTCACTATTCATCCATACCCCCCTGCAACACTCACCGTTCATCCAGAGGCAGCATCGATCGGCTTTAGTTAGCAGCAGTAGCGAAGGAATCACTCGATCGAGTTTAGTTAACAGCCATCGATCGATCGCTCGGGTTCAGTAACGCGTAGCCTGCAGTGCAATCGCTCGGGTTCAGTTAGAGCCCAATGCCTCGCTCGGGTTCGGTTAGAGCCAACGCCTCACACACACGCCACGTGTACAAGAGAAATGCGGATCGCTCGGCCCCCGACCTCCCACCATAACTAGGAACTCGCCGAAATTTTCCTCGCCCTCGCTTCTACCATGGTTTTTTCCGTCATGGACGGCCCAAAGAATGTCATGCAGCTGTGTCTCCGGCCCACCCAGGACAAAAAGCCCATTTTCTGTCATGATTTTTTGTCATAGAAGTAGGAGCCCACCACATCTATGATATTACCGGGTTTTGTCACAATTATCGTCATAGAAGTGTCATAAGTATGACAAAAAAATTCGTTCGGCCCAAAATGTCACGGATGTGTCTTTTTTTTGTAATGACTAGAAAGGAAATAAAGAATAAGATAGATTTGTTAAGACGAGTTTTGGAGGAATTAATGAGAAAAGAATTGCATACCAAAGATGACAATACCTACATCTATGTTTTATGCCTAGCTAAGGGCGTTAAACAATAGGCTTGTTGGGAGGCAACCCAATTTTATTTTTTGTTCTTGCTTTTTTAGTTCTATTTTTCAACAAATAATTCATCTAGCCTCTCGCTAGATGTGTTTTTGTGTTTTAATTAGTGCTTGTGCCAAGTAAGACCTTTGGGATGACTTACGGTGATAGTTGATTTGATCTTCCTGAAAAACAAAAACTTTTGCTCCCAGAACAATAATTTTCATAATTAACAGAAGCATTCTTTTATCTGAATTTTTTATAGCAGATTGATATACAAATTTACCAGGTTGTCCTAATTTTTCAGAAATTTTGGAGTTACAGAAGTATTCGAAGTTCTCTAGTTGCTACAGACTGTTCTATTTTTGACAGATTCTGTTTTCTTTGTGTTGTTTGCTTATTTTGATGAATCTATGGGTAGTATTGGGGGTATAAACCATGGAGAAGTTGGAATACAGTAGATATTAAACCAATATAAATAAAGAATGAGTTCACAATAGTACCAAAAGTGGTGATTTATTTTCTTATACTAACGGATCTCATAAGATTTTCTGTTGAGTTTTGTGTTGTGAAGTTTTCAAGTTTTGGGTAAGGATTTGATGGACTATGGAATAAGGAGTGGCAAGAGCCTAAGCTTGGGGATGCCCAAGGCACCCAAGTTAATATTCAAGGACAACCATATCACACCCAATATGCGATCCTATCCGAGAGGAACTCGAAGGTCCCACCAGGGATAGAGCCGCATATTGAAGACGCTTTGCAAGGTGGATATCATTACATCGTACCATGCATAATAGATGGGGATACATACAAAAGGCATACGATGCCACGTGAATACAACAACATCATCCATAAGAGCAACATCCGACTACGGATGAAACACAAACGGAAACTCAAACGACATCCACCCTGCTAGCCCAGGTTGTCGACCAGGAACCTATCCCTCAATCGAATAAGAATCAGAAGAAGAACTCCAAAACAAGAAAGCATCGCTCTCACGTCAGATCATCGCATTACCTGCACCTGAAACTGTTGTTGTAGTAATATGTGATCCACGAGGACTCAGCAATCCCATTATTACCATGGGTATCAAGACTAGCAAAGCTTAATGAGTATGGAATGGATAAGTGGTGAGGTTGCAGCAAGCGTCTAAGCATTTATATGGTGGCTAACTTATGAGTACGAGAGTAAGATCAGAAACTACGCAAATGGTCGCAAACTAGTAATGATCAAGAAGTGATCCTGAACTACTTATGTTCAAACATAACCCCACTGTATTCTCTTCTCGAACTCAGTCGAAAAGAGACGATCACGGTTACGCACGCGGCTGGTGTATTTTATTTGAATCTGGTGTCAAGTTATGTACAGCTGGATATTAAAATCTCTCATCTGCCACATAACCACGAGCACGGCTCTCGAAAGTTTAAACCTGCAGGGGTGTCCCAACTTGACCATAACAAGCTCATGATCCATGGAGACAATCCTCCATCGCGGGACATCCGATCAAACTCGGAATCCCGGTGCACAAGACATTTTGACAATGGTAAAACAAATCCAGCAAGACCTCCCAGTGTCCAACACCTAATAGTAGTCGCGCGTATCTCGTCTCAGGCCACGACGGTTGAGCGATGCGTACAGGTGCTAAAATACCCCAAGTTGCCAAGGGGCGGCCCCACATAGTACTCTAGTTTGGGACCAACACCATCAGCACTGCCTCCCTGTATTATGTTGAATTAAGGAACCTCGGGGATGCGACCCCCTATGCTAATTAATTAATTAATTCAATGTTATTATGTTGGTGAAGGTTAAAACCAATGTTGGGCTTTGCTGGAAGAATTTTATTCAAAGCGAACTGTCAAGAGGGGCCCATAAACCCTCACCATGTTAGGGACGCAAAATAAAGGAACATAACACCAGTATGATGGAAACTAGGGCGGCAAGAGTGGAACAAAACACCAGGCATAAGGCTGAGCCTTCCACCCTTTACCAGGTATATATATGCATTAATAAAATAGAGATATTGTGATATCCCAATATATCCATGTCCCAATATGCAACAACCTGCAACTACACCTGCAATTAGCAATGCTATAAGAGGGGCTGAGCAATGCGGTAACATAGCCAAACAATGGTTTACTGGGATGGTGGAAAAGGTTAGATGTTGTTTCATGGCATATTGGGAGGCTTGATAAACAAGTGGTAGGAAGCGCGACATAGTGATAGCATTGAGACAACTAGCATAGCAAAGATAGTAGTGAGATCCAAGGTGACAGTTGAGGGAGTCCTGGATTAGGGGGTATCCGGACAGCCGGACTATATGCATCGTCGGGACTATCGAAGCGTGAAGATAAAAGACTCAAGACTTCGGCCCGTGTCTGGATGGGACTCTCCTTTGCGTGGAAGACAAGCTTGGCGATCCGGATATTGTATTTGTAAACCCTAGCCCTCTCCGGTGTCTATATAAACTGGAGAGGATGGTCCTTAGAAGGCCGATCACAATTACAATCATACCATCATAGGCTAGCTCTTAGGGTTTAGCCTCTACGATCTCGTGGTAGATCTACTCTTGTACTACACATATCTTCAATATTAATCAAATAAGAAGTAGGGTTTTACCTCCATCGAGAGGGCCAGAACCTAGGTAAACATTGTGTCCCTTGCTTCCTGTTACCATCAGCCTAAGACGCACAGATCGGGACCCCCTACCCGAGATCCGCCGGTTTTGACACCGACATTGGTGCTTTCATTGAGAGTTCCTCTGTGTCGTCGCTTTGAGGCTTGATTGCGTATTCAATCGCCAACAACACAGTCCAGGGCGAGACTTTTCTCCCCGGACAGATCTTTGTGTTCGGCGGCTTCGCACTGCGGGCCAATTCGCTTGGTCATCTGGAGCAGATCGACAGCTATGCCCCTGGCCACCAGATCAGGTTCAGAAACCTAAACTACACGGTGGACATTCGCGGAGACTTGATCTTCGACGAATTCGGGCCTGTGCCAGGAGCGCCGGACAGTCACGACGAGCACGGCCTAGACCTGCTGTCGGACAATGCTCAGGACATCATCCCTGCAGCAGCCCCGGATTTAAATCCGGAACAGGTTGCGTTGCCCAAGGACGGAGGGGTAGACCCCGCCCCGTAGGCCGCATGCTCATCGGCGGTGGAGGCGAACACAGGTCGCATCTCTGTGGAGGCCTGTATCCCCGGGCCCCCGGACTCGTATCCGGTTGTTGGTCCTAGTCCGCACACTCTTGAGCCAGCCGAGCCAGGTTGGGCTCCGGTAATGGAGTTTACCGCTGCGGACATCTTTCAACACTCGCCCTTTGGCGACATGCTGAACTCATTAAAGTCTCTCTCTTTTTTAGGAGGCTCTGGGCCGAAGTTCGGCTTGAGTGGGAAGCAGGCAACAAAGAAATTATTTGCCCACCCACCACCCACTTCATTGCCACGATCGATGATTTAACCACGTGCTTGACTTCGACTTCGAAGACATCGACGGTATGGACGACGATGCCGGAGACGTACAGGAGCCACCGCTCATAGGGCGGTGGACAGCCACCTCTTCATATGATATATATATATGGTGGACACTCCGAAAGAAACTAATGACGATGAGGCAACGGAGGATAACCCCTCCAAGAAAAAAGCAAAGCATGGCCGTCGCCAGCGCCGCTCCAAGCCCCGCCAAGGCAATACCGGTACCGGAGAAGAAAACAATCCGGATGGTGCCGACGATGAATACAACCCCTAACAGCCCGCCTTCGAGCAGGCCGAGCAGGAAGATGGGCAGGACAGCCCAGGGGAACAGGCGACGGATGGGTATCCGGAGGAGGACAACTACATGCCTTCCTCCAAAGAGGAGATTAGCCTCGGCGACGACAAGTTCGGCGTGCCCGAGGACCCCGCGGAGTAGGAGTGCTTCAAGCGCCGGCTTATTGCCACTGCGAGAAGCCTGAAGAAGAAGCAGCAGCAGCTTCAAGCTGATCAAGACCTACTCACAGATAGATGGACAGAAGTCCTGGCAGCCGAGGAATATGGACTCGAGCGCCACACGGCTGACCGGCCGCCTCGAGGTCGGGATAAAATGATATATCAGCCCGAATACCAACCCGCACCCCCGCGCCAGTTTACTACAGCCCGGAGCAATACTCAGCACGTGCGCGATAAACTGGATAACACCGCAGGACAACCAAGATCGATCTACGGATCACGGGGGCGCGCCGCAACACATGACGATGAGCGTCATACCGGATACACTAACAGCAAATCCGGCCGGGCCGAATATAACCAGTGAGACACAGTCGGACTGCGTCGCGACATAGCCTGGCACAGAGGCGCCGCACACCCCCTCTGCTTCACCGATGAGGTAATGGATCATGAATTCCCAGAAGGGTTCAAACCCGTAAACATCGAATCATACGATGGCACAACAGACCCCGCGGTATGGATCGGAGATTTCCTTCTCCACATTCACATGGCCCGCGGAGATGATCTACATGCCATCAAGTATCTTCCCCTTAAGCTCAAAGGACCCGCCCGGCATTGGCTAAACAGCCTGCCGGCAAATTCCATTGGCAGTTGGGAAAACCTGGAAGACGCATTTCTTGACAACTTCCAAGGCACATATGTGCGACCTCCAGATGCTGATGACTTGAGCCACATTACTCAACAGCCCAGAGAATCAGCCAGGAAATTCTAGACTCGGTTCCTAACTAAAAAGAACCAAATAGTCGACTGTCCGAACGCCGAAGCCCTGGCGGCCTTCAAGCATAATATCCATGACGAGTGGCTCGCCCGACACCTCGGCCAGGAGAAACCCAAGTCTATGGTAGCTCTCACGACACTAATGACCCGCTTTTGCGCAGGCGAGGACAGTTGGTTGGCTCGCAGCAGCACTACGCCACATTCTAGCACGTCAGGTGTCTGTGACAATAACGGCAAGCTACGGTGCAACAGACACAAGCGACGGAACAACGACGACAACACCGAAGACACGGCGGTTAATGCCGGATTCAGTGGATCCAAATCCGGTCAGCGGAAGAAGCCATTCAAAAGAAACAATCAGGGACCGTCCAGTCTAGAACGTATACTGGAGTGCTCGTGCCAAATTCATGGCACCCCGAACAAGCCAGCCAACCACACCAATAGAGACTGCTGGGTATTTAAACAGGCTGGCAAAATAAACGCCGAAAACAAGGACAAGGGGCTGCACAGCAACGATGACGAGGAGCCCCGGCGTACGAACATGGGGGGACAGAAGAAATTCCCCCCCAGGTGAAAACGGTCAACATGATCTACGCCACCCACATCCCCAAGCGGGAACGGAAGCGAGCACTACGGGACGTCTACGCGATGGAGCCAGTCGTCCCCAAATTCAACCCCTGGTCAGCTTGTCCGATCACCTTTGATCATAGGGATCATCCTACTAGCATCCATCACGGCGGCTCAGCCGCATTGGTTTTAGACCCAATCATAGACGGATTTCACCTCACAAGAGTCCTTATGGACGGAGGTAGTAGCCTGAACCTGCTTTACCAGGACACAGTGCGCAAAATGGGCATCGATCCTTCAAGGATTAAGCCCACCAAAACCACCTTTAAAGGTGTAATTCCTGGAGTAGAGGCCTGTTGTATGGGCTCTATAACATTGGAAGTGGTCTTCGGATCTCCGAATAACTTCCGAAGCGAAGAGCTAATCTTCGATATCGTCCCTTTCCGCAGTGGTTACCATGCACTGCTCAGACGAACCGCATTCGCTAGATTCAATGCGGTACCACACTATGCATACCTCAAGCTCAAGATGCCAGGCCCGCGCGGGGTCATAACAGTCAACGGAAATATGGACCTCTCTCTCCGTACAGAAGAATACACTACAGCCCTTGCGGCAGAAGTACAATGTGGCCTCCTCCAGCAAGCCACCAATCCGGCGATGACAACCTCAAGCTCCATCAAGCAAGGGTGGAACACCCCGCAACAGGATCAGCAGGCATGCCAAGAGCATGACTAGCAGTCCAGCCTCCGCTCAAATCCCATCAAAGCAGCATTCGTGCCACGCATACACAATTACGCACTCAAAATACCATGGGCACAGGCGGAGGCGTAGCAATGGCTCTGTCAACAGTACGGTACTGCTTCATAACCTTTCTTTTTACCTTTAAGGACATTGCTTTAGTGTAGCTTCTCCAGAAGAGACGGATTGTCGGACTTACATAGGAGAGAAAACTAAGGAGGCAACAGGCTTTGCGCACAGCAGGAAATACCCAGGTGGAATCTATTTACGATCGTTATACCTGCTTTATCTATTTGTACGTAGCCTGCCTCTGGATAGGGTATGTCAAATAATCCTATTTATCTCCGCTTAATGCATTCATTGTAAACATACGCCTAAATGTATTATTCATCAATGGGAGATCATATACAGCATCAGCTTATTATTCTTATTTGAGCATTTTTTTCTTACAAATGTCTTTTAATATTGCATCCGTACACTTTGGTACGTTGAGTTTGCCAGGGGCTTCTTATGGCGCCCCATAATATGACACGACAAGTCCGAACACTTTCAACAGTGCGTCACCCCGAACTTATAGCATTATATGCATCAGCTCCGAATCATGTCTTGGGTCTATAGTTGCGATAGCCCGGCTCCCTTGTTTTGGTGCCTTACGTTCCGTTATATCGGCTAAGGTAGCGCAGGGAGAACTACTGCGATTGTGCCCTGGTTCTGCCGGACGAGCACCTCAGTAGAGAAAGCCAAAAACTGACCGGCATGATGTGGCGAGAGCTGGTCGCTGTTCAAGAGGTCTTAAAATCCTTAAAGATTTTCCCGCTTTAGGCAATAATTCGGCTTCGTTCGATCTAGGCATATATAGCGCCCCAATTCGGCCTTCGGATTCTAGGGGCTTCACCGAAATTTAAAATTGTAGACTTCTATGGCTAACTGAATGTTATAAAGCCGCATAGTCTGATTGCCTTGTTCGCTGCGCTGGACACCTCCTTAAGGGACCAAACATTTGGATAAAGAGTGTCCGGGTTTTCCACGAACACCCCAGTACTAGTTACATGGGGGCGGAAGCCGACGACTGGCCTACTTTCAGAATTTGATAAACAACTGCACAGAAGGTCATATTTTAAATAACAAAAGCGCTACATAGCGCAAGTAACTTCGTCTTTAAATTACAAACATGATAGAAGTGAATTCATTCAAAAATTATGTCCTTGGTACATTCATCGGCCACGAAGCGAGCACCCTTCATAACGCCATCATAATACTTCTCGGGAATGCGATGCGGCTTGCCCTCTGGCGGCCCGTCCTTCACCAGCTTCTCCGCATCTAGCTTGCCCTAATGCACCTTCGCACGGGCAAGGGCCCGACGGGCACCCTCAATGCAAACGGATCACTTGATGACTTCTAGGCGCGGACATGCATTCACCATCCGCTTGATCAGGCCGAAGTAGATGGTGGGCAGGGGCTCACCAGGCCACATTCGGACTATGAAATCCTTCATAGCCACTTCGGCCGCCTTGTGGAGTTCGACCAACTGCTTCAGTTGGTCACTCAGAGGCGTTGAATGTTCGGCCCTAGCATATTGGGACCAGAACAGCTTCTCCATTGAGCTCCCCTCCTGGGCACGGTAGAACTCCGCGACATCTGATACGCTGCATGGAAGATCTGCGAATGCCCCTGGAGAGCTCCGGACTCGGGTAAGTAAAAGAAACGCCTCCTCCACATGTTTGCTTTGCATAAAGAATTTCTTACCCGCCGTTATCTTTTTGGCCTCCTGGATTTCCTGTTGTGCCCTCTCGGCTTCGGCCTTGGCGTCTTTTATACTTGTAAAGGCCTTCGCAAGCTTGGCCTCTTTTGCTTTAAGCTCATGCTCCACGGACTCGACCTTTTTGCCGAGCTCCTGGAGCTCTTCTTGTACCTCGCCCACTCGGGCTTCTTGCTTTTTGCGCTCCTTGCGTTCCAAGGCCGCCTTGTGTTCGGCCTCGGACAGCGCTTTCTTGAGAGACGCCACTTCGGTGGTGGCCTCTGTTACCAAATCACGATGCTTCGTCGTTAGCATATTTAAATTTTATCTGCCATTCATTATATAAGATAGGGGAATCATTCACCTTTGCTCTCTTCGAACTGCCTCCTTGTGAGGTTGAGCTCTTCGTGCGCCTGCTCCAGGTCCTGTTTCAGTCCGGCGATCTCGGTCGTACGGACCACAGCGGCAAGCAGCACAGCCTGCTTATTCAAATTCAAACTTATTGTTAAACTCCTGCGGATTATAATTGACCCTCCGTTTGGTTTTTCCTTTCGAACACCAAACAGAGTATCAGGGGCTACTACCTATCGGGTGGTAATTTCACACATTTTTACTACTTACCTCAAAGCCTGTTAGGAGGCTGGTGCAGGCTTTGGTTAGTCCGCTCTTGGCGGACGAAACCTTCTGAATCACCGCACTCATGAGAGTACGGTGCTCTTCATCTATGGAAGCGCCGCAAAGCGCTTCCAGCAGACGATCCGACGCCTCGGGTGTAGCGGAAGTACTCGGCAGAGATGGCTCGCCCTCCTTAATGAGGGGCTATCCGCCTGAGTCCAAAACCACGGGAGGTTCTGGAATGGTGTTCGGCTGAGAGTCCGACTTACTGTGGCTCTCACCAACACGATCTGCGGGGACCTTGAACCCCGCGTGTCCGACATTTGGAATGTCGCCTTGGGGCGCCTCCAGATCCACCTCCCCCCGCTCGGGGAGCCTTTGGGACAACACCTTCGTGTCGTCCGCAGGCCGAGGAGAAGTGGCCGTCAGGAGTGAGTTCATTGCTGACTCGCTCAAGGACCCGTCCGAAGACGACACCTCGGGATGGGCCCTGGGCGGACTGCATACAAGTTCGGCATTATAACAAAACTATGAAGTAAAATTATGATGGAGTGCGGATACTTATGATCGCACTAGGGGCTTCTTCCTGGGCAGCCACCCCTCCTCGCTATCGGCGGCGGTGGCGGAGTAGTCCGGAAGGGACACCTTTCCCTTCTTGGACGTCCCAGTCTCCCCTTCCGGGGCAGCCTTCCTCTTTCCCCCCCCCCCTCGATACGGGGAGGCGGAGTTTCTTCTTGTTTTCCCCCGCCTCCGTGGGAGGAATCTGCCTCTTCGTCATCGGACGACGAGGGTATGACGGCCTTGCGCCGGGGGCCTCTCCTGGTCCCCTGGTCCGCCCTCTCAGGCCCCTCGTCCTTTCCGGATGGGGCAGCCTCCTCTTCTTTTTCTTCTTCCCCTTCGGGGGAGGAGTGCGCCTCATCGTCTTCGGACGAGGCTTGCGCAACCTTACGTCGGAGACCCTTTCGGGTCCCCGGGGCCTTCTTATCGGCCTTCTTCTCCGGCCCCTTGTAGGGCGCTGGGACCAACATCTTCGTTAGAAGATCATTAGCTGGGCCTTCCGGCAACGGAGCCGGGCATTCAATCTGCTCCGCTATCTCCACATAATCCTGAATAAATATGCACAATTACCTAAGGCTCCCCCATGAATGTATTGGGAAGAACCGAATCCGGTGGCAGCCTGAGAACTCACCTGAATAGGACGCCGTGCGGCATGGAGCCCATGGTCCTTGGATATGGGAGGAGGTACTTCAGAGGCCTTGAACAACGCCTTCCACTCGTTTTTGTGCTTCATGCTGTAGAGCCTCTGAAGCGTCTGGTGTTCGGCCGAGATGAACTCCCACAGATTAAATGCCCGCCTTTGACACGACAGAATTCGGCGAACGAGCATGACCTGGATCACGTTGACAAGCTCAATGTTCTTGTCCTTCATGCCCTTGATGCAGTTTATGAGTCCGGTCAGCTCTGTAGGTTAGCGTCACGCGGCTCGGTGATGTGGAACCACCCTGACTGCCACCCCTTCACGGTTTCCGCAAAGGAGCCATCAAGCCAGGTGACGTTAGGCATTTTGCCCACCATGGCTCCTCCGCACTCCGCTTGCTGGCCGCTCACGATCTTCGGCTTCACGCAGAAGGTTTGCAGCCACAAGCCGAAATGAGGCTTGATGCGGAGGAAGGCCTCGCATACAACGATGAACGCCGAGATGTTGAGGACAAAGTTCGGGGCTAGATCATGGAAATCTAGCCCGTAGTAGAACATGAGTCCACGGACGAAGTGGGCAAGGAACACGACCCTCTCGTGGGGTCCTGGAGTTGGAATGACCTGCCCGCCGTCTGGTAACCGGTGCGCTATGTCTGCGGCCAAGTATCCGGCCGCCCGAAGACTTGTGATATTCTTCTCCTTCATGGTGGAACTCACCCATTTGCCTCCTGCTCCGGACATGTTTAACTGTGCGGAGAAGACTTGGACTAGGGCGCTGGAGCTCAAGGAGGAAAGAGTGGGCAAAGGAGGAAGAAGGCGTGGGTAAAAATGGGGAACTCTTACCCCTTTATAGAGGCGACAAAAGCGGAGCGCATCCCCACTAGCCTGTTGAGAATCGCTTACTTCCCAAGCGCCACGATTGATGGCACGGGGGGATTACCCATACCCGTATTGATGAGAATCCCGTGATAAGGGGACATGATCTCTGCTTTGACAAGACGTGTCAAGGAAACCGCCTCGGGATACGCGTTGTGGCTGGTTGTGGAAAAACGGTTTGAATAATGACCCGACCGTAAGGACATGTCACGTCGTTTAAAAAGTTGTCAGCTGAAGTATCGTTCTCTCTACGGTGGTATGTGAAGATCATTTTGCAGATCCGGACACGGCCTACGTGTTCGATAATAACCTTGGAGTATTCGGAGAAGGAACCCGCCTTGCAATGCCGAAGACAAGACTGCGTGCCAGACTCATCGTCATTGAAGCCTGGTTCAGGGGCTACTGAGGGAGTCCTGGATTAGGGGGTATCCGGACAACCGGACTATATGCATCGTCCGGACTATCGAAGCGTGAAGATACAAGACTCAAGACTTCGGCCCGTGTCCGGATGGGACTCTCCTTTGCGTGGAAGACAAGCTTGGCGATCCAGATATTGTATTTCCTTCCTTGTAACTGACTCCATGTAAACCCTAGCCCTCTCCGGTGTCTATATAAACCGGAGAGGATGGTCCTTAGAAGGCCAATCACAATTACAATCATACCATCATAGGCTAGCTCTTAGGGTTTAGCCTCTATGATCTCATGGTAGATCTACTCTTGTACTACACATATCTTCAATATTAATCAAGCAGGAAGTGGGGTTTTACCTCCATCGAGAGGGCCCGAACCTGAGTAAACATTGTGTCCCTTGCTTCCTGTTACCATCAGCCTAAGACGCACAGATCGGGACCCCCTACCCGAGATCCGCTAGTTTTGACACTGACAACGGTCATCTTACCTGAAATCCCGCTAGGAATAAGAATGAGTCCATGAAGAAGACGAACAGGCGTAGATGAACCAAGCATAGTCGAACGAATCCTCATGATCGCAACAAAATATGAACTAGCGAGAAGAAGCACAACCGGAAAGAAGCAAACAACATGGTAAACACACACCACATAAACATGGCATGATGCTCAACCAAGTATGATGCATGACAATGCTATATGATGCTACTCATGGCAAGAGAGGATGCATACACAATCACTCATCAAAGAAAGTTCAAATGAGGCCGAAAACAACATATAACAATTCCGGTAAGTCCTCATATGAAAATTTCGAAATTGGTCCAGATTTGAACAAAAATTAAGTTGAAGTTGTCAAACAACAAGTTAAAGTGCACCATGATGATCTACACGTCTTTCTAGTCAAGTTACATATAAAGTTCATTTAATTCGGAGCTACTACCTAGAAGATATGAGCAACACAAGTTAAGCATGGCATTGATGCAAAATGCATGCAAACATCAAGCACACACCTCAAAACATGGATACAACAAGATATTATGAAACTATATGCAATTCTAAGCAAGTTTCATATAGGACATGATGAAGACGGAGCAACGATTCAACACATACACTCGAAACAAGTTATAACAACAATCTGCCCAAAACAGCAACTAGGCACTTTGCAAACATCAAAACAACATGCTACAGGAATCATAAGGGCACAAACTTGATATGCACTCAAAGTACAGATTACATACTTCAAATATCATTAAGGTTGAGGTTCATAGGCATCAATATTAATCCAAAAAGATCAAAGCAAAAAGCAACTTTATAACTCAGGTTCATGACGGTGAAAAACAGGGCATATGCATGAGCAGAGTTAATATGATGGCATGTTGGAGGCATGAAACAGGTATGCTACAGTGCAAGAACATGACATCAAAATGCATATAATGCTAGTACATATCATGGATCTCAAAACACGCAACCTGGCATATATATATATAGGAGCAATAGGTTCATGGGAAACATCAAGACAAGATGCAAACATGAAATAAGCTGATTCTCAGACGAGAGAAATCTAAGAATGCAAAACAGTAACATTATGATGCTGAATTTGGAGACACATAACATCAAGCATAGCAACTTTAATAATTATGCAAAGGACATGGGCATGTTTTAGACATGATATAATTCCAAATACTCCATAGGCACAAGTTCATATGATGCATGGATTAATTACAATGATTTTTACAAAATGGAACATGTTGTTAACAGGTCGACATATTTGTCATCATGGCAACTTGAGAGCAAGAAAGAGACAAGATACAACAAGTTTATATGGCGACCAAGGGCATGGCATCAAATTATACATAGCACACTTAAATTCAAGTAATTGGGCATCTCCAAAAGAGGCATAGGTTAATTAATATCAAGCTCACAACATGGCATCATGAAGTTAACAGAAAATTGGAACATCATTTAGGCAAGTTCATGGCAATGAAAACATATCCTACAGGACTTATATGAGGCATCAAATGGCATGGCATGATCGATGCTAACATGGAAAACAAAACATGTCAACTGGGCATGTCCAGATAATGCATGGATTTAATGGTAGCATCAAGCAAACATAGCAACATGATATGACACATTCAGACTTGGCAAAAAAAGAAAACACCAAGTGCCTGAAAACAGATAATAGCGAGTAGCCCACTTCACAAGATTGTTGCACTCACTATAGGGCATATGATGACAAATGCAATACACCAATGCAAATATGACATGATTTTTCTCCTATAACATGTTGACATGATGCTCAAAAGAAAACCACACAAAAAGATAAAAAAAGATAAAATGACAAGTTATAACAGTTTTCAGCAGTTTATATCACTTAGCGCTATTGCAACAGATATAAACATGTCAAAATATGTCCTAACATGAATGCAAATACAACCAACATGTAGAGCATCAATGGATGAACATTTTGACATATTACAAACTCACATCAGGTAATCATGCGCAAAGTTACACCATGACAAACATGCATATATAATAACAGAAAAACTGGGACTTAATCGTTTGACTGAGAAAAACAGAGCGAGCGACACTTTACTAAATGTCGCTCGGGCGCGAGATAGCGAGCAGGCCGAGGCTCACCTTGTTGGGCTTGGCCCAGGTCGGCGAGGAGGCTAAGGTGAGGCTGGACGGGTGCACTGGGCCTTGCGGCTAGGCCGGTGCCATGTGGGTGGGGCCCATGATGTGAGCGGGAAGAGCAGCTCCTCTGTTGGCTCTCGAGCACGGTCATGGCGGCGGTGGTGGGGTCCGGCAGGGCCGGCGAGGCCAGAGAAGGCCATGGGGGCGGCAATGGAGGCCAGGAGCCGCCAGATCCGGTGGTGCGGAACCCGTTCCCGGGGTTGGCATCGCCGGAGGTGGAGGCAGAGGCCGGTAGGCAAGGTGCAGGTGCCATGGCGGCTGCAGACGCCAGGCAGCGATGCGGCGAGGCCTTGGTGGCGCGGGCCAATGAAGGGAGGTGGCGGCGCGGGACGCCGGAGGGACGGTGAGGCGGTGGGGTCAATGAGGAAGGCGGAGGAGCTGTTCCGGCGAGGCCACCGACGGTTGGTGGTGCGCGGGGAGGCAGTTGCTTTGATCCAGATGGGATCGAGCACTGCGGGAGGCACAGGGGCGGTGCTTCGGTCCCGGGCGGCCCGGGGCAGGTTCCCTGTGGGCCTGGCGGGCCGCGGCGAAGTGGGGGGCTGCTGGGATGCGTGGAGGCTCGGGATTGGTCGGGCGGCGTGGCGGGGTGAGGTGGCGTGGCCTGATTGGCCAAGGCGCGGTGGCGGGGTTGTTGACTTGGCGACGACAAGTGGCGGGTGTGAGTGGCGGCGCCGGATCGGAGGAAGGGGGACGGATTGGCTGTGGCTGGAGGTTAGGGGGGGTCTAGGCTTCCAAATAAGGCAGGGGAGGGGTTTAAATAAGGCAGAGCTAGGGTTAGGTTTTTTTAGGGGGGGTTGGAGCCTCCGATCTTGATCGGACGATTCCGGGCAAAGGAAGGGATAGGCCGGGCCTAGTGGGCTGATTGTGGCTGTGTAGAGGAATTTGACTAAGGGGAGAGAAGAGAAGTGCAGCCCGGTGGCAGTTTCCGGAGACCGAAAACGTCCGACGAATAAACCGACTATATTGCGGCTATATGTTTAACGGTTGGGCTATCAAACAGACTCCGAATGTGACGAAATTTGACAGGTGGTCTACCTACACTATAATAAGGCCGCACACCAACTTTGATCCCATTCCAAGAACATTTTATTTCACTTATAAAATAATATTTTGGAGGTGCCGCAGGCACGTGCGAGTGTGTCGGGACTCCGAATGGAGAACGGAAGGGATGGGGGAAGCCATCGACGAACGGATGCAAGTTTGGAAAAACATACGGATGAAATTCACATGACGACATGGCAAAATGCAACATGCAAGCGAATGACATGGCAACGACGACGAATAAACAGAAGACACCTGGCGCATCGGTCTCGGGGCGTTATAAACCAAGATCCTAAGCTTGGGGATGCCCAGAAGGCATCCCCTCTTTCGTCTTCGTATATCGGTAACTTTACTTGAGCCTATATTTTTATTCACCACATGATATGTGCTTTGCTTGGAGCGTCTTGTATGATATGAGTCTTTGCTTTTTAGTTTGCCACAATCAGCCTTGCTGTACACACCTCTTGAGAGGGACACGCATGGATCAAGATTTATTAGAATACTCTATGTGCTTCACTTATATATTTTGAGCTAGGCAATTTTGCTCTAGTGCTTCACTTATACCTTTTTAGAGCACGGCGGTGGCTTTATTTTACAGAAATTATTAAACTCTCATGCTTCACTTATATTATTTTGAGAGTCTCTCTAAACAACATGGTAATTTGTTTAGGTTATGAATTTAGTCCTAATATGATGGGCATCCAAGAGAGATATAATAAAAACTTTCATATAAAGTGCATTGAATACTATGGGAAGTTTGATTCTTTATGATTATTTTGAGATATGAGGATGGTGATATTAGAGTCATGCTAGTGGAGTAATTGTGTATTGTAGAAATACTTGTGTTGAGGTTTGTGATTCCCGTAGCATGCACGTATGGTGAACCATTATATAACGAAGCTGGAGCATGATTTATTTATTGATTGTCTTCCTTATGAG
The DNA here is from genome assembly GCF_002162155.2 of Triticum dicoccoides. NCBI lineage: Eukaryota > Viridiplantae > Streptophyta > Magnoliopsida > Poales > Poaceae > Triticum > Triticum dicoccoides. The sequence goes on from NC_041387.1 coordinate 499,852,934, forward strand.
TGGTGGTCGGGAATGAGCGATGGTCTTTTCCTACCAATCTATCCCCCTAGGAGCATGCGCATAGTACTTTGTTTCGATGACTGATAGATTTTTTTAATAAGTATGTGAGTTCTTTATGACTAATGTTGAGTCCATGGATTATACGCAGTCTCACCCTTCCACCATTGCTAGCCTCTCTAGTACCGCGCAACTTCCACCGGAATCATACACCCGCCATATACCTTCCTAAAAACAGCCACCATACCTACCTATTATGGCATTTACATAGCCTTTCCAAGATATATTGCCATGCAACTTTCCATCGTTCCGTTTATTATGACATGCTTCATCATTGTCATATTGCTTTGCATGATCATGTAGTTGACATAGTATTTGTGGCAAAGCCACCGTTCATAATTTTCATACATGTCACTCTTGAGTCGTTGCACATCCCGGTACATCGTCGGAGGCATTCATATAGAGTCATATTTTATTCTAGTATCGAGTTGTAATTGTTGAGTTGTAAGTAAATAAAAGTGTGATGATCTTCATTATTACTAGAACATTGTCCCATGTGAGGAAATAAAAAAAAGAGGTCAATGAAGCCCAGATTAAAAAATAGGCCAAAGAAGCCATTCAAAAAAAGAGAAAAAGAGAGAAGGGGCAATGTTACTATCCTTTTTCCACACTTGTGCTTCAAAGTAGCACCATCATTTCATGATAGAGAGTCTCCTATTTTCTCACTTTCATATACTTGTGGGAATTTATCATTATAAAACTTGGCTTGTATATTCCAAAGATGGGCTTCCTCAAATGCCCTAGGTCTTCATGACCAAGCAAGTTGGATGCACCCCCACTTAGTTTCTTTTTGAGTTTTCATAAACTTATAGCTCTAGTGCATCCATTGCATGGCAATCCCTACTCACTCACATTGATATCTACTAGATCATGATAGCACGCGTTGCCGCGCCCGCCTAATTTTATAATTAACGTACTTATTTTAAAAATACAAAATATAAAGTTAAATTTGTTCATGGCAGAAGTATATATTGTTTATTTTTAAGCTCGTTTGTTTCTCATTGTGTCATTTTGATAGTACTCACCATGTCCCAAAATGTAAGATGTTTCTGTAGTAAGAAAATATAAAGAAAAGGATTTGGCAAGAATGCATTTGATCAAGCCGTGGGGGGACACATCCATCATTCAACAAACCATAAGGCCCGGTACATGTGGATCATTTTCTAAAGTTCTCTGTATGTTTTTTTCCAACAAAATTCAGTATTCCCAGTCTGGGCAACCAAAACTGAAATATCAGCTTGGCATGCACAAAAAAAGTTAGATATAGCAATGTTCTAATTGATCTGAGTGTCACACAAATTACGTCCCAAGTTTTGGTGAATAACAATGTTGTTATACTTATTACATATTACAGTTCGAAACTTAAAATGTACTGTGATTAAATTTACTTCAAAAGATTACCTATGTAGGTCGTGTTGCCTCGCAAGATCGAAATAGGCAGGGCTCCATCCTAGTATAGGAAAGAGTTTGGATGCACAAGATCAAAATAGGCAGTGCTCAATCGTAATTTAAGAAAGAGTTTGCATGCACAGAGAAAGAGAAAGGATGGGGAGAAAGTGTTGGTACCAGACTACCAGGTAGGTAAGGGAGCGTTGTTAGCCAAGAAGCACCTTCATATGGAGGGCGGTCTTGGACTCTTGGACGGATACCATCATACAACCGTCAGACGGAGCAGCAGCGCGAGACACATCGCGCACACGTGAGGAAGTCAGGAGCACGACGCACACAACCGCCGTCGCTGTGCCGGGGAGAAGGTACTAAGCATTGGGATTCAGGAGAGATGGACAGTCAGCCGGAGTGAAGCGTGAGAAAGTCGATGTCGTCCCCAACCATACGCCATTGCCCAACCCAACACCGTCGTTGATGTGCTGCCGCAACCCACATGTCCTGTGCCGCCGAACGAGGAGGCCGAATCGTGACGAACGCGGCCGCCGCAAGGAGATGAACCGAAGCAAACGCTCGGGGGGGGGGGGCTATGGAGAACGAAGAAACAAACATCATGGATCAACATCCAATAAACTCGGCTCTATTCGGTCCGACTAAAGAGAGAACGCCCAGGTCAGTCTCCGGAGCAGTGGCTCGGAGACGGTGGGCCAGTCGCGGCAAGCGGGGTGACGGGTGAAAAATGCCTCCCGGATGCTAGCGAGACGACCAATCGATCTAGTGCGCTCGAGCAAGGATCCAATGGCTTAGTATCTCAAGTCGCTGAGAGGGCTCGTAGGTGGCTATGTTATACTGTTTCTCAATTGATGGGCATCTCCATATCCCGTTGATACACCTAGTTGATGTGAGACTATCTCCTTCTTTTGTCTTCTCCACAACCACCACTCGATTCCACCCATAGTGCTATGTCCATGGATCACGCTCATGTATTGCGTGAAAGTTGAAAAGGTTTGAGAATACTAAAGTATGAAACAATTGCTTGGCTGAAACCGGGGTTGTGCATGATTTGAATACTTTGTGTGATGAAGATGGAGCATAGCCAGACTATATGATTTTGTAGGGATAGCTTCCTTTAGCCATAGTATTTTGGGAAGACATGATTGCTTTATTAGTATGCTTGAAGTATTATTGTTTTTATGTCAATATTAAACTTTTGTTTTGAATCTTATGGATCTGAACATTGATGCCACAATGAAGAAACTTACATGGATAAATATGTTAGGTAGCATTCCACATCAAGAATTTTATTTTTATCATTTACCTACCAAAGGACGAGTAGGAATTAAGCTTAGGGATGCTTGATACGTCTCCAACGTATCTATAATTTTTTATTGTTCCATGCTATTATATTATCTATTTTGGATGTTTTATATGCATTAATATGATATTTTATATTATTTTTGGGACTAACCTATTAACCTAGAGCCCAGTGCCAGTTTCTGTTTTTTCATTGTTTTTGAACTTCCCTAAAAAGGAATACTAAATGGACTCCAAATGGAATAAAACTTCACGATGATTTTTCTTGGACTAGAAGACACCCAGGAGACTCGGAGTGCAAGTCAGAAGAGCCACAAGGCGGCGACAAGGGTGGAGGGCACGCCCCCCTACCTTGTGGGCCTCTCGGAGACCCCCTGACCTAGATTTTCCTCCTATATATTTGCAAATATTCCCAAACCACCAGAAGCATCATGAAAACACTTCTGCACCGCCGCAACCTTCTATTCCCGTGAGATCCCATCATGGGGCCTTTTCTGGCACCCTGTCGTAGGGGCATTTGATCACGGAGAGCATCTACATCAACTCTATTGCCCTTTCGAGGAAGCGTGAGTAGTCCACCACAGACCTACGGGTCCATAGCTAGTAGCTAGATGGCTTCTTAATACGTCTAGAACGTATCTACAATTTATGAAGTATTCATGACATGTTTACAATAATTTTATATGGTTTTGGTATGATTTGCATGGAACTAACCCGGACTGACGCTGTTTTCAACAGAACTACCGTGGTGTTATTTTTTGTGCAGAAATGAAAGTTCTCCAAACACCGCGAAACTTTTTGTGGATTTTTTATGGACCAGAAGAGAACCATTGGGCCAGAGCAGCACCTGGGGGTGCCCCGAGGGTGGCACAACCCACCAGGGCACGCTTGGGCCCCCAGGCGTGCCCTGGTGGGTTGTGCCCACCTGATGGCCTGCCATACCCCTCTTCGCCCTATAAATTCCCAATATTTCAAAAACCCTCAAGGAGAACCTAGATCGGAAGATCCGCCACTGCAAGCCTCTATAGCCACCGAAAACCAATCGGGACCCCGTTCCGGCACCCTGCCGGAGGGGGGAATCATCTCTGGTGGCCATCTTCATCATCCCGACGGCCACCATGATGATGAGGGAGTAGTCCACCTTCGGGGCTGAGGGTTTGTACTAGAAGCTATGTGTTTAATCTCTCTCTCGCGCGCGATCTTGAGATGTCACGATCTTGATGTATCATGGGCTTTGTTAACGTAGATGGATCATATGATGTTTCTCTCCTCTCTACACTTGTTCTGATGAATTGAGTCTTTACCCTTTGAAGTTTTGTCTTGTCGGATTGAATGTTCAAATCTAAGAACACATGATGTATGTCTTGCATATGAATACCCGTGGTGACAATGGGGTATTATTTTGATTCACTTGATATATGTTATGGCACTCAACTTGCGGATTCCCAATGTGACTTTGGGGTAATCTATGCATAGGGGTTGATGCACGTTTTATTCTCTTTTCTCTGATAGAAACTTTGTGGTCTCCTTGTAGTTCTTTGTGTGGAGTATTATGAATCTGAAATTGTTTGATACATGTCGTATAATTAACTCACGGATACTCGCGGTGACATTGGGGTATCTAGGTGACATTAGAGTTGGTTGATATGTATCATATGGTGTTATTTTAGTACGAACTCTAGGATAGATTGATCAGAAAGAATAGCTTTGAGGTGGTTTCGTACCCTACAAACAATTTCTATCTTTTGTTCTCCGCTAATAGGAACTCGGGAGTGATTATTTATTGCACTTTGAGGGATAATCATATGATCCAACTGTGTTAGCATTGTTGAGAGATTGCACTAGTGAAAGTATGCACCCTAGGCCTCATTTTCCATCGTTGCAATACCGTTTGTGCTCCGTTTACTATTTACTATCTTGCTTTTTATTGTTCGCATTACAAAAACTCATATCTACTATCCATACTACACTTTTAACACCATCTCTTCGCCGAACTAGTGCACATATACAATTTGCCATTGTAATGGGTGTGTTGGCGACACAAGAGATTTCTTGTATTTGATTGCAGGGTTGATTGAGAGAGACTGTCTTCATCCCACGCCTCCCACGGATTGATAAACTTCAGGTCATCCACTTGAGGGGAAATTGCTACTGTCCTACAAAACTCTGTGCTTGGAGGCCCAACACATGTCTATAAGAATAAAGTTGCATAGTAGACATCACTCCTTCTCTCTCTTTGATTCTCAATACCATGTTCTCCTTGATGTTCTTGCAGATCTATCCGATGTAATCTTCTTTTACGGTGTGTTTGCCGAGATCCTATGAATTGTGGATTTATGATCAGTTTATCTATGAATATTATTTGAATCTCCTCTGAATTCTTACATGCAGGATTTGGTATCTTTGTATTTCTCTTCAAACTATCAGTTTGGTTTGGCCAACTAGATTGGTTTTTCTTGCAATGGAAGAGGCGCTTAGCTTTGGGTTCAATCTTGCAATGTCCTCACCAAGTGACAAAGTAGGGGCAGCGAGGCATGTATTGTATTGTTGCCATCGAGGATAAAAAGATGGGGTTTACATCATATTGCTTGAGTTTATGCCTCTACATCATGTCATCTTACTTAATGCGTTACTCTGTTCTTTATGAACTTAATATGCAGGCAAGAGTCGGCTGATGTGTGGAGTAATAGTAGTAGATGCAGGCATGAGTTGATCTACTTGATACGGACGTGATGCCTATATTGCATAATCATTGCCTTGGATATCGTCATAACTTTATGCTTTTCTATCAATTGCTCGGCAGTAATTTGTTCACCCACCGTATTATTTGCCTTCATGAGAGAAGCCTATAGTGAAACCTATGGCCCCCGGGTCTATTTCCATCATATTAGTTTCCGATCTACTATTTTGCAATCTTTTAGTTTCAGATCTATAAACCAAAAAAACCAAAAAATATTTTATCTTTTGTTGATCTATCTATCACACATAGTAGGAGGTCCTGGGTTCGATTCCCAGGCTCCCCAATTTTGTCATGTGGTGGGTCTTGGAGAAACACAAAGTCCCAGCAAAGTACATTACCCTCATCAAGGACATGTACAATAATGTTGTGACAAGTGTTCGAACAAGTGATGTCGACACCGATGACTTCCCGATTAAGATCGGACTGCATCAGGGGTCAGCTTTGAGCCCTTATCTTTTTGCATTGGTGATGGATGAGGTCACAAGGGGTATACAAGGAGATATCCCATGGTGTATGCTCTTTGCGGATGATGTGGTGCTAGTTGACGATAGTCGGACGGGGGTAAATAGGAAGTTAGAGTTATGGAGACAAACCTTGGAATCGAAAGGGTTTAGGCTTAGTAGAACTAAAACCGAGTACATGATGTGCGGTTTCAGTACTACTAGCTGTGAGGAGGAGGAGGTTAGCCTTGATGGCCAGGTGGTACCTCGGAAGGACACCTTTCGGTATTTGGGGTCAATGTTGCAGGAGGATGGGGGTATTGATGAAGATGTGAACCATCGAATCAAAGACGGATGGATGAAGTGGCGCCAAGCTTCTGGCATTCTCTGTGACAAGAGAGTGCCACAAAAGGTAAAAGGCAAGTTCTACAGGACGGCGGTTCGACCCGCAATGTTGTATGGCGCGGAGTGTTGGCCGACTAAAAGGCGACATGTTCAACAGTTAGGTATGGCGGAGATGCGTATGTTGAGATGGATGTGTGGCCACACGAGGAAGGATCGAGTCCGGAATGATGATATACGAGATAGAGTTGGGGTAGCACCAATTGAGGAGAAGCTTGTCCAACATCGTTTGAGATGGTTTGGGCATATTCAGCGCAGGCCTCCAGAAGCTCCAGTGCATAGCGGACGGCTAAAGCGTGCGGAGAATGTCAAGAGAGGGCGGGGTCGACCGATTTTGACATGGGAGGAGTCCGTTAAGAGAGACCTGGAGGATTGGAGTATCGACAAAGAGCTAGCTATGGACAGGGGTGCGTGGAAGCTTGCTATCCATGTGCCAGAGCCATGAGTTGGTTGCGAGATCTTATGGGTTTCACCTCTAGCCTACCCCAACTTGCTTGGGACTAAAGGCTTTGTTGTTGTTGTTGTTGTTGTTGTTGTTGTTGTTGTTGTTGTTGTTGTTGATCTATCTATATCATATCTCATTTTTGCAAGTAACCGTGAAAGGATTGGCAACCCCTTTATCGCGTTGGGTGCATGTTATTTGATTGTTTGTGCAGGTATTGGTGATTTGTGCGTTTTTCTCCTACCGGATTGATACCTTGGTTCTCAAGCTAAGAAAAATACTTATCTCTACTTTGCTGCATCACCCTTTCCTCTTCAAGGGAAAAACAACGCAAGCTCAAGAAGTAGCAGAGCCCACGCACATTCCAGCAGAGGATTGAGAGGTTGTTTTCTAACATTTGGAAACCAGAACTACATCATAACACACACAGAGTACACAGTAGTTCTTGGATGCTACAGGAAAGGCAACAAGCAGTCTCGCCAAGACCAACACCACTAGCGCACAGGCGCAACCACAAACAGGCATACAGAACCTGACCACAAGCCAAGTATTAAGGTTTACTAACATGTTAAACTGGGCTACTACATCGACAACATATAGAGCTTCAAGCATCCCCGCAGCTTGCTCGCTCACATCCGGCCCACCTTCTCCACCATGAAATACCAGGGCATCCTCGACAGGCGTCAAGAGGTCACAGTCCAGCTTGTACAGCGCCCGTAGTATCGCTATCGCAGGGAGACGACCATGGAACAGTTAAGCAAACTTGGTAATTGCTGCCTCTGTGACCTGTTCCCTTCAGCAACAATGCCCATCTGGTGACATATAAACAATGCCGCCCTTGGCTTTAGGTTTGTCGTGTTAATCAGAAGACATATTGACAATAGACTAAATATTTTCTCTGAACAATGACGTCGTCCTATGCATCATCTCCAGATTGTGACACGGGAATATTTTACTTCCTGGGAGTGGTATAGATATGTTTTTCGTGTAATGACTGAAGCTGGTGTTCTGTTTTTTTGGCAAATAAGTTGGGTTCAATTTAGGACCCATGCGCTACATTGAGTTTTGCAGGGTGGACTGGAGGCCCATGGACGGGGGGCTCCTTGGCGGTGGTGGGGGCTTGGTGTCAGAATCCCTGGGACGTCCTATATGTTTGCGGTACCTGGGACTCGAACCTGCGACGAAGCGCTCGAGGAAAGCCAATACAACTGAAGTGCTCTTGCGGCAGATATGCAGCGTGAAACTAAAAGAACTATGGAAGTACCAAACTTAAAACTTCTTCAAAAAATCATGAACAATTCTTTAAACTTACGAACAATTTTTTATTTTTCTGAAATCGTGAACTCATTTTGAAATTTCTACTCTTTTTTGAACGTGGACATTTTAAATTTGTGAATAAAACCTAAAAATGGGAACAAATTTTGCACAAAAACAATTTTTGAAAGCACGATATTTTTAAATTTTAAGAACAAAAATTGAAATTCCCAAGAAAAGTTGGAATTGCACATTTTTTGAATACGTTGACAAACATTTGAAAACTTTGAAAAAAAATTAAAGAAGGGAAAATTTTGCAAACTTCAATCAATTCTTCAAAAATCCAAACATTTTTGGAAATGCAAAAAAATTAGGAATATTTTGAACGTTTTAGAATTTGTGAACAAACTTTTAACGAATGAAATTTTGTAAAGCACGAACATTTTTCGAATTTAAGAAAATATTTAAATGGAAAACATTGTCGAAAATCTTGACTAACTTCGGAAACGCAAACATTTTTTAAATATATGAACTTTTTTTGGAAACTGGAACATATTTTGAAAACTTTGATATTTTCTGCAAACACGAAAAAATTTAAACTTTGATTTTTTTGGAAATCTGAACATTTTTAATGCAAATAGATTTTGAATATTTTTTGCATTTTATTTTTTTGTAAAATTATGAAATGAAAAAAGTGAAGAAAAGAAAAAATAAAAAACAAACAGAAAAACAAAAAAAGATGAAATTAAAACTTGAAAAGATAAAATAAAAAAGGAAAAAGGAAAAAGAGAGGGAAGAAAAAATAAACTGGAAAAAAGAAAAGGAAAACGAAAATGAAATAGAAATAAAAGTTTCAGGAACCTCCTAGAATGTTCTAAAAACTGGAAAAAAATCAGCTTTTTTTTTAGGGAAAAAAAATCAGCTGGGAGCCACCGAGAAATTCCCAAAACCGGAAACGTTGAAACTTTCGAGGGCCGGCCCACCCCAAACGCTCGTTGTGCGTCACCCCAAACGACTTCGGCCGGCCCATCTGTAACTTACCAACAGTTTTCAGGTTCCGGTTTTGAGAACCTTCTAGAGGATTCCCAGCCGGTTTTTACTGGTTTTGGGAACCTTCTGGAAGGTTCCTAAACCGGTTTTTTATTTCTTTCTTTTCTCTTCTGTCCTTTTTTTTATTTTTTATTTTCTTTTTTTCCTTTTCAAGTTAATTTCTGTATTAATAAATTTACAGCAATTTAAAATTTTCGTATTTCTTAAAACATGTTTTTTTTCAGATGTTGTTCCTATTTTCAAATTTTGTTCAGAAATTTCAAAAAACTTTTAGTATTTCAAAAATTTCCACTTCATTTCCAAATATGTAAATATATTCAAAAAAGTTTTAAAATTTCTGAAAATGTTCGTATTTCCTAATTTTGTTCACTAATTCAAAAAATTCCGGATTTCATAAAATGTTCCTGCTTCAAAAATTGTTCAAAAATTCCAAAAAGTTCATGTTTCCAAAAATTGTTTGCAAATTCGAAATCTTAGGGGAATTTCATAAATTGTTCGTGTCTAGAATAAATTGTTCATTTTTAGAAAAATGTTCGCATATTTACAAAAAAATGTTCATGTTTCCAGAAAGTTGTTCACAAATTCAAAAATGTTAGGCCAATTTCATAAATTGTTCGTGTTTTCTAAATTTAAAAAAATGTTAGTTTTAAAAAACAAAGTGTTGCGAATGCTTTTGTTCATTGTTTTCGCACCTATTCAAAAAATGTTCAGGCATTAGAAAAGTGTCCCGATTTTCAATAATTGTTCGCAAAATGCAAAAAATGTTCATGTTTTCATTTTTGCCGGAGTTTCAAAAAATGTCCCGGTTTCATAAATTGTTTGCAAGTTTCAAAAAAGTTCCTGGTTTCAAATTTTGTTTAGGAATTTCAAAATATGTCCGCGCCTCCAAATTTTGTTTTGGAATTTGGAAGAAAACTCCCGTTCCAAGAAATCTTTACAAGTTTCAAAAAAAACTTCCTGTTTATTGAAAAACAGTTTTTAGAAAAAAAATCAGAAATTTGGAAAGAGTTTGTGTTTCGTAGAACATTCTGTTTTTTGACTTAAAATGTTTGGAACGTAAAATCTTGTTAATTCTTTTGTAATACGCTCGGGGTTTCAAAATGAATTCCTTTTAGTTAAAAAGTAAAAATTTTAAAATGTGCTCTGATATTTTGAAAAATTGTTCCAAAGTAAAAATAACTCCTTCAAAAATTTCGTTCTTATTTTTCGAAGACTATTTTTGTCAAAATCTGTTTGAAATTCCCAATTTTGTTCTTGTTTTTCAAAGACTATTTTGGAATTTCAAATTTTGTTCGCATTTCTTCAAAAATTCTTTCGTGTGTTTTCGAAATGTGTTCAAATTTTCATATATATATATATACTACTGTACATGTACAGAAAATAACACCAAACTGGGAATATCCCGCAAAGGTAAGTTGCTATATATGTTTACGATGTGTTTTCCTTCTCATGTGGCCAATTACTCTTGTGGTAAACAGTGCTCTGGATCAGAGCGACGTCCCATGCTCGAATCCTGGCGGAATCCATTTTGATTTTTCGATTTTTACTGCTGTTAACTACTGGCGGTGTGTCTTAGTGGGCCGGCCCAGCCAGACGTCTCAAGTGTGCGTCGCGCTGCGTATTCGCCGCAGAATGCGGCACATAGGAGGTCCCGTAAATAGTGGTTCCACGAATCCCCATCCACTCTCAAGTGAAGAAGAAGAAGAGTGTATGTTCTTTGTAGGGTGGATTGGAGGCCCATGGACGGGGGCCTCTTGTGCGATCGGTGTTTGGTTGTCCGAATCCCCGTCCTTTCGGACGTGAAGAAGGAAGAAATGAACCGAATCCCCATCCTCTCGCAAGTGAAGAAGGAAGAGTGCATGTTCTAGAAAAAATAATTGACAAAAAGTTTGCTTCAGAAACCACATAGAACTTCCAGGCCCATATGACAGGATCATTTGACGTGATTCTTCCTATGGGAATACAGTAACAGCAACTCCAACGGGCCGACCCAAACAGACGGCGCATTTGTTCGGTTTATGTCTGTTTGGGTGGCTGCCCGTTTGACGTCCGTCCTGTTTTGCATTTGGGTCAGCAGTGCGCCCAACACGCTGACCCATTTTCATGTCCGCACTCAAATTTTTAAAAAGACCCATGGCCATAGATCATGCCAGCGGCCATGTCTCATGCGAGCACCATGCCAGCGCCAGCATACATTGCCGGTTTAAAATGCACAACACAGTTCATGCTGGCGCACTCGCCAGCGGCCGGCACACATGCCAGCACACAAAAAAGGGGTGGGACTTGAGTTCGGCCATGCCATCATGGTCCCGTGGTCATGCCAGCGCACAAAGCCGAAAAGAAGGCGCTCACGGCCACGAGGTCACTCGTCGGTGAACTTGAGCATGTCGGCCTGCATTTTTTCGAACCATGGCATCTTCCTTGGCGACACGGTGTTGAGATCCACCTTCATGATCTTCACCCCGGTCATCATACTTGCGAGCGCCACTTCTTTGGCCTTGGTCTTGGCATTGGCGGCCTCGATCTCGAGCATCTTCGCTTGCTTCTCCGCCTCCAACTAAAGAATCTTGGTTTGCTTCTCCGCATCCATCTCTAGCCTCCACCTTTGGATCTCCATGAAGGCGTTCATTTGCTCCTTTTTGAAACGTCGGCGCTCCTCCTCTCTTGAGTCCTTCTTGTTCATCATGCCCTCCACGCTTGCGATCAAGGCGTTCGATGTCACATCCCGCTTGTCCTCCTTCTTGGAGTTGGTCTTCCACCGCGGCCGAGCTGGTTCGCCGTCCCCAACCTCCTCCACGGTTTCCTTTCCCCTGCGCGACTTGAGGGCGGCATATTGCGCCTTGAACTTCTCCTCATCTTTGATGACCCTATAGCAATGGGAGAGGTTGAAGCACTTGCCATTGTGTTGGACCTTGAATGCCTCCAAAGCTTGAAATGCCTACAAATGTTTTCATGCAAGCATGTTGGCACAAATGGGATGCAAATGAACACGCAAGCATGAACTTGATGACACAAAAGAGGGCGGCTTTCTATCATACCATGTCTTGCATGTCGATGCCGCTCACGGGGCGGGTCTTGATGCTCTCAAGAGTGGCACAAAACTTGTTGCACTTTCACTCTCCATCGCTTCAAAATGGACACCGACCCATGCGTGCACACAATTTGGTAAGGAGGAAACTTCTTGCTCTCATGAAACTCCCGGTGGACACGAATCCAAAAAGTTGAATGCTTTTGTTCGGCGCTGGTCTTGGGTCTTGTCCAATGTCCCTCCAACCCCGCAAAGAAGCTTGTCCTCGGCCGCCGTGTATGCCTTCGTGCGCTTGCTCTTGCGCTTCGGCTTTGTCCCGGCAGCTTGGTTGGCGAGCTCGTTCTCAAACAAAGGCTCCACTTCGATGTCGCACTCGTCTTCTTCCTCTTGCCCGTAGTCATCCGGAAACTCGTGGTCAAGTGGGAAGCCGTCCAGGTCCATGCCGACCTGATCACGCATGAAGGCCGATTGATCATAGCCAGCGCTCGGTGTGAACACCCCGTGACTGTCCTGGCTTTGTGTCTCGTCGGGGTCATAGCCAGCGGCCGGCGCACCGCCCTCGAAGATGAGGTTCTGCAAGTAGGCCTTGTCGCCGGCGGCCAGCATTTCGTCGAACAGGTTGCAGGCGCCCGGTAGCACGTAGGCCGGCATCTGCCGCACGCATTTCCTCGCGCCTTCGGATGACGAGCCCCCGGCTACCGGTGTGGCGTTGAGGTCGATGGGCGTGGGTGCGAGCGTGAAAGGCGCCACCACGCTCACGTCGGGCGAGCACTCCCCGAAGAGGCGCGAGGCCTGCGGATACACGTGGAAGCTGGGTATCGGGGTGCATGCTGACACACGGGGCGAGTTGGGCAACACCATCTGAGGGAACGCAGATGAGCCGGTGCTGGCCGCGGCGGCCACGGTGGTGTTGACGAGGCCGTGCTGGCTAGGGTTTAACCCTAGCATGTAGAGCGCCTCCCTCGTTGCTGCTGCGACGCGGGCGTTGGTGGCCTCCTCCTGCGGAGCGGCGACGACGGCGGCAGCCGCGACGGCTTCACCCCTCGCGTCTGCGGCGTGCCTCCGGCTCTTCCTCTTGGCCGACTACGCCGCCTGCTATTCGGGCGCCAGCGTCTTCTTTGGCTTGGCCGCGACGGCGGTTTTGCGTGGGGCACGGGGCTTGCCTTTGCCGGAGGGGGCGTTCTTCATGCCGGATGAGGCGAGGGAGGCGAGGCCAACGGCGGCGTCGAGGTCGAGGTCGTCGTCCATGCCGGGTGCGGGGCGGGAGCACGCGGGGGTAGGAGGATTTTGGGGGAAATGGGAGGAAATGGTGCTTGCTGCCACCGACCGGCGGGCCCGGAGAGAGGAGTAGGCGCGCGCGCGTCCGTCACGTGTCCGCGCCGACACAAATCCAGCTCAAAATTGGGCCCGGAATGAGTCGCCCGCGGACGAAAAGCGGACACGCGTCCGTTTGGGTCGGTGCGTTGGACCGCATTTTCTGTCTGCGCCGACCCAAACGGACGGCGGCGGAATCCGCTGTTGGAGTTGCTCTAACGCTAGTAGTATGAGATTATCATCACCATGTGTGCTAGCTAAAACGCTGGTCTAGGTGATGGTTTTGGGTCAAAGCATAGCTACATCGGTACATCCACAGCGAAAAGGCAACCTTGTCGACCCGGAACATGATTACAGCTTGAATCACATCACATAACAGTTAACACATGACGCATCAGCGCGCCTTGGGCATCACAGGAGGGCATGCAGATTTCAAAATCGTGATAACTTGGTTCTGAAGTGTTGTACTCCCTGTGAACAGTAGGTGGTACGAAACCATCGAGCGCGAATCTAGAGGAATTGGCAGGGCTAGCGAACGGAACAAAGCTCGTACAACCGCGGCAGCCGCGGGGCGCGGCAGACGTTCGAATTCAGATTCGATTCGATTCAAACATCACCCTGATGGATGCACCAGCGAATCAAAACAAATCAAGGTCCCGTCGTCTGAACTGATCGGACGAGATGATTCGGCTCAATGGATGGACGGACGGATGGATGGCTGGGCTGCAGCTGGAAGCTGGCCATCGGGAAGGGCACGAGCCCGCACCCCTCCAGAAAAGATGAGAAAGAAAGGAAAAACCTGAGCTTCAAAACAGGGGGACACGGGACCTGGATGGAGCGGCCACACGGAACATGATAGTAGTAGCCTCGCTTTCCCAGCGTCACTAGCCCCTCCCAACAGAAAATTGACACTGCTGCTGCCTATATTCTTTGCTACACTACTGTCGCTGCTGCTGCTGTTCCATCTTATTCCCCTGAGGACACCTGCTACAGAAAATACCAATATTGTATGCGTGACATTCTATCAAGGCGAGTGACCTCCACCTGCTCCTGTCTTGGTGTTCTTTATGCTTTTCCTTTTCGCCTGCCTCCTCCTCTCTTCACTGCACCAAACAGCTAATCTTTGCTTGCTCGCCCATGACTACTGGCCAGGAGAATCCTGGATCGATCAACTTAGCCTTTCGTTTCTTTTATTTTTTACCGGTTTCATCATCAAAGCCATTCCCTATGGGCTATGGCCCAACGGGTGCAGTATAATAATACCACGCCCAACAGGACTAGACTAGATAGATGTTAACCAGCAGTGAAACTAATAGGACACCATCAAGGTATCAGTTGCTATTACCGACTATTATGGAAGCATGTATTTGGGAGTACTCCGTACTCTGCACCCAGTACCCAGCACCACATGCATGCATGCTGCATTCGGAGTGGCAGCCAGATACCACCATCATGAACTAGCTAGCAGGCGTCCGCTGCTAAATGATAGTCCTGCTGTCTCTAGTCTTGGCAGCTGCTCGCCCGCTCTGCTCTTGATAAACATGAAATCCTATCTCGTAGCATATGTGTGTATTCCAAGCGTCAGGCCATTTTATCGCTTGCCTTGCTGCAGGGATCACGAGCCCGTGGATTTGCATCCGCGTCTTGCATGCATGTATGAGGTACGGGGCCTTAGAAACACCCAATGGGAACGGACCAAGCCATGCTCAGAGCTTTCGTCTCCAGGGCGTATGATTTCGGCGTAAACTATGCACTCCTGTCTGTCTCGTAGTAGTAGTATCTCGTCCTGGGTCCAGGGCAATGGACGGCCAGCAAGCCGGCGCAGGAGATTACCTTAACAGACCGGTCAAATGTAAAACTTATCGGCATGAGAGAGACGTCTGTAAATGTTAGTTGACGCCTGACGTCGTGCGTTTGTGTGTGTATCTGTACGTTTCTTTGTCCATTAGCTGCCAGATTTGCGCTTGTACGCACATGATCAACACCTTTATTCCTGAGTAGCGTACGGAGCTGTGATCCACGCACATGTAGGAGTAGGAGGAAGGTGAGATGTGTGAGTATTTTGTTTCTGCTTTGGCTTGCAAGCGGTGTCTTTTATTTTCTTTTCTCCTTATGTACTAGTAGCTTTTTTTCTAGGTAAGCCCTCGTGATTGATTGTAGTTCAGGGTTAGAAATTTCTTATGGTCTCATTTTTGCTGGCATTATTTTTTTGCCTTGGTGTTTGTTGTGTACATCATAGCTATGCAGAGCAGTTTTTCTTTTAAAAAAAAGGGAAAACCCGGCCTCTGCATCAGAGTGATGCATACGGCCACCTTTATTAGCAAGCAAATAGGTTAGCTATGCAGAGCCAGTTGTGTGCTCACTGTGTTTCTATTCTCTTGATGCTTCATTTTTTAGTCAAAAAATTCACCATTTATTTGATTTTTTCTTCTTAATGTCTACTAGAAGCAGAACCAAGAAGGTTAACTAATGTGTTTACGATATGTTCCGAAATTATAAGTCTTCTTGAAAATCTGAAATAGTTGGTCCAATTGGTTGGGTGGGACAACAAGACATTGCTTCATGGCAGGAAAGGTGGCACCCATGCGTAGCTGCGCTGGACATATGCAAATAGGCCAACCGGAGAATATGCAAGTATTACTGTGAGATCCAGGACTGGATGGTCGATGGACGTATGCTGTCGCATTGGAATCATTGAAACCGGAATCTTTAAACAGACTCCCTTACTTTTTTCTATATTTTTTCAAGGGAACAGTACGATGAATGGGCCGAGTAGAATTCTAATATCAGTCCCACAGTCACTGCAGTGCAGTCAAACTTCCTTGCATAAATCTTGAAGAATGTAACGGGAGATACATAAATCTGCATCAATCACCGATGCACTCTGAGCCTGGGCTAATGTGAAGAGAGCCCATTCCTGCGTCCATTCTTCCGTCGTAAAGCCAAACACGGAGTGACAATGCTGGTATCAAGGCACACGGTCCTCCTGTATGTATCAGTCAAAGTTGCTGCAGGAAAGCAACGTCATCATGGGCGCACGGCAATGCTTTATCCTAACCAAACGCATACTGGGCCACATGAGCGGCCAAAAAGGTGTCTGCTTGCTTAGCGCGGATGCACGCACATTGATTGGGGCCATTTGTTTGGAGGCTTGGGAAGATCTCAAGTCATGGAGAATGTCCGGTGCCCATGTCTTCTTCAGGCACCCGGTTCAAATCACCACCTGTAAAAGTGCGCGCCACGCCGGTCCTTGCCCGGTACTTAAGCAAGTAAGCACATCATCTTCTGATTATTAATCAGCACAGTGGTGATTAAGGAGAGGAAAATGACAGGTGTTGAAGGCAAGGAGGAGAAAGGTACGGGAGAAATAATAACACAACGTAACATAGGATGGAACACCTCATGGGCCCCTGTGTATGGTGCAAGCTAGCTCTGCATGATTGAGGCATGCACATGAAATGGAATCATCAGCTTCCCCACAGAGCAGATGATGCATTGATCTCGCCAAAAAGAAAGAAAAACTTGCCACTGGCACAACAGTACTCCCTTCGACTCATAATATAAGAGCGATTTTTTACACCGATGCAGTGTCAAAAAGGAAGAAAAACTTGCCACTCGCACAGCAATAGCTTTGATGTTGATCTCCGACTCCGAGTACATTACCCTGTTCCATTTAATTGTTGATGCCATGCCATCGTCTGGTACGAGCGCAGCGTACGATCGCGACCTCGCGTCTCTATCTATGCTCTGGTGTAGTGGCTAGCTAGCGCTTGCACCGATCATTACAGGTGTGATTTGGACGCTATCAGATGGCCAGTTCATGGGGTCGGTGTGGTGGTCTCTACCGTCGCTTTGGATTTTCTTGGCTCGGCTGTTTCGCGGACTCGTTAGTTACAGCTTGAAAGGTACGGGCGTCGGTGCGTGCGTGTGTGGGCGTGCCCGCTCCCTTGTGTCTGTGATGAGTGACAAGGGGAAGAAGGTGAGAGGGAGGTTAAGACTTGGCAGATCATTCTTGGTAGTAGGAACGGCTACGGCGGGTGTTTGTTATGCTAAGATCACTATTGTATTCTCTAGGTGTGGGTGTGGTGTGGGCATTCTGAACTGAACTTCCACCCCCAACGTCAGGAGTTAGTTGGTGGCCATGTGTTTGCATGTCCGTGGGATTTGAGGTGATGGCTGGACTAGCTAAGTAGAGTTCCAATCAGTAAGCTACTAGTTAGTCATGGTGGCAAGGCTAGCGGAAACGATGGCATTTCCAGGACTGCTTTGGTGGATGTACTTACTGTAATCAGTGTGGATTGCTGCATTTAGACTCTTCGACGCCTCAGAGAAAGGCTATCTAAATGACAAAAGTAGCCGTGGCCCAGTAATTCGGCCAACACACGCAAGGAAGCAGTGACAAACTTATCGCTTCAGGTCAGGCTGAAATCGCTGCAGTTTACAGGGTCCGTCAGTCACTGACCAGCACCGGTGGTCATGCATAGGCAGGAGGTTGCAAGCCCATCATTTTTCGAGTTGGAGCTTGGAAGAGACCATGTGGGGCGTTGGATCTGTACTGGAGGTACAGGATTGAGCAGACTCATTTGGCATTGCAATGTGCAAAAAAGACCCTGGTTTATTCCATAATTCAGCGACGAAGTGCATATCCCTCTGCTCTGTTTGCTTCTTCAGTTACGATTCGCACCGCCGCCGTTTAGGCCGTGTCTCCTACCGGCGCCGACCACCATGGTATGCCCCATACACTTTTGCTAGCCTAAATCCAGCGCAACCTTAGGGATCTCGCGCGCCTGTCGATTCCTTAGCTCAGATCCGGTCAGTTTCATGGGAGCCGAGACCGACCTGTCCTCGCCGTCGCTGGATCCGGGGACCCTAGGCAACGAAGATCAGCTAAGGGGCAGCGCCTCCTTTGTTTTACACATATGTGCCTTTTTCTCGTGTTTGATTTTTTTGATTTCGTAATACGCATCTGGGCCATTTGATTTTAGGACTGGATGTCCGCGATGCGAGAGTCGGTGTGGTTCGGTCTATTCCTAACCGAGTCACTCGAGTGGGATACCACGCCCCCGATGGCAGCCCTTGTTAGTTCACCCTCTAATAGTCTTGTGAATTGCTATCCACAATGTAGGCCTTAATGGTTGGAGGTCTGCCACGATGTGGGTAAAATTATGAACTCAGGGCCAATTGTCGCAACTGTATGCGAACAAATGAAAAAATTATGCAAATGGGGCTACATCTAATGTTAGCTGTAGTTATGATAAATTGATGTCCCGTGATGCAATCTCAGCAGATGGTAAAGTTAGTTTGGAGCACATATATGCATTAGTATTTTAATCTTTGCAGAATTAGAACAATGCTTGCTACTCAGACCAAGTTCTTTTTCAGGTTACTGCATCTTGCTAATCAGGAAATCTAGCAGTGTTTAAAATGTTGGCTGCTGCTTCCTTTTCTAACCTTTCTAGCTGAATTGTATACATAATCTTTCTTATAGAGTGTCATATGATGTTTCTTACATATAATATTGTTTTTTACTTGTTACATATAGTAGTTGGAAACCACATGTACAGCCTAACGTTATTAGTCAAGCTGGTCATATGATCCAAATAAATGAGCATTTAGGTATTTACCAAGTCATGTCGAGCGATTGACTAAATTCTAGCAGATGAGGCCCAATAAGGGTATCTCCAATGCTGAGTGCTTAACTAGGCGCTTATCGTGGGGGAAGAAAACTATTGCTTATCTAGGAGTGATGGTTTAATGTTGGAGATGCCCTAATGTTTGAATAACAGAAATGCAAGCAGACTTGTGGCAAGGCTGTGCCACTGAGTACTAGGAACTATTGCTCTGTAGGGGGGCAGATGTTCCAGTCAATGATGTGCATGCTTTCAGCATCGGGAAAACAACATTCATGTGTGGAATATGTTGGCTCCAAGTATGGGTTGCCCCTCACATGACATGCAAAATTAACGACCAGATGGCTGGGCCTACAGATTCCGGAGCAGAAACATGATCATCTTGACATTAGGGGAATCATGTGTGTTAGCAGTTGGCATGAGTAATGTAATACTACAGGCAATATGTGCCTTTTGGTTTTAGGAGTAACACCCTGTTGAGTTTAGCACATCAGAACTATAATTGTTGTTACATATATGTGCAATTTCCTGGCCAGCTTGCATTGTGTTTTGTCAATCTCAAAGATCGTACTGCTGTTGTTTGCTTTACTAGACAACAACATGCTTTCTGAAGGCGTTACTAGTGTCGTGAAATCTCCTTTGTTTCGCCATGTCTTGTTCCTTATATTTGAGTTGAATAAAACCATCACAGTTAGTTTCACTTGTAGGATTTTATTTGCTTCACTTAATATCTATTGTTGCCTGGTCTTGATGTTTATGGACGTATGTGGCAAAACGAGGAGGGATGTTTGGATGTATGTGGCAAAACGAGGAGGGATGTTTGTTCCACTGTATATTTCCTAATTGTAGCATTTGATGCATTTTGGGACTTAAATATTCAGTTGTAAGCACCCAGTCACTCAACATGTAGGTTACCAGACTGTACTGTAGTCCATGCTGGTCTTTAGAAAAATTCATCATGCATGCTGGTTTGAGAAACAGAGAACACATGCTTCTTTTGAGGGGGAAGATGCAAATATTACAGGGGCGCATGTGTAAATAGTTGACTGAATTGATCCAGTCCATTCCCTGTAGATCCAACGCCCCATGAAGTGATGTAGCACCGTATCACTCAATGGATGGGAGCACAGGATATTTTCCCTCGTGGAGGTCCTATCTACACTATCCATGTCACATCGTGTCTTATGCCCCCCCGGGCATACACTACACGTACGTACATCACGTTAGAACTAACCTCTATCTATATCTTGCTACTCCTTCCGTAAAAAAATATAAGAGTGTAGTTTCAAAAAAAAATAAGAGTGTTAAGATCAGTATTCTTTACAGTGGGAGTACATGTTGATGCTATGCGGTGAGTTTTACAGTAACTGTTTTTACCGGTGATCTAGAGATTTCTCTCTCGCCGTTTGGCCGCCGTCGTAATCATGCGGTGCCGTGCTTCCAAAGTATGTGGATCCCACGCCAGCGGAGGCCCGGAGCCTGGACAAAGAAAAGGTTCGGATGCTTTGGCTAAAGTCGATGTGTCCTGCAATTCATCAGATCATAGTAGGGCAGAAATCACATATCTGACCTCAGGCAGAAATCAAATCACAAACTGACCTGGTCACGAAAAAATTTCACTCTGCTGACCCTTTGGTGTGGCGCCCGACAGCCGGGCGCCGCACCCTACTGTGCAGCGCCCTTCCCTTAGGCGTCGCACATCCTGCCAGCGTGGCAGTCCTGGTCCAGTTGCGGCCCCACACGCACCTGTGCAACGCCTAAGATCTAGGCGCCACACACCTGTAATGTGCAGCGCCTAGCTCTTGGGCGCTGCACAGTCTGTGTTCCACTTGGGCTGGCCCCACCCTCTCTCCCCTCCCACCCCCACCCCACACACCCCCACCCGACTCAAACCCTTAGACTTGCGGCCCTCCTCTCTTCCCCTCTCCCCCCTCTCAAATCCTTCTCAAATCTTGCAAATCCGCCACACACCATGGATTTCGAAGCCAACCCCTCCCTTAAGGTAATCTCCTCCGATCCCCTCGTATTCATCCATAGGAATTGTCACATTTGCTCAAATCTTGCTAGTTTGGGGAAACCCTAGATTTTGATAGGATTTGGAAATTTGTGTTGAATGATGTTATATTTCTTTGCTAATTTGGGTTGTTTAGGCTTCCATAGTATGCTAGGGTTAGGGTTATGTGTGTTTGATGTTGGTGTTAGGGTTATGTTGGTGTTAGGGTTGTGGTTATCGTTATGTGGGGGTTAGGGTTATTAATTCATATATATGTTAGGGCATATGTGTGCAAATATTTTTCTTAAGTATTTACTTGATATATGTGTGTTTTTGATTATTGTAGGGATGGGGAGAACATGTGTTTATGTTCATCATGTGGATAAAAAGGCCTTTTTGAAAGGCAATGTTGAGACGGACCCGGATGAGCTTGACATGGTGTTTGAGAGTAGTCCTAGCTATGCGGAGCTTTTGAAACAAGTGAGGAAAGATTTGAATTGGATGGACCCAAGTGACGTTGTTGAGTTCGAGGGAAGGCATAATGTTGGTTTAGGAATGCACATCCGTTGGAAGACAATGCGTGTGAACTCCGAGCAACGTTGGGTTGCATACAAGGAGACGGTTGCGGAATCTCTAGACAAGGCTCTTGAGTTATTTGCCTCCAAGAAGGTTGAGTCTACTTTGAATTTAGACTTGAACCGGAACCCCTCCCCGTTGGTTGCTAGCACTCCCCCACCCATGAACCAAGATCAAATGAGTGAACCTCAATTCACGCGAGAAGATTGGCCAACATTGAGCCCGACTCCAAACAACCAAAATGAAGGTTTTGAAGAGGAGAATGATGAGTACGAGGAGGATGACAACAAAGTTGACCTCCATGACAACAATGTGGGTGATCTCGACCAATATCATGTGCAAGAGACAATGGACCAATCCATCCCTTTTTCCCGTGCATATGCATCGGACTCGGATGATGATGGTCCTGATGAAGAAGTTGATGAGGAGGGGTTCACACCGAAGGAGGCCGAAGCATTCAAGAAGGTATTCGGGCGGGATCACAAGACACCATTGTTCAAGGATCTTAGTCTCGCGGATGAAGCCGTTGTGGATGGTGGAAAATGCATATATCTTGGAGCTAGGCCAAGTTCTCACCGTGATTTGGAAGACGGCAAGAACGGGATATATCCCGGTTGTGAGTTTCAATCCTTCTTGGAATTGAAGATGTGGCTCGACAACTACTCGGTTACACATTATTGTCCACATAAAGTGGCCAACTCGGACGTGAATGTGCGTTACACGGTCAAATGTGAAGTGCCAACATGTCCATGGATTGTGCGTGCAAGGCCATGGAAAGGAGGTCCCACTTGACGCATAGTGAGTTATCTACCAACTCACATGTGCTGGCACAAGAATGCGGATGGCAAGCTTGTGTACCAACAACACAGACAACTCACGTCCGAGTTCATTGCTTACAGGCTGTCCAACCAAATATCCACACTTCCAACAATGAGCATCAAGAGTGTCATTGACCTTGTGAAAGCCATCTTTCATTACAAGGTGAAGTACGGCAAGGCATGGAAGGCGAAGCAAGCCGCATTCAAGATGTTGTATGGAAATTGGGAGGAAGCATACAACCGACTCCCTAGGTTGTTGTTAGCTATGGCCGCCACAAACCCAGGCCTGGTTCACGTGGTTGAGCCTCATGGGCACCAAACATTGATTCATAACGGGAGGACCGTCCGAGTATTTGGCTGTGCATTTTGGGCCTTTGAGCAATGCGTGAGGGCTTTTGAGCATTGTCGGCCCGTCATCGCCATTGATGGCACGTTCTTGACCGGACAATACAAGGGCACTTTATTGGTTGCAATAGCAAGTGATGCCAATAACCGGGTGTTGCCTTTGGCTTTCGCTTTGGTTGAGGTGGAGAACAATGATAACTGGGAGTGGTTCTTGCGTCAACTGAGAACAAGGGTATTACCTGCTGAAAGGGAAATTTGTGTCATATCGGATCGCCATCCTGGAATTCTAAATGCGGTGGTGGTTGACATTCCCGGACATACAAAGTTGCATCATCGATGGTGCATGAGGCACTTTTGTGCAAACTTCTATAGGGCATGTGGTATCAAGGAGTTGGCCGATGATCTTCAGGATTGTTGTCTCGCTTTCACCAACAAGTGGTTTTCCACATTGTTCAATGCATTGCTCAGACACAAGAAACTTGACCCCGGCGGTCAGGAGTTTCTGAATAAGAACATTGCCGAAAGGAATATGTGGGCACGTGCTTTCGATGAAGATGGCTGGAGGTACGGTCAAATGACAAGCAATATGGCAGAATGCTTCAATAACCGCTCAAGGGTGTACGTGCATTACCCGTGACGGCAATAGTTCAATACACATTTGACAAGTTGAATGAATACTTTTTAAAGCACTCAATGGAGACTGATAAGCAGATTGCTGGTGAGAACAAGGATAAGCACAAGTACAATTTCCCACCAAAGGTCGAAGAATGGTTGGAATTTCAATCACGAAAGGCAGACTCCAAAGAAGCTGTACTATATGACGACAACGAGTGGAAGTATGAGGTGAAAGAGCCCGGAGGAACCACAAACGATGGCCGCCAACACGGAGGCTGGGCTTTCAAGGTCTCCCTAACACGGTGTGATTGCAGCTGCATGAGGCCATCTTTGCTTCATCTCCCATGCTCGCACTTGTTAAATGCATCCCGGGTTAGGAATGTGGACGTCAATCACCCTCTTACCGTGAGGGAGTCCGAGTTCTCAATCATGACGGTAAAGAATACATGGACTCCACGGTTCCAGCCATACTTGGACCAATCACAATGGCCGGAGTATCATGGAGTTCAACTATGGCCGGACCCGGAATTGAAGATCGTTAGACGGGGAAGACGTAAGACAAAGCGTCTTAGAGGTGACATGGACGGATGGGGCCGTGGTGGTGGTGGAGAATACGGCACCGGCCAATTCCAAGAGCCTCGTGAGCAATCCCGTTGTGGGGGCTGCAGTAATGGGGGACACAACACAAGAACTTGTCCCAAACCAAGAAAGAGATCAAAAAAAAATGGTGCAAGCACAAGCCAAACAAATGATAGCCAACCAAGTGAACCAAGGGGTAGCCAACCAAGTCAAACAAGTGGTGGAGTGCCAAACCACTCAAATCAAACAAGCCAACGAGGAACTAGGCAACAAAGAGGGAGTCATCTTGGTCTTAGAAGAGGCCGTGGTGGTGGTCTTGGCCGTGGTGATGGTCTTGGCCGTGGTGGTGGTAGAGGCCGTGGTGATGGTCTTGGCCGTGGTGAAGGTCTTGGCCGTGGTGATGGTCTTGGCCGTGGTGGTGGTAGAGGTCGTGGTGATGGTCTTGGTCGTGGTGAAGGTCTTGGC
>NC_041387.1:499877783-499879843 GCF_002162155.2 Triticum dicoccoides
GGCCGTGGTGATGGTCTTGGTCGTGCTGGTGGTAGAGGTCGTGGTGATGGTGTTGGTCGTGGTGAAGGTCTTGGCCGTGGTGGTGGTAGAGGTCGTGGTGGTGGTCTTGGCCGTGCTGCTGGTAGAGTCCATGGTGTTGGTGGTGGTATAGGCCGTGGTGGTGGCGGTAGAGGCCGCGGTGGTGGTGTAGGCCGTGGTGATGGTGGAGGCAGTGGTGATCTTGGCCTTGGCGGCGGCCATAGTGGAGGAATGTTCTCTTGGCTCAATGGACCATTGCCGTATGTGACTTACTATGATCTTGTTCTTTTGGCTCAATGCTTGTGTTGTCATTTTGTATTGTGTGACTAACTATTATATTGCCATTTTCATAGGTATGGAAACAATGAAGGGGGTGGAGGACACGGAGGGGGAAGGTGAGATCCCTTGGTGGTGGGAGGAGGGAGAAGAATAAGAAACTACATGGACCGTGATTTGGACAAGTATATGTGCTATGTGTGTATGACTATGTGAGGGGACTAATATTTCTGTGTATGACTATGTGAGATCCCTATGTGTGTATGACTATGTGATTTGGACAAGTATATGTGCTATGTGTGTATGACTATGTGATTTAGACTACTATTTCTGTGTTTTGGACGCCTGCATTTAATTTGGATATGATTATGTGGCATCTTTATGAATCAAAAAACAAAAAAACCAGCAGTTATTTGAAAATAGCAGTTAGTGCAGCGCCTAAGGCCAAGGCGCCACACTACACAGTGCAGCGCCTCGGTCTTCGGCGCTGCACACCTGGACATGGCAGTCCAGAGAGCAACAGAATCATTCCAGAGAGCACCAATAGCGTCCCAGTTGGTTTTGCACCCCAAAAATTGCTAAGTCAGTGTGCAGCGCCCAAGGGAAAGGCACCACACTATACAGTGCAGCGCCTAATCCATGGGCGCTGCACTGTATAGTGTGGCGTCCTTCCCTTGGGCGCTGCACACTGACTTAGCAATTTTTGGGGTGCAAAACCAACTGGAACGCTCCTGGTGCTCCTAACTAGAATCATATATTGTGAACTAATAAATAACACTACGGTACTACCAATATGAATACACATCCTAAATCGAGCAAACCAAACAAATCAAGGGTTCCATCAAATCATGGACAAATCTCTAGAATGGCAACAAATTTACGGAGCAAAAGAAAGAGAAGGGAAGAGTTTACCTAGTAGGATGGATTGGGGATCGAATCCACGGATCAAATCTTCAGATCTGAGAGGGATGTGGGGGGATTAGATGGGGGCGCCGCCGCCGCCGCTGCTCTTTGTACAGAGAGCGGAGAGATGAAGAACTGCCTGGTCGGGCTGGGGCGGCCGCGCTTAAGTCACTGTGCAGCGCCCAAGGGCTAGGCGCTGCACGTCAAAGTGTGGTGCCTAGCTCTTAGGCGCTGCACGGGTGCGTGTGGGGCCGCAACTGGACCAGGGCTGCCACGCTGGCAGGATGTGCGACGCCTAAGGGGAAGGCGCTGCACAGTAGGGTGCGGCGCCCAGATGTCGGGCGCCACACCAAAGGGTCAGCAGAGTGAATTTTTTTCCTGAACAGGTCAGTTTGTGATTTGATTTCTGCCTCAGGTCAAATCTGTGATTTCTGCCTCATAGTAGAGGAGTGGACTCATCTAGTCTTTCTGTTGCATCTAGTGGTGGAGTAAGTATGCGCTCATCGAGAGCATCTACAGCCACAACTTGCTAACTAGGACGCCTAAACGTCCTCGTATACTGACCGATCACATCTTAAATCTTTCTTCGCATAACCGAACATTTGAATGTGCAAACCTCAAATCCAGTTGCAATGTAAATGTGAACAATGCAACAACTTCATCCGGTATTACATCAGGACATGTTATCGGACTATCAAAAATTGACATGTTCTATCTACACACTAGCTATGAAGAAGATCATCCATGGATGGTCTTACCCTTCCCGATATCCTTGTCGTCCTTCTTGCAAAAGTAGCGCTCGAAAACGCAAAATGGATCCAGCCTGATCTACTCGTCGCCAGATCTGAGCAACACGTCGATGT
>NC_041387.1:499879994-499881001 GCF_002162155.2 Triticum dicoccoides
AACCGCCCAATTTTTCTCTCGGGCACGTGTGTTCCTCTGCTGCCGCTTCTTTAGGATGCGCGCATGGATGGCTGCCTCCTCTGCGGCAGCTCGCGTCGCCGCATTTGTCGCCTCCATGTCGGCAATGAGGCGTGCCTCCGCTACCCTTATCCTCTCTTTCCCACAGTAGGCACGCATGTCCCTATAGCACTCATACTCCGGAGGACCAGAGATGGGGAGGCTACCAGACCGTGATGATCCATCCCCGACGCATCCAAACACTCGTTGCGCTGACGCAATGGATTCACACCGGAATGATCCCCCGTCGGTCGAGCGCAGTCCTCTCTGGAACGCCGGAGGGCAATGCAGATGGGCACAACACCCTCCATCCCACACAGACGACACCCGAGTTGACCTATCCAGACTGGTCAGAGTTAGATTCGCTTTCCACCATGCCGGAGAAGGTCGGAGATCGCCAGACGATAGCTTGGGGGTAGAGTGGACTGGAGGGAGTGGGGTAGAGTGGCTATGATTTGGCCCGAAAAGCGGACGAACACAAATATATGTGGGTCGGGTAGGCCAACATGGGCCGGCTCCAACGCAGCGGACGCGCCAGTTGTGCCGGGGCCACCCAATATACTACCCAAATTTAGACGGGATACGAGGAGTACCGATCAGTCTGGACATTTGAGGTCGGTTTGAGGCATCCGTCTCCATCGCTTTTTTCTTTCTTGCAGATGAAGGTCATATCTTTTTTGTGATGGGCTTGAGGCGTCCGTGGTAGTGCTACTATAGTTCTCTCAGAGGGGCATACACGGATTCTTGAGACATCTAAGGTAGAAGACCCGGCAACCACGCTCACTCACGACTCCCGCTAGGGTTCCCACCCGCCGCCGCCGCCGGTGGCCTCGTCCCCAGCCGCCGCTGGCCGTCGGGTGCCCCTCCCCCGCCTCACTCCCCCTTCCCCCCTCCTCCTCCCCTTTCCTCCCGCGGTGCGCCCGCACGCGCCGGGGAGGATCCCCTCCTGC
>NC_041387.1:499881478-499942783 GCF_002162155.2 Triticum dicoccoides
CATGGCAACGGCGGGGCCTCTCTTCCCCCTCCGCTTGTAGGCGCCGACGCGGGGCGGCCCCTTCGAGCGGTGGCGCTGGTTGTCGCGGGATCCAGCGGCGCGGCGGCGGTCTCGCTGGGCGGTGGGGTGGCCTGCTGGTGGCGGTGCTCCGGCTCCCTTCGTTCCGCGCGCGGCGGGGCGGCTGCGTTGCTCTCGTCTCGGGAGGTGGCGCGCGGCTGGTCTCTTGCCGGATCTGGCCAGATCTAGCGTTGGGGGCCGACCGGCGGCGCATGGCTTCGGTGGTGCGTGACTGATGTCTACTACACAACCTTCTTTTTGTAGACGTTGTTGGGCCTGCAAGTGCACAGGTTTGTAGGACAATAGCAAATTTCCCTCAAGTGGATGACCTAAGGTTTATCAATCCGTAGGAGGTGTAGGATGAAGATGGTCTCTCTCAAACAACCCTGCAATCAAATAACAAAGAGTCTCTTGTGTCCCCAACACACCCAATACAATGGTAAATTGTATAGGTGCACTAGTTCGACGAAGAGATGAAGATACAAGTGCAATAGGTAATAGATATAGGTTTTTGTAATCTGAAATAATAAAAACAGCAAGGTAACAAGTGGTAAAAGTGAGCGTAAACGGTATTGCAATGATAGGAAACAAGGCCTAGGGTTCATACTTTCACTAGTGCAAGTTCTCTCAACAATAATAACATAGATAGATCATATAACAAGCCCTCAACATGCAACAAAGAGTCACTCCAAAGCCACTGATAGCGGAGAACAAACATAGAGAATATGGTAGGGTACGAAACCACCTCAAAGTTATTCTTTCGAATCGATCTATAAAAGAGTTCGTACTAGAATAACACCTTAAGACACAAATCAACCAAAACCCTAATGTCACCTAGATACTCCATTGTCACCTCAAGTATCCGTGGGCATGATTATACGATATGCATCACACAATCTCAGATTCATCCAACCAACATAAAAGTACTTCAAAGAGTGCCCCAAAGCTACTACCGGAGAGTCAAGAACGTGTGCCAACCCCTATGCATAGGTTCCCAATGTCACGAAACCCGTAAGTTGATCACCAAAACATACATCAAGTGGCACATGATATCCCATTGTCACCACAGATAATCACGGCAAGACATACATCAAGTGTTCTCATAAAAGACTCAATTCGATAAGATAACTTCAAAGGGGAAACTCAATTCATCACAAGAGAGTAGAGGGGGAGAAACATCATAAGATCCAACTACAATAGCAAAGCTCGGGATACATCAAGATCGTGCCATAGAGGGAACACGAGAGAGAACACGAGAGAGAGAGAGAGAGAGAGAGAGAGAGATCAAACACATAGCTACTGGTACATACCCTCAGCTCCGAGGGTGAACTACTCCCTCCTTGTCATGGATAGCGCCGGGATGATGAAGATGGCCTCCGGTGATGGGATCCCCCTCCGGCAGGGTGCCGGAACAGGGTCCCGATTGGTTTTTGGTGGCTACAGAGGCTTGCAGCGGCGGAACTCCCGATCTATCTTCTGTTCTGAAAGTTTTAGGGTACGTAGGTATATATGGGTGCAAGGGGTACGTCGGTGGACCTCCGGGGTGCTCACGAGGCAGGGGGCGCGCCCAGGGGGGCGCCCCCACCCTCGTGGGCAGCCCGGGACTCCCCTGACGTGCACTCCAAGTCCATCAGGTGGGTTTCCTTCCAAAATTAACTTCTCCAGTTGATTTTGTTCCGTTTGGACTCCGTCTGATATTCCTTTTCCTCGAAACACTGGAATAGGCATAAAACAGCAAATCTGGGCTGGGCCTCCGGTTAATAGGTTAGTCCCAAAAATAATATAAAAGTGGATAATAAAGCCCAACATTGCGTAAAACAGTAGATAAAGTAGCATGGAGCAATCAAAAATTATAGATACGTTGGAGACGTATCAAGCATCCCCAAGCTTAATTTCTGCTCGTCCTCGAGTAGGTAAATGATAAAAAAGAATTTTTGATGCGGAGTGATACTTTGGCATAATTTCAATGTAAATCTTCTTAACTATGGTATGAATATTCAGATCCAAAAGATTCAAGACAAAAGTTCATATTGACATAAAAGTAATAATACTTCAAGCATACTAATCAAAGCAATCATGTCTTCTCAAAATAGCATGGCCAAAGAAAGTTATCCCTACAAAATCATATAGTCTGGCTATGCTTCATGTTCATCACACAAAGTATTTAATCATGCACAACCCCGATGACGAGCCATGCAATTGTTTCATACTTTAATAATCTCAAACTCTTTCAACTTTCACGCAATACATGAGCGCGAGCCAAGGACATAGCACTATAGGTGGAATAGAATGGTGGTTGTGGAAAGGACAAAAAAGTAGAAGATAGTCTAACATCAACTAGGCTATCAATGGGCTATGGAGATGCCCATCAATAGATATCGATGTGAGTGAGTAGGGATTGCCATGCAACGGATGCACTAGAGCTATAAGTATATGAAAGCTCAACAAAAGAAACTAAGTGGGTGCGCATCCAACTTGCTTGCTCATGAAGACCTAGGGCACTTTTGAGGAAGCCCATCATAGGAATATACAAGCCAAGTTCTATAATGAAAATTCCCACTAGTATATGAAAGTGACAACATATGAGACTCTCTATCATGAAGATCATGGTGCTACTTTGAAGCACAAGTGTGGAAAAAGGATAGTAGCATTGTCCCTTCTCTCTTTTTCTCTCATTTTTTTGTTTTTATTTATTTATTTGGGTCTTTTCTCTTTTTTTATGGACACTCTTTTTTTCGTCTGGAGTCTCATCCCGACTTATGGGGGAATCATAGTCTCCATCATCCTTTCCTCAGTGGGACAATGCTCTAATAATGATGATCATCACACTTTTATTTTTCTTACAACTCAACAATTACAACTCGATACTTAGAACAAAATATGACTCTATATGAATGCCTCCGATGGTGTACCGGGATATGCAATGAATAAAGAGCGACATGTGTGAAAATTATGAAGGTGGCCTTGCCACAAATACAATGTCAACTACATGTTAATGCAAAAAGCAATATGACAAAAGTAATGTGTGTCATATGAATGGAATGGTGGAAAGTTGCATGGCAATATATCTCGGAATGGCTATGGAAATGCCATGATAGGTAGGTATGGTGGCTGTTTTAAGGAAGGTATATGGTGGGTGTATGATACCGGCGAAAAGTGCGCGGTATTAGAGAGGTTAGCAATGGTGGAAGGGTGAGAGTGCGTATAATCCATGGACTCAACATTAATCAAAAGAACTCATGCACTTGTTGCAAAAATTTAGAAGTCATCAAAAACCAAAGCACTACACGCATACTCCTAGGGGGATA
Source organism: Triticum dicoccoides (assembly GCF_002162155.2). Lineage (NCBI taxonomy): Eukaryota > Viridiplantae > Streptophyta > Magnoliopsida > Poales > Poaceae > Triticum > Triticum dicoccoides. The sequence continues at coordinate 499,884,844 of NC_041387.1, forward strand.
GATTGGTAGGAAAAGACCATCGCTCGTCCCCGACTGCCACTCATAAGGAAGACAATCAATAAATAAAATTGTGCTCTGACTTCATCACAAAGCGGTTCACCATACGTGCATGCTACGGGAATCACAAACTTCAACACAAGCATTCTTTAAATTCATAATCACCCCAACTAGCATTTCTTTGATATTATCACCTCCATATCTCAAAACAATTATCAAGCATCAAACTTATCTTAGTATTCAACGCACTCAAAAGAAAGTTTCACATATCTTGAATACCAAGTATATTATCTTTAAGCAAATTACCATGCTATTAACAACTCTCAAAATAATCTAAGTGAAGCATGAGATATTAATAGTTTCTTTAAAACAAATCTACCACTGTGCTCTAAAAGATCTAAGTGAAGCACTAGAGCAAAAATTATCATGCTCAAAAGATATAAGTGAAGCACATAGAGTATTCTAGCAAATTCCAATTTGTGTATGGCTCTCTCTCATTAAAGAATTTCAGATCTTGATACTTATTCAAACAGCAAGCAAAGCTAAAGAAAACTACAATGCAAGGATAGCACAACTCATGTGAAGAAGCAAAAACTTAGGCTCAACCGATACTAACCGATAGTTGTTGAAGAAGAAAGGTGGCTCAATCGATACTAACCGATAGTTGTTGAAGAAGAAAGATGGGATGCCTACCGGTGCATCCCCAAGCTTAGATGCTTGATACTTCTTGAAATAATATCTTGGGGTGCCTTGGGCATCCCCAAGCTTGAAATTTTGTGTCTCCTTAATTCCTCTCATATCATGGTTTCTCTTTTTATCCAAAGCTTCATTCACAACAAACTCAATAAGAACTCGTGAGATAGGTTAGTATAAATCAATGCAAAACCTTATCGTTCTCTACTGTAGAAAATCACTAAAATTATTATTCAACATTGAATACTAAATGCCTCTGTATATTTAATACTCCTATCCTCAAATAGAATCATTAAACAAGCAAACACATGCAAACAATGCAACCATAACAGCAATCTGCCAAAACAGTACAATATGTGAAGAATGCAAGAGTAACAATACTTCCCTGACTCCAAAAATTATGACCTAAAATTACCACTGTAATAAATTTATCAGAGCTCAATATGCAAAAAGATTAAACGTTATACCATTCTCTGACTTTTCTAGGGAATTTTTGCAACAGCAGTAAACTTTCTGTTTTCAAACAGCAACATGCAAACTAGCAAAATACCCCAAGACACCGGAAATAAGCCTTGCAGAGAGTAAGCAATTCGAGGAAATTGTACGCAAGCAAGGAAGGCACCGGAAGAATCAAGGTGTTGGTTTTGAATGAAAGTTCAATGCCAATGGTGTTGAGTGGGAAGAAGATCAATACCCCAAGACGAAGTTTGTTCCTCAACAAGAGAAGTATGATCCTACTTCCTTTAAGGGAACACAAGCACAAGATGATCTTCCACCACAAGATCACAAGAACAAAGGCAAGGACAAGCTTCAAGAGGAGATTGATGCATTTGAAGAAACACCTAAGGCCTTGGTCAAGTGGGTTCCCCAGACTACGTCAAGTTCTACTTCATCAAGCACAACTACTACACCAAGGATTCCCATCAACATGATGTGGATCCCGAAGAAGAAGAACTAGAGAGTTCTTGAGGGTGACTCCGCCAACATTCTTCACTCATATCATTATGGCAAGGACAAGTGCAATCAACTTCCACATCTTGCACTAGTTCAAGGAGTCACAAACCCTCATGTTGGTAAGGCAAGGGACAAGGTAACTTAATGTTTTCATGGACATCATTTGTGTGTGCATCACTCTATGTCTATGGATATTCTTGTTTGTTCCTTGTGGGACTAACCCGTGTAGGTATTGAAAGTGCAACTCACTCCAAAGGATTGCTCCAAAAGATCTACATCAACATTGAGCATCCACATCTTCAACACCTACATGAAGTCATCATCGACAAAACCCAAGGTTAGTTCATCCCTCTAAGGGGGGATCTCACATCTAGGGGGAGCTTAACTCTAAAAATTGAGTCAAAGCAACTCTAATGGTGTGAACACATCAATGCATTATGTAAAAGTGGTAACCCCACTTGAGCTTAAACGATGAGTATGACCTATGATCAAATGTTCTCATTTGACTCCTAAGTCAATATACTCATATATAGATGACCTAGTCATCGCCAATTGTTTGATATATGCTAGAGTTGGTTGTGCATGCTTTGCCACATATTTCATTTGTCATTTTATTGTGTGAGCATGTTGGTTGCATATTTTACTCATTCAAGGACATCCACTTGTTGTTTTGATTGATTGGCTTTTTTTGGCCAAGTGGATGGACAAGAATGCCTCAGAACCTTCTCTAGCTATCTATGATTTTCTCGTCTCGAACTCTATTCATGCTACATCACAAAATTTGATCAAGTCAGATTCGAACCACTCTGTGTGAGGAGCACTTGGAGTCCCCGATTCGTCATAGACTTAAACTTCCAAAACTTCTTTGTGATTTCCGGTCTGACCAATTCCTCCATTTCGGTCCTACCGAGATCACTAAGTCGATCTAGGTTTTCAATCTCGGTGCAACCGATTTGAACTTTTCGGTCACACCGAGTTGCTGTAACTATTAACAGTTATGCATCTCGGTGCCACCAAGTTGTTCCACTCGGTCACACCGACAGTGTCGGGCTATATATATTCACGGGCAAAATTTGGAAAACTTTCTCCGAAACTCCTCGCCCGCGCATAGGTCGCTCTGCCTACTAGGTCTACGGATCGTCAACTTCGTCACCAGCCGCCTCCTGTCGCTGGTCTCCGCCGCCGTCAACGGATTTCTTCTCCGTCGTTACCGTCGTAGCGAGTTCACCTCCGAACTAGGGTATGAACTCGATCACAGTGCTATCCTCGTCTGATTCTCAGCACATTGTGTTCGTAATGCATCTTGCCACGATTGAAACACTCCTATCCAGTCAATGTGATCCTTAGAATAGATGTGATTCGAAAATTTAGGGTTAGGTTTCCGCCAAAACCATCTCGGACCCACCGAGTTGAAAAACTCGGTCCCGCCGATTTGGCTAACGCCATTGCACTAGTAAGTCTCGGTCTGACCGAGAATTACAAATCGGTGTGACCGATTTTAGAACTTTGTGAAACCCTAGCAGTCTCGGTGCCACCAAACTGTGACTCGGTCTGACCGAGTTCACTAGTTTTGGTTCCAAAACTGCTTCGGTATCACCGAGTTTGAAAATCGGTAGATCCGAAATGCTTTCTGTGGAAACTAAAACTAAGTTTTTTGAATCATTCTTTTGCAAAAATCTCTGCATTTTGTGATGCTCATCCAATCTATCTCATCTATAACTATTCACAAGGTCAGCAGTCAGTGTGTGCAGCATATCAGACCAAAGTGATAGTCAGAACAAGTCAGCAGAGCAGATTCACATGAGTGAGGGCACTAGTCCCTCTAGCAACTCAGATGAGGGGAGCAGAAGCACTCCCAGCAATTTGCCCAAAGCAGCCACAAGAGTAAGAAGGAAGAGAACCTCAGACTCCGAGGATGAGGATTATGTGGCTGTTGAAGATGAGGTTACTTCCAAGAAGGTAGTGCTCAAGAAGGTGATCAGCTCAACTGCAGTAAAGCCAGGCATGAAGATCAAAAGGCCAGTAGGAAGACAACCAATGTCCAAAGCCAGAGGATCAACTCAAGTACCTGAAAAGCCTGATCCCAAAGAGCCAGCTGCAGAAGGAAATAAAAGGAAGGAAAGGGTCAAGAAGACCATGTCCAGAGTTGTTGGTCAACCTTCCATGATGGAAGAGGGAGAAGAGGTTGCCGAACCAGCACCCAAGGCACAAAAGCTGATGGATGATGCTATAAAGTCAGGGGCTGCAACATCAAAGCCCAAAGAAGCACCCAAAGCTACCCCCAAGCCCAAGATTGCACCAAAGAGAAATAACAGCAGTTCACCAACAGCTGAGAAGAACAAGGCCCCAATGCCTAAGGTTGCTGCTGAGGAAGATGAAGAAGGGCAGATCTTAAGGAAACTCAAACCCAAGATTCCAGACCACAATGATGCTCATCCTGTGGCTGAGAACATGAAGATCAGGAGAGATCTAGGGTTGAGGCTATGGAGAATGTCAGATCCATATGCAACCAGGAGAAGGACTGTTGTTGATTACATGTTCGACACCAAGGAGCAACAGGACTTCTATGAGACAATCTTGTTGGACAAGAAGCCCATAGTGTGTGATATGAGGTGGGTCGACTAGACCTACATGAAGGAAAATGGGGAACACTATCCTGGAGTGCAAGACAGTTTCATTGCTTGTGGAGTTGCACATTTTGTTGGGCAAAAGCTCACCAACTGGAATGATTAACTCATTATGCAATTCTACTCCACAACACATTTCTATCCAGATGGGAGGATAGTTTGGATGTCTGAAGGAACGAGATACTAGTCAACCATTGAGGAATGGGCAAGTCTGATCAATGCCCCAGAGGAGAGTGAAGATGACTTGGACATTTATGCCAAGAAGAAAATGGATCATAACTCAATGTCACATATGTACAAGGAGATCCCTGATGAAGCACTTGAGATTTTCAAGTTTGTATCAATTCATTTTCTTCTGTTAGGGCTGCCTACGATCAACCAGATCTTAAGGCACACTCTTTTGCCCAAATCAGGTGATCACAACATGATTAGAGGGCATGCAATTAACTTGCTACATGTATTTGATGTGCCCCAGAAATTCAAGGTCATGAGCCTTATGGTTGAAACTATCAAGAGGACAGCAGCAGACGAGAAGAGAAGTTGTGGATATGCACCACAGATCCAGGAGTTGATTAACTCAAAGATGAGCACAGGAAAATATCAGTTGGATAAAGAACATTTTCCTCTCTATCCAGACTTTAAGGACAATCAAGTTGTCATGAATGAGAATGAACCATCATCAGTGCAAGCTCAAGAGAAGAAGGAGAAAGCAAGGAAAGAGAAGGCTGCCAAGATGCCAACTCAAGAGGAGGCATCTGAGTACTTTTTGAAGAATAAGTAGGAGCAGCTTGGTTACTTGATAGCATCAACACTTGAGATTGAGAAGGGGTTGGCCACCCTAACTCAAAACCAGGAGAGCCTGGAGAGAATCATGGAACAAAAATTCTATAATCTTGATGTCAAAGTAACTGAGATTCAGTCAGTTGTGGAACAACTTCAGGATGACATGCAGGAGAGAAAGGGCAAGACAACCACTGATGCATTTGCTAGAGTGCCTAGAGCTCAAAGGTCAGCTGCAGTGCCTGTGACAGACACAAGAGCCACATCATGTGCACCAGCTACAGCTCCTACAGCTCGAGTGCAACCAGCTCTAGCACCAACTTCTCCAGCTCCATCTACATCGACTGAAGCCTTCATTCTTGGAGTTATCCGGACACCACCACCACCTAAAGACCAAGCCTGAGAGACGATCTAGCACTATGCATTTTCTATGAACTTTTGGTAACTTGTTGCCAAAGGGGGAGAAAAATGTATAGATCATAGGCTTCGAGAGAGAGCTTTGCTGTTTTTTTGTTCTCTCTTGTCTTCTTGGTTAAACTTTGTTGTTTTGATCCTAGAGCTCAGAGGTCAGCTGCAGTGCCTGTGACAGACACAAGAGCCACATCATCTGCACCAGCTACAGCTCCTACAGCTCGAGTGCAACCAGCTCTAGCACCAACTCCTCCAGCTCCATCTACATCGACTGAAGCCTTCATTCTTGGAGTTATCCGGACACCACCACCACCTAAAGACCAAGCCTGAGAGACGATCTAGCACTATGCATTTTCTATGAACTTTTGGTAACTTGTTGCCAAAGGGGGAGAAAAATGTATAGATCATAGGCTTCGAGAGAGAGATTTGCTGTTTTTTTGTTCTCTCTTGTCTTCTTGGTTAACCTTTGTTGTTTTGATTGCTTGAGATACTATGCTATTACCTGTGAGACATTGATGATCATGTGTTTGATCATAAGCTACACTTATGCATGTTTGATGATATTATCTTACCTATCCTTATATGATCATTCACTTTGCTTGGTGATGAGTGCATGTATTCAATCTTTGTTATTTTGAGCGCTCCACCAAGATGTATGTGACATGGAAGAGTAACCCATGAGCCTAATTCCTTGTGCATTTGCAGTCCAAAGCAAATCTTAAAATATGCACAAATTTAGGGGGAGCTCTTGCTTATCACATACTTCTCAAAGCGACAATGTTTTTCAATCTTATTATCATTTGTCGAAGCTTTGATCTATATGTTGTCATCAATTACCAAAAAGGGTGAGAGTGAAAGTGCAACTATCCCTAGGTGGTTTTGGTAATTCATAACAACATATAGCTCATTGAGCTAATGCTATTCCAAGACTATTATTTCAGGAAAGCTCAATGAATGGCATGGCATGGATGATGAAAGTGGATCCCTCAAAATATCAAGGACAAAGGATTGGCTCAAGCTCAAAAGCTCAAGACTCTTCATTTTACATTTTAGTGATCCAAGATCACATTGAGTCTATAGGAAAAGCCAATACTATCAAGGAGGGATGAGGTGTTGCTTAATGAGCCTGTTGCTTCATGTGCTTAATGATATGCTCCAAATACCCTCAACTACTTTCTCACATCCTCATATGACCCAAACCTAAAGTAAAAATCGGTCACACCGATACTTTCTATCCGGTGCCACCGAGTTCAAATGTCATAGCCACTGCCACAAACCCTAGGCAAATCGGTCTCACCGATAGGGATCTCGGTCTCACCGAGATGGGATTGTAATCTCTCTGTTTCCCTTCGTAACGTTTCGGTCTAACCGAGTGAGCGATCGGTCCCACCGAGATTGCAATGTAAACTCTCTATTTCCCTTTCGTAACATTTCGGTCTCACCGAAAAGAGCGAATCGGTCCCACCGAGTTTACCTGACCAACTCTCTGGTTAGCTAATTACCAAAATCGGTCTTACCGAGTTTGTGTAATCGGTCTCACCGAGATTACGTTATGCCCTAACCCTAACCATATCGGTCTTACTGAGTTGCATGTCGGTCCCACCGAAAATCCTAATGGTCACTAGGTTTACTAAATTGGTCTGACCGAGTTTGTTGATTCGGTCCCACCGAGATTGGTAAATTGTGTGTAACGGATAGATTTTGTGTGGAGGCTATATATACCCCTCCACCTCATCTTCATTCGTGGAGAGAGCCATCAGAACAAACCTACACTTCCAACTTACCAATTCTAAGAGAGAACCACCTACTCATGTGTTGAGGCCAAGATATTCCATTCCTACCATATGAATCTTGATCTCTAGCCTTCTCCAAGTTGCTTTCCACTCAAATCTTCTTTCCACCAGATCCAGATCCTATGAGAGAGAGTTGAGTGTTGGGGAGACTATCATTTGAAGCACAAGAGCAAGGAGTTCATCATCAATGCACCATTTCTTACTTCTTGGAGAGTGGTGTCTCCTAGATTGGCTAGGTGTCACTTGGGAGCCTCCGACAAGATTGTGGATTTGAACCAAGGAGATCGCCTTCTTCGTGAAGATCTACCGCTAGTGAGGCAAGTCCTTCGTGGGTGACGGACATGGTTGGATAGATAAGGTTGCTTCTTCGTGGACCCTTCGTGGGTGGAGCCCTCTGTGGACTGCGCAACCGTTACCCTTTGTGGGTTGAAGTCTCCATCAACGTGGATGTACGATAGCACCACCTATCGGAACCACGACAAAAACATCCGTGTCTCCAACTGCGTTTGAATCCTCCAAACCCTTCCCCTTACTTTCTTGCAAGTTGCATGCTTTAATTTCCGCTGCCTATATACTCTTTGCATGCTTGCTTGAATTGTGTGATGATTGCTTGACCTGTCCAAAGTTGCTAAAATCTGCCAAACTCTAAAACTAGAAAAAGGTTAAGTTTTTAATTGGTCAAGTAGTCTAATCACCCCCCCTCTAGACATACTTCAAGGTCCTACAAGTGGTATCAGAGCCTTGGTCTCCATTTGATTTGATTTCCATATCTTTTGGTGGTCATAGCCTTGGTTTCACAACCTAGGAGAGTATGGCGTCTAGCGAGGGAAATTATCACCGTAGAGGTCCTTACTTTTATGGAACTAATTTTGCTAGTTGGAAGCATAAGATGAAAATGCATATTCTCGGGCATAACCCCGCCGTTTGGGCTATTGTTTGTATTGGCTTGCAAGGTGAATTCTTTGATGGGAGAGAGCCAAACCGTGAAACGAGTGCGGATGAATTGAAGATGCTGCAATACAATGCTCAAGCTTGTGATATCCTCTTCAATGGTTTATGCCCCGAAGAATTCAACAAAATCAGTCGTCTTGAGAATGCAAAGGAAATTTGGGACACTTTGATTGATATGCATGAAGGTACCGACTCCGTCAAGGAATCCAAGTTGGATGTGCTCCAAAGTTAGCTTGACAAGTTCAAAATGAAGGATGGTGAAGGTGTCGCTGAAATGTACTCTAGGCTTGCTCTTATCACAAATGAGATTGCCGGCTTAGGGAGTGAAGAGATGACCGACAGATTCATCATCAAGAAGATCCTAAGAGCATTGGATGGAAAATATGATACCGTGTGCACATTGATTCAAATGATGCCCAGTTACAAGAATCTCAAGCCAACGGAGGTCATTGGTAGAATTGTTGCTCATGAGATGTCACTCAAGGATAAGGAGGAACTTCACAACAAGTCAAGTGGTGCTTACAAAGCCTCATGTGAAGCCCCCACATCATCAAGTGAGAAACAAACCTTCAATGAAGAATTGAGCTTAATGGTGAAGAATTTCAACAAATTCTACAAGAGTAGAAGCAAAGAAAGAAGCAAGGATTTTCCAGTCGAGGGTGCAATTGCTACAATTGTGGGAGACCCAGACACTATTCCAGTGAGTGTACGACACCCTACAAAAGAAGAGAAGATTCTCCAAAAAGAAGAAGTAGAAGAGAAGAATCACCGCCAAGAGAGAGGAGGAGTAGAGATGATCGTTATGAACGAAGAACATCCCGGAGAAGCAAGGATTCAGAAAGTAAGTACAAGTCATCAAAGAGCTACACAAAACAAAGACATCAAGCTCATGTTGGTGAATGGGTATCTGGTTCCGACTCTGAACATCACTCCGAGAGAAGCTATCACTCCGACTCCGAACATACTCAAGATGAAGGTGTTGCCGGTCTAGCACTTGTGTCAACCAACTCCTACGACATATTTGACTCACCAAATGAAGGAATTGGAAGATGCTTCATGGCTAAAGTCCCTAAGGTAACTCATCTCGAGTATGTTTATTTCAATAGTGATGAAGATGACTTGCTAGGTGATGATGATTTACTTATTGACAACTCTAGTGATGAATACTATGATGAAACGTCAATTAATCATGCTAAACAAGATAAAACAAATGACAGTGATAAGGAGAAGATTGAGCTTCTAACTAAAGAACTAAACACTCTTAAGTTAGCTCATGAAACTATCTTCGAAAATCATCAAGAACTTTTAAGGGCTCATGAGAAGTTACGCTTTGAAAAGCTCAATCTTGAGCAAGAGCATGATTTCTTAAAGGCAATCAATGATGATCTTCGCAAGAAAAGTTCTTCTTATATTGCCAAGCGTTTACTCTTATCTACTTACATGCCTCAAGTCAAGTCTAGTAACAAGAACAAGAAAGATTCTTCCTCTAGTAGTAACAATAACAATGCTAAATCCAATATTGTTGCTTCTAGTAGTTCTCTTGATTCCACTAATGATTCTCTTAGCCAAGTTACACTTGAGCAAGAAAATAGCTTATTGAAGGGAATTATAGATAAAGGTGTATACAAGAGCCTTGCCGGGAGTAAGCAATTCGAGGAAATTGTACGCAAGCAAGGAAGGCACCGGAAGAATCAAGGTGTTGGTTTTGAACGAAAGTTCAATGCCAATGGAGTTGAGTGGGAAGAAGATCAATACCCCAAGACGAAGTTTGTTCCTCAACAAGAGAAGTATGATCCTACTTCCTTTAAGGGAACACAAGCACAAGATGATCTTCCACCACAAGACCACAAGAACAAATGCAAGGACAAGCTTCAAGAGGAGATTGATGCATTTGAAGAAACACCTAAGGCCTTGGTCAAGTGGGTTCCCAAGACTACGTCAAGTTCTACTTCATCAAACATAACTACTACACCAAGGATTCCCATCAAGATGATGTGGATCCCGGAGAAGAAGAACTAGAGAGTTCTTGAGGGTGACTCCGCCAACATTCTTCACTCATATCATTATGGCAAGGACAAGTGCAATCAACTTCCACATCTTGCACTAGTTCAAGGAGTCACAAACCCTCATGTTGGTAAGGCAAGGGACAAGGTAACTTTATGTTTTCATGGACATCATTTTGTGTGTGCATCACTCTATGTCTATGGATATTCTTGTTTGCTCCTTGTGGGACTAACCCGTGTAAGTATTGAAAGTGCAACTCACTCCAAAGGATTGCTCCAAAAGATCTACATCAACATTGAGCATCCACATCTTCAACACCTACATGAAGTCATCATCGACAAAACCCAAGGTTAGTTCATCCCTCTAAGGGGGGATCTCACATCTAGGGGGAGCTTAACTCTAAAGAATTGAGTCAAAGAAACTCTAATGGTGTGAACACATCAATGCATTATGTAGAAGTGGTAACCCCACTTGAGCTTAAACGATGAGTATGACCTATGATCAAATGTTCTCATTTGACTCCTAAGTCAATATACTCATATATAGATGACCTAGTCATCGCCAATTGTTTGATAGATGCTAGAATTGGTTGTGCATGCTTTGCCACATATTTCATTTGTCATTTTATTGTGTGAGCATGTTGGTTGCATATTTTACTCATTCAAGGACATCCACTTGTTGTTTTGATTGATTGGCTTTTTTTTCTTTGGCCAAGTGGATGGACAAGAATGCCTAAGAACCTTCTCTAGCTATCTATGCTTTTCTCGTCTCAAACTCTATTCATGCTACATCACAAAATTTGATCAATTCAGATTCGAACCACTCTGTGTGAGGAGCACTTGGAGTCCCCGATTCGTCATAGACTTAAACTTCCAAAACTTCTTTGTGATTTTTGGTCTGACCAATTCCTCCATTTCGGTCCTACCGAGATCACTAAGTCGATCTAGGTTTTCAATCTCGGTGCAACCGATTTGAACTTTTCGGTCACACCGAGTTGCTGTAACTATTAACAGTTATGCATCTCGGTGCCACCGAGTTGTTCCACTCGGTCACACCGACAGTGTCGGGCTATATATATTCACGGGCAAATTTTGGAAAACTTTCTCCGAAACTCCTCGCCCGCGCATAGCTCGCTCTGCCTACTAGGTCTACAGATCGTCAACTTCGTCGCCAGCCGCCTCCTGTCGCTGGTCTCCGCCACCATCAACGGATTCCTTCTCCGCCGTTGCCGTCGTACCGAGTTCACCGCCGAACTAGGGTATGAACTCTATCACAGTGCTATCCTCGTCTGATTCTCAGCACATTGTATTCGTAATGCATCTTGCCATGATTGAATCACTCCTATCCAGTCAATGCGATCCTTAAAATAGATGTGATTCAAAAATTTAGGGTTAGGTTTCCGCCGAAACCATCTCGGACCCACCGAGTTGAAAAACACGGTCCCGCCGATTTGGCTAACGCCATTGCACTAGTAAGTCTCGGTCTGACCGAGAATTACAAATCGGTGTGACCGATTTTAGAACTTTTTGAAACCCTAGCAGTCTCGGTGCCACCGAACTGTGACTCGGTCTGACCGAGTTCACTAGTTTAGGTTCCAAAATTGCTTCGGTATCCCCGAGTTTAAAAATCGGTAGATCCGAAATGCTTTCTGTGGAAACTAAAACTAAGTTTTTTGAATCATTCTTTTGCAAAAATCTCTGCATTTTGTGATGCTCATCCACTCTATCTCATCTATAACTATTCACAGGGTCAGCAGTCAGTGTGTGCAGCATGTCAGACCAAAGTGATAGTCAGAACAAGTCAGCAGAGCAGATTCACATGAGTGAGGGCACTAGTCCCTCTAGCAGCTCAGATGAGGGGAGCAGAAGCACTCCCAGCAATTTGCCCAAAGCAGCCACAAGAGTAAGAAGGAAGAGAACCTCAGACTCTGAGGATGAGGATTATGTGGCTGTTGAAGATGAGGCTACTTCCAAGAAGGTAGTGCTCAAGAAGGTGATCAGCTCAACTGTAGTAAAGCCAGGCATGAAGATCAAAAGGCCAGCAGGAAGACAACCAATGTCCAAAGCCAGAGGATCAACTCAAGTACGTGAAAAGCCTGATCCCAAAGAGTGAGCTGCAGAAGGAAAGGGTCAAGAAGACCATGGCCAGAGTTGTTGGTCAACCTTCCATGATGGAAGAGGGAGAAGAGGTTGCTGAACCAGCACCCAAGGCACAAAAGCTGATGGGTAATGCTATAAAGTCAAGGGCTGCAACATCAAAGCCCAAAGAAGCACCCAAAGCTGCCCCCAAGCCCAAGATTGCACCAAAGAGAAATACCAAGAGTATACCGGCAGCTGAGAAGAACAAGGCCCCAATGCCCGAGGTTGCTGCTAAGGAAGATGAAGAAGGGAAGATCTTAAGGAAACTCAAACCCAAGATTCCAAACCACAATGATGCTCCTCCTGTGGCTGAGAACATGAAGATCAGGAGAGATCTAGGGTTGAGGCTATGGAGAATGTCAGATCCATATGCAACCAGGAGAAGGACTGATGTTGATTACATGTTCGACACCAAGGAGCAACATGACTTCTATGAGACAATCTTGTTGGACAAGAAGCCCATAGTGTGTGATATGAGGTGGGTCGACTAGACCTACATGAAGGAAAATGAGGAACACTATCCTTGAGTGCAAGACAATTTCATTGCTTGTGGAGTTGCAGATTTTGTTGGGTAGAAGCTCACCAACTGAAATGATGAACTCATTATGCAATTCTACTCCACAACACATTCCTATCCAGATGGGAGGATAGTTTGGATGTCTGAAGGAACGAGATACCAGTCAACCATTGAGGAATGGGCAAGTCTGATCAATGCCCCAGAGGAGAGTGAAGATGACTTGGACATTTATGCCAAGAAGAAAATGGATCATAACTCAATGTCACATATGTACAAGGAGATCCCTAATGAAGCACTTGAGATTGTCAAGTTTGGATCAGTTTGTTTTCTTCTGTCAGGGCTGCCTATGATCAACCAGATCTTAAGGCACACTCTTTTGCCCAAATCAGGTGATCACAACATGATTAGAGGGCATGCAATTAACTTGCTACATGTATTTGATGTGCCCCAGAAATTTAAGGTCGTGAGATTTGCTGTTTTTTTGTTCTCTCTTGTCTTCTTGGTTAAACTTTGTTGTTTTGATTGCTTGAGATACTATGCTATTACCTGTGAGACATTGATGATCATGTGTTTGATCATAAGCTACACTTATGCATGTTTGATGATATTATCTTACCTATCCTTATATGATCATTCACTTTGCTTGGTGATGAGTGCATGTATTCAATCTTTGTTATTTTGAGCACTCCACCGAGATGTATGTGACATGGAAGAGAAACCCATGAGCCTAATTCCTTATGCATTTGCAGTCCAAAGCAAATCTTAAAATATGCACAAATTTAGGGGGAGCTCTTGCTTATCACATACTTCTCAAAGCGACAATGTTTTTCAATCTTATTATCATTTGTCGAAGCTTTGATCTATATGTTGTCATCAATTACCAAAAAGGGGGAGAGTGAAAGTGCAACTATCCCTAGGTGGTTTTGGTAATTCATAACAACATATAGCTCATTGAGCTAATGCTATTCCAAGACTATTATTTCAGGAAAGCTCAATAATGGCATGGCATGGATGATGAAAGTGGATCCCTCAAAATATCAAGGACAAAGGATTGGCTCAAGCTCAAAAGCTCAAGACTCTTCATTTTACATTTTAGTGATCCAAGATCACATTGAGTCTATAGGAAAAGCCAATACTATCAAGGAGGGATGAGGTGTTGCTTAATGAGCCTGTTGCTTCATGTGCTTAGTGATATGCTCCAAATACCCTCAACTACTTTCTCACATCCTCATATGACCCAAACCTAAAGTCAAAATCGGTCACACTGATACTTTCTATCCGGCGCCACCGAGTTCAAATGTCATAGCCACTGCCACAAACCCTAGGCAAATCGGTCTCACCGATAGGGATCTCGGTCTCACCGAGATGGGATTGTAATCTCTCTGTTTCCCTTCGTAACGTTTCGGTCTAACCGAAGTGAGCGATCGGTCCCACCGAGATTGCAATGTAAACTCTCTGTTTCCCTTTCGTAACATTTCGGTCTCACCGAAAAGAGCGAATCGGTCCCACCGAGTTTACCTGACCAACTCTCTGGTTAGCTAATTACCAAAATCGGTCTTACCGAGTTTGTGTAATCGGTCTCACCGAGATTACGTTATGCCCTAACCCTAACCATATCGGTCTTACCGAGTTGCATGTCGGTCCCACCGAAAATCCTAACGGTCACTAGGTTTACTAAATCGGTCTGACCGAGTTTGTTGATTCGGTCCCACCGAGATTGGTAAATTGTGTGTAACGGATAGATTTTGTGTGGAGGCTATATATACCCCTCCACCTCATCTTCATTCATGAAGAGAGCCATCAGAACAAACCTACACTTCCAACTTATCAGTTCTGAGAGAGAACCGCCTACTCATGTGTTGAGGCCAAGGTATTCCATTCCTACCATATGAATCTTGATCTCTAGCCTTCCCCAAGTTGCTTTCCACTCAAATCTTCTTTCCACCAGATCCATATCCTATGAGAGAGAGTTGAGTGTTGGGGAGACTATCATTTGAAGCACAAGAGCAAGGAGTTCATCATCAACGCACCATTTCTTACTTCTTGGAGAGTGGTGTCTCCTAGATTGGCTAGGTGTCACTTGGGAGCCTCCGACAAGATTGTGGAGTTGAACCAAGGAGTTTTTAAGGGCAAGGAGATCGCCTTCTTCGTGAAGATCTACCGCTAGTGAGGCAAGTCCTTCGTGGGCGACCGCCATGGTGGGATAGACAAGGTTGCTTCTTCGTGGACCCTTCGTGGGTGGAGCCCTCTATGGACTCGCGCGACTGTTACCCTTCGTGGGTTGAAGTCTCCATCAACATGGATATACGATAGCACCACCTATCGGAACCATGACAAAAACATCCGTGTCTCCAACTGCGTTTGAATCCTCCAAACCCTTCCCCTTACTTTCTTGCAAGTTGCATGATTTAATTTCTGCTGCCTATATACTCTTTGCATGCTTGCTTGAATTGAGTGATGATTGCTTGACTTGACCAAAGTTGCTAAAATCTGCCAAACTCTAAAACTGGGAAAAGGTTAACTTTTTAATTGGTCAAGTAGTCTAATCACCCCCCCCCCCTCTAGACATACTTCAAGGTCCTACACTGACCTACTGGGTCTCGACGCTGGGGGTGGCCCAGGGGCGCGAAAGGTGAGACCTTTCCGCTCGTCTCTCTCGTTGGGGTGCGGCGGGTCTCGGGTGAGGTGGTGTCGAGGTCTTGGATGATGGGGCGGCGGCCCTGGTGGTGGTTGCGCGGTGCTCTTGGGCAGAGCCCGTGCCTTGGTGCTGCCCGGTCACCATGTTTGTGTGGGCGGCGTGGTTGCCGGGGTGTGGCGTTCGGTGGCGGTGATGGTTGGCCGAGGTGAAAACCTGCTCTATCTTCGGACGGACCGGCGGTGGCGAAGATCGTTCCCTTCTTGAAGGCGTCGTCGCGGCTCTCATTGCCCGTCATGCGGCTCCGGGGGAAACTCTGATCCTTGGATCGGGCGGTGGCGGCGCTCCGGTGTCGTATCCTTCCTGAAGGCGCCGTCTTGGAGCGCATGGTTCGTCATATGTAGTCTCACCTCTTCGGGGCCGTAGTGCTAGTGGTGTTGCTGCGCTCAGCGCCTATGTATCCTGTCCTGGGTGTGTGCGTGTGTCGCGATGGTGTGACGTGTGTTTGTACTGGATGCTTGTGGTTTGATGCTTTATATATAAAGCGGGACGAAAGCCTTTTTCGGTAATTTAGCATGCATTGTTGTATGCAACGATGGACGAGGAATTGACGATTGTGTCGATCGGATGCACGTACTGTATCGTCCATATGTATACGCATATCGTACAAGCAGCAGTGCAGGTATGGAAGTATGTACACGCGCTTGATTGCTTCGACAAAGTTTTTTTAATAATAAGAACCCAACTTGAACCTGGGTGGCTTGGGTGTACATCTACTCCACTAGCTAAGTGATCTAGGCTCACTTCTTGCTGGCCTTCATATTTGCCCTGCAAGTAGAACCTGACAAGGATTTGCGGCATGCCGGCCTTTTATTTTGTCTTTTGATTTTCAAAATTCTTTATCTTTAAAATAAAATTCTAAACTAAGTTATGTTTTTATATTCGGTTTCTCGTGACTAGCGCTTTTTAAAAAAATATTTTGAATATATTTTGATGACTTTTAAAAATTATGTTAAGTTTCTATGTTGAAACTTAGTACAAATGACCAATAAAAATAAATATTTGTTCACGACATACAGAAAAAAAGTCATATCTCTGAAACTTGTTGAAACTTGGCATTTTCAGATGCAAAAATTGTAAGTTTCATCACTGAAACTTAAAGTTGCTTGAGGGATTTTCTTTTTTGCTGTGCTCTCGTGCGGGATTCAACTACTTCATGAATCGCGAGGCAAATCAAACAGGCGGCAAGCCTTGGCATGTGAGTGCCCTGTGAACCTTGTCATTAGGTCATAGGTTCTTACTCAAAAAAAAAACACAAATTCAGTAGCATCAGTTGCTTTCTTATAAAGGGGGGCGAAAATATAGTCACGCTACGACTTGCATTCATAGAACGGTTAATAACTAGTCAGACTACACTGTTGCCATATGGTCACGGCCACTGCCTAGTTGTGGTCACGACTACAACCACCCCACAACCATCATGATCCAGAGGCATAGAAAGACTCTGCTAGAGTGTCATTTTGAGCCAAAATTGCTATATTAACGGTTATTATGCCGATTAAGGTCATATGACGACTCTGCTAGAGTTGCTTTGTTGGACGTCGAAAGCAGCTTAACCCAGACGTTCATACGACATTCCTAGCTCGTTGGACGATGGTCACACATGTGGTTGTACGACTTTATAGGTTTTTGGAACACTGTGCTCCTTTGTTGTGGAATAGACGAGTACTACAAATTGTATATTATTGTAGTCGTTTTCTATTGCTTTTTTCATTGGGTTCTAATCCTTGGCCTTATCAAAGGGGCAACTCTCAAATATGATTCGCGGAATTTTGTCATACAAGTGCGTGGTGAAGAAGAAGATGATGGGGTGGGTTCCTCATATTCGGATTTTCAGATCCTTGATCTTATTAGGGGCAACTCACAAATATGAGGATAAAGGCGGTTTCACCATCATCGGATGGGCAAGACAAACGCCCTAAGCTTATTGGGATGACCACATGATGATATTCCGCTAGGGCCGAGGACAACAATCAAGAGAGATAATGTGTTGGTGGTATAGTTGGGCATGGAGAAGTAGACGATAATGCACACATAAGAGCTACACCATTGGGTGAGATGGACATCGACCCTATTTGTCGGCCGATGGAGATCAAGATCGGGGAGAAAGAGCATGAGATGGAAAGAAGAGGAAGGGGTGGCTAATTTTTTTTTGCATATTAAAGGCTGACTTAATTGCCATAAGAGTAGGGCGAAAAGTAAAAAGACAATAAAATAAACAAAAGCCAATTGAAAAAAATGGATTACCATAATTCATCACAAATTTCAAATGTCTTCAAAGGCTGCAATTCATGGCTCTTACGGATTCGGTAAACTTTAAGGTCATCCACTTGAGGGAAATTGTCGTTTGCTTCAAACATATGCATTTAGGGGCCCAACACCTTCCTACATTGGAGGAAGCATCCATGCGCACTTCCATTTGCACTGTGTACTTTGTCCTCATTATTGTGTCTCTTCCCCTTCCTATCTATGTTGTATTTATTTCTTTTCACTAGAACCCCTTGACTTGCTTGCTTTTCTCTTCTTCTTGTTTGTGTCTCAAGATTATTGATTTTGTTGCACTTCGGTGTAATTCTTGAGACAGAGCAGTCACTTACTATATTTCTTGAGGAGTAATCTACTTGCTTAATGACAGAGAAGCATGTTATACTTGCAACTGAAATACAGATTATGTGCGCATCATACTTGGTTTCAAATGCAATTCCTGTCATAAGGACATGGTTGATATATGCTTCTTGACTCAGTCTGATAATTTTCTCTATGTTATCATTCCAAATGTATATTGCGATGTATTTTCCAACATTGCCATCTCATATTCATTTTCTTCTTTAATTTGAATTATATTCTAGTTCTTCTCATTTTTCGTATGCATCATTATTCATTTCGAGTGATGTTTGATGATTCTCCCAGTTTTTTATGACTCTGCATGATTGCTACTATTCTTGCTTGTTTTTCATGACTCTATATGATTGCTCCCATTTACCATTTTTCAGATATCTTGTAGTAATTCTTCTTCATCTTTGCTAGAATATAGGTGCTACCATTGGTAGGGAAGTCATGGCTATTCAATTCATCATAATGCCGGGGTGATTGAATATTCATGATGTTCTTTGTACATTGAGTCGCATGACTATCATTTGCCTTATCTTCCTAGTTGCATTCTTGATTTTTGGATGTATGTTTCTCTGAAAGAGCAACCATGGTAATAAGTTATTTTTGTTGTGATTAATACGCCTGTTTTCAGCATAATACCAATGATGTTTTTTCTTCTTGTTTCTTCTGTTTCAGCATTGTAAACAAAAATTACCCATGATATCGCTATGCTTTGTAGTAGTTCCATATACAATGCTATATTTGTATCAAAGTTGTCACTTTGTAGATGAGACATTGTAGATATTTATTCCATAAAACCTTGTATACGTGTTCTCTCCTATTTTGTGGATGGGTCATTTGCAAATCATATGTATTGTATTTATAGGAGATTTAATTTGAAATTATTTTGTGCTTTTTCTAATTTAACAATGAGTTTTTGCATCCATACATGTTATCCACTTAAACTTCTTCTGGAAGTGCTCCTTCTGTCATGTACGGCTCACATTCCTGCAAATTTGCACCGATTCACGAGATAGAAATTAAATTAAGGTGAACATCATTAGATAGTCCCAGCAAAAAAACATCAGTAGATAGAACTTTAAATTACTATTTTGAAATATAAAATTTTCCATTCATGATTGTGCTCATTGTAGTTGTGATCATGTCGTTGTGTAATTAAAGGTGTAGTTCTATGCAATTTATTTTTAGTTTAAGTTTCACTTTGGTTGTTTCTTTTGGGGAATATCACATCCCAAAATTCGTTTTACAATTTCATTTAGTATGTTTCTTTTGGGTAGTACCATAGCCCTGAATTCGTACTTCCATAAAATATAATTTGTTTTCATTTTCAGTTTAGTTCCTTTAGTTTGTTTCTTTTGGCGGTAATACTAAATCCATGAATTCATTTTCTCTAGAAAATAATTTGTTTTCCTTTCATTTGTCGTTTCTTTTTTAGTAATACCAAAATCTTGAATTCATGATTGCCTATGCCCCCTTCAAGGTCCACAATAAATAGCTAGATCAAATAAATCATACATTAGGGTTTATAAGTAGGTTTTAAAAAAAATCCATTGATCCAATGCATTTACTTGTGTTAATGTTGGTTTTGATTGTGCATCTAGGCTTTGTAGAGCCATGGTTCCCCCGATGGTGTAGTTAGATTGTCTAAGTAGGGTTTAGATTTTATTTTTATAATAACATGTGTTAGAAGCGTTGTCCATGTCCTATATCTTGAGTTTTGATCTTCCTTCTTCTTCCTCTTTTGTTTTCTCCTTGCCCTCTGAGGGAGTCCTGGATAAGGGGGTATCCGGACAGTCGGACTATATACTTTGGCCGTACTGTTGGACTATGAAGGTACAAGATAGAAGACTTCGTCCCGTGTCCGGATGGGACTCTCCTTGGCATGGAAGGCAAGCTTGGCGATTCGGATGTAGATCTCCTTCTCTGTAAACCGACCCTGTGTAACCCTAGCCCCCTCCGGTGTCTATATAAACCGAAGGGTTTAGTCCGTACAACGACAACAATCATACCATAGGCTAGCTTCTAGGGTTTAGCCTCTCTGATCTCGTGGTAAATCAACTCTTGTAATACTCATATCATCAAGATCAATCAAGCAGGAAGTAGGGTATTACCTCCATCGAAAGGGCCCGAACCTGGGTAAACATCGTGTCCCCAGCCTCCTGTTACCATTAGCCTTATACGCACAGTTTGGGACCCCCTACCCGAGATCCGCCAATTTTGACACCGACATTGGTGCTTTCATTGAGAGTTCCTCTGTGTCGTCGCTATAGGGCTCAATGGCTTCTCCAACCTTCAACAACACCGTTCTGGGTGAGACTTTTCTCCCCGGACAGATCTTCGTGTTCGGCGGCTTCGCACTGCGGGCCAACTTGCTTGGCCATCTGGAGCAGATCGATAGCTACGCCCCTGGCCATCAGGTCAGGTTTGGAAACCTAAACTACACTGCCGACATCCGCGGAGACTTGATCTTCGACGGATTCGGACCCGTATCAGGAGCACCGGACGATCACGACTTGCATGACCTAGATCTGCAGTCGGACAGTATTCGAAACATCGCACCTGCTACAGCTCCGGACTTTGTTCCAGAGCAGGTCGTGCCTTCCGAGGACGGGTGGATGGACCCCGCCCCGAAGGCTGCACACTCATCAGCGTCGGAGCCGAACACAGACTCCTCTCCTCAGGAAATCTGTACCTCCGGACCCCCGGACTCATCTCCGGTAGTGTGTTACGGACCGCGCGCATCCGTGCCCATTGAATCTAACTGTGCTCCGGTTACGGAGTTCGTCGCCGCGGATATCTTTCAGCACTCACCCTTCGGAGACGTGCTAAATTCATTAAGGTCTCTCTCTGTCAGGAGACTCCTGGCCGAACTATGTCCGTCCCGTGTGGGATACGGAGGACGAAGAAAATTGCTACCCACCCACCACCCACTTTGTAGCCACTGTCGATGACCTAACATACATGCTTGCCTTCGACCCCAATAGCATCGACGGTATGGACGTCGATACAGGGGACGAACGGGAACCACCGCCCACGGGGCGCTGGACTGCCACCTCATCATACGACGTCTATATGGTGGACCCGCCCAAAGAAGACAATGGTGCTAAAAAGGACATGATGGAGGATAAACCCCCCGGACAAAAGCAAAAACGACGGCGCAGGCGCCACCTCAAGTCCAGTCACAGTAAAAATAGCGATAACAACCCAAAACAGGATGACACTCCGGTTGACACCGAAGGCAACAACGACCATATGGACCCAGCGATGGAGCAGGATAAGCCAGGTCATGCCAAACATAGCCCGGAGCAGACACCCGATCATAGAAATCCAGAGGGCCGAACTCATCATACTACCTCGAAAGAGAAGAACAGTCCGGTTGACGATGCGTTCATCATCCCGGAAGAACGTTCGAAACAAGATAACCTCCGCAGAAAACTCCTGGCCATAGCGCGGAGCCTGAAGAAGCAGAAGCAAAGGCTTAAGGCCGCGCAGGATACGCTCAATCAAAGATGGAATAAGGTGCTGGACACCGAAGGGAAATGTGGCGACGATCGCCACACAAAGAGCTACCCAAAGCGCAAGCTGCTACCCAAATTCGATGATGAAGCCGCAGCGCCCGTTCGGCCAAAAAACAACATGACTACTCAGCCGGAACAACCACCCCATGGCCGCGATAGAGCAGCCACTAATACCGCACACGATTTAGGAGAGCTCCTGGACAAAAAGGCCAGTGCGGCCAGATCCATCTTTGGGTCCAGAGGACGTGCTCCGACGCGGGATTATGGTCACCGCAACTATCATACTGATCGAATACCAGTCCGGAATCAACACCGGGAGCAACAACAGCCGACAGCATGCCGCGACACGACCAGATACAAAGGGGCTGTGCACCCCCTGTGCTTCACTGATGAGGTGCTGAATCATGAATTTCCACAGGGATTCAAACCCGTGAATATAGAGTCATACGATGGAACGACGGACCCTGGGGTCTGGATTGAAGATTTTATCCTTCACATACACATGGCTCGTGGGGATGACCTCCACGCCATCAAATACCTCCCCCTCAAGTTAAAAGGACCAGCTCGTCAATTGGCTGAAAAGCCTCCCCGAAAACTCAACTTGAAGTTGGGAGGAACTTGAGGACGCTTTCAGGGCCAACTTTCAAGGAACCTATGTCAGGCCTCCAGATGTTGACGATTTAAGTCACATAATACAGCAGCCCGGAGTGTCGGCCCGCAAGCTTTGGAACAGATTCCTCACTAAGAAGAATCAAATTGTCGACTGTCCGGATGCCGAAGCCTTAGCGGCCTTCAAACATAGTATCTGAGATGAGTGGCTTGCCATACACCTCGGCCAAGAAAAGTCGAGAACGATGGCAGCCTCAACAAGCCTCATGACCTGATTTTGTGCAGGCGAGGACGGCTGGTTGGCCCGTAGAGGCACCAGCAACCCAGGCACATCCAAAATCCGAGATGGCAACGGGAAGCCACGGCGCACTAAGCACAAACGTCGGAATAACGATAGTCCGGATAACACGGCGGTTAACGCAGGATTCAGGGGCTCTCGACCTAGTAAAGGAAAGAAGCCATTTAAGGGCAGTAAAGAGGAACCATCCGGCATGAATAAAGTCCTAGACAGATTGTGCCAAATCCATGGCACTTCCGACAAACTTGCAAATCGTACCCACAGAGAATGTTGGGTTTTCGAGCAGGCTGGCAAGTTAAACACCGAACACAAGGGAAGGGAAACACCAAGCGAAGACGAGGATGAGCCTCGCCAGCCGAACTCCAGGGGCCAGAAAAAATTCCCACCAGAAGTCAAAACGGTAAACATGGTACACGTAAGTCACGCAGAGTTCGTAGCCCCCCAATTCAATTCCTGGGTGACTTGCCCGATCACTTTTGATCACAGGGACTACCCGGCCAGTATCCGGCATGGAGGATCGGCTGCCTTGGTGCTCGACCCAATAATTGATGGATACCATCTTACTCGCGTCCTAATGGACGGCGGCAGTAGTCTTAATCTGATATATCAAGACACCATCCGCCAGATGGGGGTAGGCCCATCCAGAATAAGTCAAAATAACACCACCTTCAATGGAGTGATTCCAGGCGTGGTAGCCCACAACTGGGGCTCCCTCGTATTAGAAGTGACATTCGGTTCTCCCAGCAACTTCGGAAGCGAGAACCTACTCTTCAACATCGCCCCCTTCAGCAGCGATTATAATGCATTGCTTGGAAGAACGGCCTTCGCTTGCTTTAACGCAATACCGAACTACGTCTGCCTTAAACTCAAGATGCCCGGTCCACGCGGTGTCATCACGGTTAGCAGAGACACAGAGCAGTATGCGGCAGTTCCCGCTGCCGGACTCTAGGCGGCCTCTCCCACCGGAACGCATGACCGGTCGTCAAGACCACGGACACGGTTAGACGAGTCCAGTACACCATTTTTCACAATAGCTCGGATAAACCTGAGCTAGGTGATGTACATGTGTCCCCATAAACAATACGAGGGGATGCAAAACATGTAAGAAAGCCCACAATTCGGCTCGCCTCATTAATAGGCAAATACCTCGAACATCCATCGAGCATAACTAACTTTTCGCACACTCACTCTTTTTTCTTTCATGAGTTTTCATTCCTACAGACACTACTAGTGCGATACCCTTCCAGGATACAGCATAAAGGAGACAAAGGCGCAGACGTGCAGCAGGGCCCCGTTCACAGGTTTCTCTTTAGATTAAGCCCCTGCATAAACCTTCTTTACTGTCTTTTGTTGTTCGACATCCCATAGGTATTTCATACACCTATAAGGGATACTAGCATTATAGGCTTTTTGCCATGACAGATCAATGCACGTACCTGGAATTACAGGGTCAAGGGCGTTATTCAGCCCAATATATGTTATAAAGTCTGAATACCTTCGGGAGTGTTCGGCATCACGAGTTTGGCCTTATATGCATTAGCTCCGAATCATGTCTTTGGTCAAATGTTGGGTTAGCCCGGCTCCTGGGTTTGCTGCCTTACGTTCCGTTCTATCGGCTAAGGCGGCCAAAGGAGAACTACTGTGATTGTGCCCTGGTTATTCCGGATGAGCACCTCAGTAGAGAAAGCCGAAAACTGACTGTCATGATACAACGAGAGACTGGTCAACCATTCAAGGACTCATCGGAATCTATAGGATTCCTCCGCATAAACGAATGGCCGGTTTCTCGGTCAAGTACGCGCACCGTATCTGAATGCTCGCGGAATTACCAGGGGCTACATAGTAGCCTCACCTTTCAAACTCCTATGGCTAAGTGAAAAGTGCTACAGCTATATAGTCCGGTTTCCTGGTTCGACATGTGATCACCTCCTTAATGGACCAAGACGTTGGATCAAGTGTGTTTACACCTTTTTTTCGAACACCCCTGCATTATATGCGTGGGGACTAAAGCCAACGACTGCTAACTTTCACGTTATATGCATACATACACAGCCACCAAGGAGACATGGTAATACTTTCAGGCAAAAGTATAAAAATGCCTCTATAATTAAACACATAATTGTTTACAATTAATAGAATCGTCACTCAAACATGACATCCTTCGAGCACTGAGCCTCTATCTTACGGGCACCTTCTATGACCTGCTCAAAATAGTGCTCGGCTGGGTCTTGGCTTCCTGCCGGACCCCAGGTCGCAATGCTGGTGGCCTCCATGTCCGCCCAGTATGTCTTCACACGGGCAAGGGCCAGCCGCGCACCCTCTATGCATGCCGACCTCTTCTCGGCATCTATTCGCGCTCTGGCGCCAAATAATTGTTGCACCAAACCAAAGTAACTGTCTGGCTTCGGCTCATTCGGCCACAGATGGTCTATTACAAACCTCATTGCAAGGCCGGACAGCCTAAGGAGCTCGGCTATAGCGGCCATCTTCTCACTCAAGGGTAAGGAGCGCTCTGGGTAGTAAATTGCGACCAGAACAACCTTTCCATTTTGTTATCTTCATGATCCTTGAATAACTTGGTCGCATCAGCCGCACTCTTCGCCAAGTCCGCATACTCATCTGCGGCACTCCACGGCTTATCCAACAGAGCATAGTTTGGATCTAAAAACTTCATCCGCAACAAATAAGGATTTCCAGCCGCGATTTCTCTGGCTTGTCGAAGTTCCTCCCGTGCGTCTCTAATCTGAGAGCGCGTCTCTTTAGCCGAATCCAGCGCCTTCTTCAGGTCAGCCGCCTTTGTCTGATTCTCCTTTTCGAGAAGCTCATACCGGCCGGCGGCATCCCTCAGCTCCACAGCCATCTCGGCTATCTTTTCTTCACTTCGGAGACGAGCGGCCTGCTCAGCTTTCAATTCTTCGGCTGCCTTTAGAGCAGCCGCATTGCTAACCCAGGCTTGTTCCTTGGCTAGGGCAAGCTCCGCCCTCAGGGCCTCAATGGCAGCAGCTCCGCCTGCAGCCACATCGCATCATATCGTTATTACAAACTCCTTACAATCTCCTAAAGCAAATAAGGAAAACAAGCACATACTTTGTGACTCGTCAATCCGCTTATTTATAAGCATGACGTCAGTATCCACCACATCAATTTGTCGCCTTAATTCGGCAAGCTCAACATTCCGGTCTATCGCCGGACCCTTAGCAACCTGCACATCAACACAAGTGCGATGATTACCGGGGATTGTGATCCTCCGTTTGCCGCCATCGGCTAGCAACCACAGTCTCAGGGGCTACTATCTATACAGAGCACATCTATTGCATGCGGTGTAACCAAAAACGGCGTATTTCGCTGCTTACCTCAAAGCCTTTGAGCAAGCTCCTAAAAGCTTCATTTAACCCTCTTGTGGCGGAGGAGATTTTCTCCAACACTGTGCCCATTAGTGTATGATGATCCTCCGAGAGAGAAGCTGACTCCAGGAGGCCCGTTAGCGTGTTCGGCCGGACACCGGACTCTTTCGGACCCTTTTCATTGTCCGCCACAGGAGCCGAACGCGCTGGGCTCGGGGCGGCCGAAGTGTTAGCTTCCGGCCCCATTGGATCTGGACTCCTCCGTGACGATACCTCAGGGTCGCCCGCCTCACAGGGCAGAGAGGTAGGTGAGGTTTCACTCTCCATCATCTCCGGAAGAAGATCCCTCGAGGACGAACCCTGTTGAGATGAACTACTAGTCGGACTGCAAAAAAAAGGTCCCGGTTATTACTCTCGGAGAAAAAAGCAATAAGCTTCTTATTTATTAAACTTATAGCTCGGTGGAGGGCTGGCCCGTTAGCGGGCACGGTGCGGTAAGAACGCCCTTCGGGGCAGGGCCCTTTGGTGAAGTTTTCTTCCCTTGTTTGGGCGCCCCCGTTTCCAAGTCTTCGGAAGCGGCTTCTTCCCGCGGGGAGAGGAAACCTCAGATTCGCCTCCCCGATTCTCCTCCTCCATGGAGGCGTTAATTCCCCCGGTTCGGATGCACAATGTGTGAGGCCCACTCTTGGCCTCCCCACTCTTCCCTTCATCTTTCTCTGGTGGCACTTGACTTAGCGTCCATTTAAGAATCCTGGCCATTGCTGGACCGGGCGAGCCTTTGGGAAGCGGGGCCGGACACCTGATCCTCTGTGCCTTACTAAGCCAATCCTGGTTGCGGACAGTATTCAGAACAATGCTATGACAAATATAAGCAAAGTGTTCGGTTATAGGGTTACTTACTTGGGTATCTAGGCGATTGCAGCTCAGGCCCGCATCCTCGGTGGTGTCCGGACACTTTATTCGTGGTCCGAAGAACAACTTATACATCCCTTCGGGCGTCATGCCGAAGAAGTGTTGAATGGTTCGCGGACCTTCTGGATTGAACTCCCACATCCGGAGAGGTCGACGTTTGCACGGCAGGGCCCGCCGAACTAGCATTACCTGGATTATTTTGACAAGACTAATGTCCCTCTCGAGGAGCTCCCAAATGCGGCTTTATAGCATTGGTACATCGTTTGCAGGCCCCCCAGTTCAGTCCCACGTTGGCCCACGACGCTAGTTGAGGTGGAGGGGCCGAGCGGAAGGCGGGCGCGGCCACCCATTTTGAGCCTCGAGGAGCTATGACATAGAACCACCTCCGTTGCCATAAATCAGATATCTCTCGGAAGGAGCCTTCGGGCCATGGGGCATCGACGTTCCTGCTTATTATGGCGCCTCCGCACTCTGCGTGTCGCCCCTCAATCATCTTCGGCTTCACATTGAAAGTCTTGAGCCATAAGCCGAAGTGGGGGTGATGTGGAGGAAGGCTTCACACACGACGATAAATGACGAGATGTGGAGGATGGAATCCGGAGCTAGATCATGGAAATCTAGCCCGTAGTAGAACATGAGCCCCCTCATGAAGGGGTCAAGAGTAAGACCCAAGCCCCGGAGGAAGTGGGAGACAAATACGACACTCTCATTGGGCTCGGGAGTGGGGATAACCTATTCGGGAGCAGGAAGCCTGTGCTTGACATCGGCGGTCAAATACCCGGCCTCCCTGAGCTTCGCAATATCCTCCTCTGTGACAGAGGAAGCCATCCACTGGCCTTGATGGTCGGATCCGGACATGATCGAAGATCCGGGGTGCTTAGGCTCGAGCTTTGGGTGTTGGAACTCAGGGTGCGAGATGCGCGAGCGTGGAGATAGAGGGATATGCCTCAACTCCTTTATAAAGGGGGGAAGAATATCAAGCGTCCCCAAACGTGGTCGTTCGGGACTTGCCTAAAAACACAGAGTCATGCCAACATGCACGGTTGGATTACCCATACCCGTATTGATGAGGATCCCGTAGTAAGGGGGACACGATCTCTGCTTTGACAAGATGTGCCAAGAAAACCACCTTGTGGTGTGTGCGGTAGCAAGTTGTAAAAACGGTTCGAATAAAAATCGGACTGTGGCGTGATGTCACTTTTCAAAGAGTTGTCAGCAGATTAGATTCGTGGATTATTATTCTCTCTACGGTGGTATATGGAATTTTTCTTGCAGAGCCGGACACGGTCCTTGTGTTCGGAATTTATCTTGGAGTATTCGGAGATGGAACCCGCCTCGCAATGCCGAAGACAATCTACGCACCGGACTCATCGTCATTGAAGTCTGGTTCAGGGGCTACTGAGGGAGTCCTGGATAAGGGGGTATCCGGACAGCCGGACTATATACTTTGGCCGGACTGTTGGACTATGAAGATACAAGATAGAAGACTTCGTCCCGTGTCCGGATGGGACTCTCCTTGGCGTGGAAGGCAAGCTTGGCGATTCGGATGTAGATCTCCTTCTCTGTAAACCGACCCTGTGTAACCCTAGCCCCCTTCGGTGTCTATATAAACCAGATGGTTTAGTCCGTACAACGACAACAATCATACCATAGGTAGCTTCTAGGGTTTAGCCTCTCTGATCTCGTGGTAGATCAACTCTTGTAATACTCATATCATCAAGATCAATCAAGCAGGAAGTAGGGTATTACCTCCATCGAGAGGGCCCGGACCTAGGTAAACATCGTGTCCCCAGCCTCCTGTTACCATTAGCCTTGGACGCACAGTTCGGGACCCCCTACTCGAGATCCGCCAGTTTTGACACCGACACCCTCCAATTTGCCGACCCGCTCAACTTGTTCTTCTTCTTCTTAGCTTACACTTCTATGTCTTTGTGGTTGTCAATGGCGGCAACTGGGTAGAGGAGACAGACCACAAAGCGCAATGGAGGAGACAATCGAGGGAGTGGGTAGAAGAGGAGGGTTTTGTTTTAGAGTTATTGGATCTATCGGTCCTCTTTGCTTGCCCGAGTCGGTTTGCTCTATGGTCCAGGAAATCGAGATCATGATTTAAGTCACCTTTTCCTGTCATTCTCTTGTGTGTTTCTTGTTGCCTGTTTGATCATGTAAACGTATACAGCTTTATTAATGTGCATGTAAAAAACAGAGATTATTGAAATTTCAAAAATATATTTTTTTAGCAGGAAAAATATTTTTTATCATGTGTTCTACTTCCTTTGTTCCTAAACATAAGTCTTTTTAATATGATCTACATACGGAGCAAAATGAATGTATCTACACTCTAAAAGACTTATATTTAAGAACGGAGGGAGTATCTTCTATTACATGCATTTTCGCTAGTATAGGGCCCCCTGTTTTCAGAGAGAGAGAGAGAGCGCGCTGTTGGAAGCTGGGAGGATGGAAACCGAAGGCAGAAATCACATATTTGACCTGAGGCAGAAATCAAATCACAAACTGACCTGCTTTAAAAAAATCACTCTGCTGACCCTTTAGTGTGGCGCCCGACAGCTGGGCGCCGCACACTACTATGCAGCACCTCTGCCTTAGGCGTTGCACCTCCTGCCAACGTGGCAGTCCTGGTCCAGTTGCGGCCCCACAGACAGCAGTGCAGCGCCTAAGGCTTAGGCGCCGCACTGTGTATATTGCAGCGCCCGTGTCTTAGGCGTTGCACGTTGACTTAGGCCGCATCGGGCCAGCCCCTCCCAGGCAGTTCTTCCACCTCTGAGAAGTTGCTCTCTTCTGTACAGAGAGCGGCGGCGGCGCCCCCTTCGGATCCCCCCCCACACCCCCTCTCAGATCTGAAGTTTTGAGGCCTGGATTCGATCTCCAATTCTTCCTAGTATGTAAACTCCTCCGTTCCCTTTCTTTTCCTCCGTAAAATCGTTGCAATTTTAGGGATTTGCCCAAGATTAGGTGGAAACTTAGTTTTGCTTGGTTTGTATCTTTGTTTGTCCAAGATTGTGTGTTGTGATGGAGGATGTGTAGTCATATCCGGTAGTATATGATTCTTGTTAGTGAAACCTAGATTGTTTATTTTTTTAGATATATATGAGATGCCTAGTTTTGTAGATAATTATGAGATGTTGAGTTTTGTAGATATATGTGAGATGTTGAGTTTTTTTAGATATATATTAGATGTTGAGTTTATTTGAAATATGAGATGTTGCTTTATTTGAACACATATGTCATACGAGATATATATGAGAATTTACAATCATTTATTCATTGTGTGAGAAGGAGATGTTGAGATTCTTGTAGATGAATACATATGAGATGTTTAGATGAAGACATATGAAATGTTGAGGATATTTGAGATGAACTCATGTATGTTTATTGTTTGAAATTGTAAGGATGGTTTGGCTTCTGGACGATGTCTACGACGTGCAACACCGGTCCTACATGATGCGCGAGAAGGATAAGGTAATAATGAGTAATCTAAATCTTTTGCAAATTTGCTTTGCCTTTAGTTGAAATTTACATGCCCTAAGATTTGTCATTACTTTTTTTTGCAGAAGCTTGAACCTCTGAAGATTTGGTATCACGGGGTCTCTGGTCCTGCCATGCCTTACGACGAGCGGTACACACCGTACATCAAGCAGGCAGGACTACTCCCGTGGATTCTGTTGGTCAGCCGGTCCACGCCGAATCTGAATGCTCCACTGGTGTACGCTCTTGTTGATCGATGGAGGCCGGAGATGCACAGTTTCCATCTTCGGACTGGGGAGATGACCATGACGCTCGAGGATGTCTCGTTGATCACCGGTCTTGCTATCAACGGGAGGCCTCTCTGTATGAGCACCGATTCTGATGGGTGGCGCGAGCAGATGATTGCTCTTATCGGTATGGCTCCTACCGAGGCTGAGGCTGATGTAGAGGAGGGAGAAGAGAAGAAGAAGAGGGAAAGGAAAGCCGCCGGAGCTGCTTTCACGTGGATTCAAAATAACTTTGCGACGTGCCCTCCGGATGCCACTGATGATGTGATCCAGACACATGCTCGTGTCTATATGTGGTACGTTGTGTCGAGGACTTTGTTTCCTGACTCCATTGGCAAGAACGATCCATGGATGTGGCTGAAGGCGTTGACCGTCTTCGATAGCAAATGGAGCTGGGGTTCAGCGACTCTTGCCTACTTGTACCGACAAGTAGTTGGTCTGTTTTGTGATCAACTCATTTCTTCATTAGCAATGCAAGCTTGCTGTCAAGTTAACATTGTTTTTCTTTCATATGTAGCTGGACGATGCGTGTTGCAGGATCACAGATAGTGCAGGCATTGGTGGTAATCTGCTTCTACTTTCTGTATGGAGCTGGGAGCGTCTGCCTGTTGGACGCCCGAAGAGCGTCAGGTTTGATCCTTGGTATGCAGATGAACATGACGAATTACGGCGCCCCACGTGGTCTTACAAGTGGGATATCGTTTCCGAGATGATGAATGATGTCAATCTCATGTACCAAAAGTACATTGCCAAGTTGGACACGATTACGGCTGAGCAGGTAAGGAGGTCATTACTTCAGTCCTTTCTCATGCTTGCTTGAAACATAGTCATCAAATTTGCATTGTTGCCCTGTTTCATAGGTGGAATGGCAGCCATATGGCGCGGGTGAGAGCTTGGGGTACACCGAGGAGTTCCGCCTCAACCCGATGTGCTTGCGGGATAAGGATCTCTGGCTTATGCGGTGCCCACTGATATGCAACTGGGCGGTTGAGTTTCATTTTCCGCATCGCGTGTATCGTCAGTTTGGTCTGTTCCAACCTCACCCGCCGGACTGGGTGGACACGGACAAAGCACTTCATAGGTAAGAGAGCATGTCTGCGTATTGTCTAAGCATCGGGACTCCTTTTGATTGTGCTAATGCTTGGTTTTATACCATGCAGGTTGGACAGGAGAAGGCAGCGGAAGATAAAGGACTGGGACAAGCATCATGCTTCGTATGTTACCCGCTTCCAGCTTTCTGTGGAGCAAGCTCGTAGCACTGCACGTGCCTCGCTTTGTGAGCACAGCCAACAAGCTTTTGATAACTACGTACGATGGTTTATTGGAACTACTCGAGTTGAGATATTGCCGCCGGCATATAATGAGGATATTCTTGAAGAACCCGTAAACTTTGAGGATCTAGCAAAGGGGAAGTACAACAGAGATGTCAGGAAAGGGCAAGGAGTGCCTGCTGTTCCGGTGATTAACTATGTGGTAAAGTGTTCCCTTCTTTACTTTCCCATTGACCGTATTACACATGTTTGAATGGCTAACACATTCATTCTTTCTCATCCTTAGCGCACTAAGATCAAGAAAGCAGCTGATGAGAGCCAGTCTATTCTGGAGGAGACACCGGTTGGAACTGGCAATGATGATGGTTCACTACGAGCATTCCTCAAGGTACATATCGCATTCACTATGAGAGCCAGTCTATGTTGCGAAGTTTGATATGTTACACACTTGTTCATGTTACAGCGTCAGGCCAAGAAGTTAAGGCGGTTATCGAACATTCTCGGTTGCCGTGATCCTGAATATGATGAACCATCTGAAGGAAATATGCCCTAGAGGCAATAATAAAGTTATTATTTATTTCCTTATTTCATGATAAATGTTTATTATTCATGCTAGAATTGTATTAACCGGAAACATAATACATGTGTGAATACATAGACAAATATAGTGTCACTAGTATGCCTCTACTTGACTAGCTCGTTTATCAAAGATGGTTATGTTTCCTAGCCATGGACAAAAGAATTGTCATTTGATTAATAGGATCACATCATTAGGAGAATGATGTGATTGACATGACCCATTCCGTTAGCCTAGCACTTGATCGTTTAGTATGTTGCTATTGCTTTCTTCATGACTTATACATGTTCATGTAACTATGAGAATTATGCAACTCCCGTTTACCGGAGGAACACTTTGGGTACTACCAAACGTCACAACGTAACTGGGTGATTATAAAGGAGTACTACAGGTGTCTCCGAAGGTACATGTTGAGTTGGCGTATTTCGAGATTAGGTTTTGTCGCTCCGATTGTCGGAGAGGTATCTCTGGGCCCTCTCGGTAATGCACATCTTTATAAGCCTTGCAAGCAATGTGACCAAATGAGTTGGTTACGAAATGATGCATTACGGAACGAGTAAAGATACTTGCCGGTAACGAGATTGAACTAGGTATTGGATACCGACGATCAAATCTCGGGCAAGTAACATACCGATGACAAAGGGAACAATGTATGTTGTTATGCGGTTTGACCGATAAAGATCTTCGTAGAATATGTAGGAACCAATATGGGCATCCAGGTTCCGCTATTGGTTATTGACCGAGAATAGTTCTAGGTCATGTCTACATAGTTCTCGAACCCGTAGGGTCCGCACGCTTAACGTTACGATGACAGTTATATTATGAGTTTATGAGTTTTGATGTACCGAAGGAGTTCGGAGTCCCGGATGAGATCAGGGACATGACGAGGAGTCTCAAAATGGTCGAGACGTAAAGATCGATATATTGGATGACTATATTCGGAGTTCGGAAAGGTTCCGAGTGATTCGGGTATTTTTCGGAGTACCGGAGAGTTACGGGAATTCGCCGGGGAGTATATGGGCCTTATTGGGCTATACGGGTATAGAGGAGAGAGGCCAAAAGGAAAGAGGCCTGCGCCCCCCCTCTGGTCCGAATTGGACAAGGGGGGCAGCCCCCTTTTCCTTTTCCCTCTCCCCCTCTTTCCACTTCTCCTACTCCAACAAGGAAGGAGGGAGTCCTACTCCCGGTGGGAGTAGGACTCCCCTTGGCGCGCCCCCTCCTAGGCCGGCCGCACCTCCCTCTCCCTCCTTTATATACGGGGGCAGGGGGGCACCCCATAACACACAAGTTGATCTACGGATCGTTCCTTAGCCATGTGCGGTGCCCCCCTCCACCATATTCCACCTCGGTCATATCGTCGCGGAGTTTAGGCGAAGCCCTGCACCGGTAGAACATCATCATCGTCACCACGCCGTCGTGCTGACGGAACTCATCCCCGAAGCTTTGCTGGATCGGAGCCCGGGGATCGTCATCGAGCTGAACGTGTGCTGAACTCGGAGGTGCCGTACGTTCGGTGCTTGGATCGGTCGGATCGTGAAGACGTACGACTACATCAACCGCGTTGTCATAACGCTTCCGCTTACGGTCTACGAGGGTACATGGACGAACACTCTCCCCTCTCGTTGCTATGCATCACCATGATCTTGCGTGTGCGTAGGAATTTTTTTGAAATTACTACGTTCCCCAACAGTGGCATCCGAACCTAGGTTTTATGCGTTGATGTTATATGCACGAGTAGAACACAAGTGAGTTGTGGGCGATACAAGTCATACTGCTTACCAGCATGTCATACTTTGGTTCGGTGGTATTGTGAGATGAAGCGGCCCGGACCGACATTACGCGTACGCTTACGCGAGACTGGTTTCACCGTTACGAGCACTCGTGCTTAAAGGTGGCTGGCGGGTGTCTGTCTCTCTCACTTTAGCTGAATCGAGTGTGGCTACGCCCGGTCCTTGCGAAGGTTAAAACAGCACCAACTTGACAAACTATCGTTGTGGTTTTTGATGCGCAGGTAAGAACGGTTCTTGCTAAGCCCGTAGCAGCCACGTAAAATTTGCAACAACAAATTAGAGGACGTCTAACTTGTTTTTGCAGGGCATGTTGTGATGTGATATGGTCAAGACGTGATGCTATATTTTATTGTATGAGATGATCATGTTTTGTAACCGAAGTTATCGGCAACTGGCAGGAGCCATATGGTTGTCGCTTTATTGTATGAAATGCAAATGCCCTGTAATTGCTTTACTTTATCACTAAGCGGTAGCGATAGTCATAGAAGCAATAGATGGCATAACGACAACGATGCTACGATGGAGATCAAGGTGTCGCGCCGGTGACGATGGTGATCACGACGGTGCTTCGGAGATGGAGATCACAAGCACAAGATGATGATGGCCATATCATATCACTTATATTGATTACATGTGATGTTTATCCTTTATGCATCTTATCTTGCTTTGATTGACGGTAGCATTTTAAGATGATCTCTCACTAAAATTATCAAGAAGTGTTCTCCCTGAGTATGCACCGTTGCCAAAGTTCGTCGTGCCCAGACACCACGTGATGATCGGGTGTGATAAGCTCTACGTCCATCTACAACGGGTGCAAGACAGTTTTGCACACGTGGAATACTTAGGTTAAACTTGACGAGCCTAGCATATGCAGATATGGCCTCGGAACACGGAGACCGAAAGGTCGAGCGTGAATCATATAGTAGATATGATCAACATAGTGATGTTCACCATTTAAAACTACTCCATCTCACGTGATGATCGGACATGGTTTAGTTGATTTGGATCACGTAATCACTTAGATGACTAGAGAGATGTCTGTCTAAGTGGGAGTTCTTAAGTAATATGATTAATTGAACTTAAATTTATCATGAACTTAGTCCTGGTAGTATTTTGCAAATTATGTTGTAGATCAATAGCTTGCGTTGTTGCTTTCATATGTTTATTTTGATATGTTCCTAGAGAAAATTGTGTTGAAAGATGTTAGTAGCAATGATGCGGGTTGGATCCGTGATCTAAGGTTTATCCTCGTTGCTGCACAGAAAAATTATGTCCTTAATGCACCGCTAGGTGACAGACCTATTGCAGGAGCAGATGCAGACGTTATGAACGTTTGGCTAGCTCAATATGATAACTACTTGATAGTTTTGTGCACCATGCTTTACGACTTAGAATCGGGACTTCAAAGACGATTTGAACGTCATGGACCATATAAGATGTTCCAGGAGTTGAAGTTAATATTTCCAGCAAATACCCGAGTTGAGAGATATGAAGTCTCCAACAAGTTCTATTGCTAAAAGATGGAGGAGAATCGCTCAACTAGTGAGCATGTGCTCAGATTGTCTGAGTACTTCAATCGCTTGAATCAAGTGGGAGTTAATCTTCCAGATAAGATAGTGATTGACAGAATTCTCTAGTCACCATCACCAAGTTAGTAGAACTTTGTGATGAACTGTAGTATGCAAGGGATGACGAAAACAATTCCCGAGCTCTTCGTGATGTTGAAATCAACGAAGGTAGAAATCAAGAAAGAGCATCAAGTGTTGATGATTGACAAGACCACTAGTTTCAAGAAAAGGGCAAAGGGAAAGAAAGGGAAACTTCAAGTAGAATGGCAAACAAGTTGTCACTCCCACGAAGAAGCCCAAAGCTGGATCAAAGCCTGAAACTGAGTGATTATACTGCAAAAGAAATGGTCACTAGAAGCGGAAATGCCTTGAATATTTGGTGGATAAGAAGGATGGCAAAGTGAACAAGGGTATATTTGATATACATGTTATTGATGTGTACCTTACTAGTGTTTATAGTAACCCCTGAGTATTTGATACTTGTTCGGTTGCTAAGATTAGTAACTCGAAACAGGAGTTACAGAATAAACAGAAACTAGTTGAGGGTGATGTGACGATGTGTGTTGGAAGTGGTTCCAAGATTGATATGATCATCATCGCACACTCCCTGTACTTTCGGGATTAGTGTTGAACCTAAATAAATGTTATTTGGTGTTTGCGTTGAGCATGAATATGATTTGATCATGTTTATTGCAATATGGTTATTCATTTAAAGTCAAGAATAATTGTTGTTCTGTTTACATGAATAAGACCTTCGATGGTCATACACCCAATGAACATAGTTTGTTGGATCTCGATCGTAGTGATACACATATTCATAATATTGATGCCAAATGATGAAAAGTTAATAATGATAGTGCAACTTATTTGTGGCACTGCCGTTTGGGTCATATCGGTGTAAAGCGCATGAAGAAACTCCATAAAGATGGATTTTCGGAATCACTTGGTTATGAATCATTTGATGCTTGCAAACCGTGCCTTTTGGGCAAGATGACTAAAAACTCCATTCTCTGGAACAATGGAACAAGCTACTGACTTATTGGAAATAATATATACCGATGTATGCGATCCAATGAGTGTTGATGCTCGTGGCAAGTATCGTTATTTTCCGACCTTCACAAAATGATTTGAGCAGATATGGGTATATCTACTTGATGAAACATAAGTCTGAAATAATTGAAAGGTTCAAATAATTTCAGAGTGAAGTGGAAAAATCATCGTAACAAGAAAATAAAGTTTCTACGATCTGATCGCGGAGATGAATATTTGAGTTACGAGTTTGGTCTTCAGTTAAAACAATGTGGAATAGTTTCACAACTCACGCCACCTGGAACACCACAACATTATGGTGTGTCCGAACGTCGTAACCGCACTTTATTGGATATGGTGCGATCTATGATGTCTCTTATCGGTTTTACCACTATCGTTTTGGGGTTGTGCATTAAAGACAACTGCATTCACGTTTAAAAGGGCACCATCTAAATCCGTTGAGACGACACCGTATGAACTATGGTTTAGCAGTAAACCTGAGCTGTCATTTCTTAAAGTTTGGAGTTGCGATGCTTATATGAAAAAAAGTTTCAACCTGATAAGCTCAAACCCAAATCGGAGAAGTGCGTCTTCATAGAATACCCAAAGTTAACTATTGGGTACACCTTCTATCACAGATCGAAAGGCAAGTTATTCATTGCTAAGAATGGATCCTTTCTAGAGAAGGAGTTTCTCTCGAAAGAAGTGAGTGGGAGGAAAGTAGAACTTGATGAGGTAACTGTACCTGCTCCCTTATTGGAAAGTAGTTCATCACAGAAATCTGTTCCTGTGACTACTACACCAATTAGTGAGGAAGTTAATGATGATGATCATGAAACTTCAAATTAAGTTACTACAGAACCTCGTAGGTCTTCCAGAGTAAGATCCGCACCAGAGTGGTATGGTAATCCTGTTCTGGAAGTCATGTTACTAGACCATGATGAACCTATGAACTATGAGGAAGCGATGATGAGCCCAGATTCCACGAAATGGCTTGAGGCCATAAAATCTGAGATATGATCCATGTATGAGAACAAAGTATGGACTTTGATTGACTTGCTCGATGATCAGCAAGCCATGTTAAATAAATGGATCTTCAAGATGAAGACGGACATTGATAGTAGTGTTACTATCTACTAAGCTCGACTTGGTGCAAAATGTTTTCAACAAGTTCAAGGTGTTGAATACGATGAGATTTTCTCACTCGTATCGAAGCTTAAGTCTGTCTGAATTATGTTAGCAATTGCCACATTTTATGAAATCTGGCAAATGGATGTCAAAACTGTATTCCTTAATGGATTTATTAAAGAAGAGTTGTATATGATGCAACCAGAAAGTTTTTGTCAATCCTAAAGATGCTAACAAAGTGTGCAAGCTCCAGCAATCCATCAATGGACTGGTGCAAGCATCTCGGAGTTGGAATATACGCTTTGATGAGTTGATCAAAGCATATGGTTTTATACAGACTTTTGAAGAAGCCTGTATTTACAAGAAAGTGAGTGGGAGCTCTGTAGCATTTCTAATATTATATGTGGATGACATATTGTTAATTGGAAATGATATGGAAATTTTGGATAGCATGAAAGGATACTTGAATAAGAGTTTTTTAAAGCAAGACCTCGGTGAAGCTGCTTACACATTGAGCATCAAGATCTATATAGATAGATCAAGACGCTTGATAAGATTTTTCAATGAGTACATACCTTGATAAATTTTTGAAATAGTTTTAAATGGAACAGTCAAAGAAGGAGTTCTTGCCTGTGTTACAAGGTGTGAAGTTGAGTAAGACTCAAGACCCGACCATTGCAGAAAATAGAAAGAGAATGAAAAGTCATTCCCTATGCCTCAGTCATAGGTTCTATAAAGTATGCTATGCTGTGAACCAGACCTATTGTATACCTTGCTCTGTGTTTGGCAAAGGAATACAATTTTGGTCTAATAAGTAGATCACTGGACATGGGTCAAGAATATCCTTAGTGAGGACTAAGGAGACGTTTCTCGATTATGGAGGTGATAAAAGAGCCCGTCGTAAAAGTTACAACGATGCAAACTTTTACACCAATCCAGATGACTCTAAGTCTCAATTTGGATACATATTGAAAGTGGGAGCAATTAGCTAGAGTAGCTCCGTGCAGAGCATTGTGGGCATAGAATATTTGCGAAATACATACGGCTCTGAATATGACAGACCCGTTGACTAAGCTTCTCTCACGAGCAAAACATGATCATACCTTAGTACTCTTTTGGGTGTTAATCACATAGCGATGTGAACTAGATTATTGACTCTAGTAAACCCTTTGGGTGTTAATCACATAGCGATGTGAACTAGATTATTGACTCTAGTAAACCCTTTGGGTGTTGATCACATGATGATGCGAACTATGGGTATTAATCACATGCAGATGTGAATATTGGTGTTAAATCACATAGCGATGTGAACTAGATTATTGACTCTAGTGCAAGTGGGAGACTGAAGGAAATATGCCCTAGAGGCAATAATAAAGTTATTATTTATTTCCTTATTTCATGATAAATGTTTATTATTCATGCTAGAATTGTATTAGCCGGAAACATAATACATGTGTGAATACATAGACAAACATAGTGTCACTAGTATGCCTCTACTTGACTAGCTCGTTTATCAAAGATGGTTATGTTTCCTAGCCATGGACAAAGGAGTTGTCATTTGATTAATGGGATCACATCATTAGGAGAATGATGTGATTGACATGACCCATTCCGTTAGCCTAGCACTTGATCGTTTAGTATGTTGCTATTGCTTTCTTCATGACTTATACATGTTCCTGTAACTATGAGAATTATGCAACTCCCGTTTACCGGAGGAACACTTTGGGTACTACCAAACGTCACAACGTAATTGGGTGATTATAAAGGAATACTACAGGTGTCTCCGAAGGTACATGTTGAGTTGGCGTATTTCGAGATTAGGTTTTGTCACTCCGATTGTCGGAGAGGTATCTCTGGGCCCTCTCGGTAATGCACATCTTTATAAGCCTTGCAAGCAATGTGACCAAATGCGTTGGTTACGGAATGATGCATTACGGAACGAGTAAAGAGACTTGCCGGTAACGAGATTGAACTAGGTATTGGATACCGACGATCAAATCTCGGGCAAGTAACATACCGATGACAAAGGGAACAACGTATGTTGTTATGCGGTTTGACCGATAAAGATCTTCGTAGAATATGTAGGAACCAATATGGGCATCCAGGTTCCGCTATTGGTTATTGACCGAGAATAGTTCTAGGTCATGTCTACATAGTTCTCAAACCCGTAGGGTCCGCACGCTTAACGTTACGATGACAGTTATATTATGAGTTTATGAGTTTTGATGTACCGAAGGAGTTCGGAGTCCCAGATGAGATCAGGGACATGACGAGGAGTCTCGAAATGGTCGAGACGTAAAGATCAATATATTGGACGACTATATTCGGAGTTTGGAAAGGTTCCGAGTGATTCGGGTATTTTTCGGAGTACCGGAGAGTTACGGGAATTCGCCAGGGAGTATATGGGCCTTATTGGGCTATACGGGAATAGAGGAGAGAGGCCAAAAGGAAAGAGGCCTGCGCCCCCCCTCTGGTCCGAATTGGACAAGGGGGGAAGCCCCCTTTTCCTTTTCCCTCTCCCCCTCTTTCCACTTCTCCTACTCCAACAAGGAAGGAGGGAGTCCTACTCCCGGTGGGAGTAGGACTCCCCTTGGCGCGCCCCCTCCTAGGCCGGCCGCACCTCCCTCTCCCTCCTTTATATACGGGGGCAGGGGGGCACCCCATAACACACAAGTTAATCTACGGATCGTTCCTTAGCCGTGTGCGGTGCCCCCCTCCACCATATTCCACCTCGGTCATATCGTCGTGGAGTTTAGGCGAAGCCCTGCGCCGGTAGAACATCATCATCGTCACCATGCCGTCGTGCTGACGGAACTCATCCCCGAAGCTTTGCTGGATCGG
The DNA here is from genome assembly GCF_002162155.2 of Triticum dicoccoides. NCBI lineage: Eukaryota > Viridiplantae > Streptophyta > Magnoliopsida > Poales > Poaceae > Triticum > Triticum dicoccoides. Next base: position 499,925,672 of record NC_041387.1, read on the forward strand.
AGCCCGGGGATCGTCATCGAGCTGAACGTGTGCTGAACTCGGAGGTGCCGTACGTTCGGTGCTTGGATCGGTCGGATCGTGAAGACGTACGACTACATCAACCGCGTTGTCATAACGCTTCCGCTTATGGTCTACGAGGGTACGTGGACGAACACTCTCCCCTCTCGTTGCTATGCATCACCATGATCTTGCGTGTGCGTAGGAATTTTTTTGAAATTACTACGTTCCCCAACACCATCTACCTCTAGGTCTGGTACACCATCAGACCCCGCATCTCACCATGAGGGGGACGATGTGAGTTCCTCTTATGCTTATATGGATGATGAGGGTGCGCTCACCCAAGAGGTATGACTAAGCCTTTAGATGTGATTCTCACTTGATTACGACACCGGCCTTGACCATATTGTTTCGTTGTGTGATAGGGCCACGAGCTTGATGATGACATGATTTTGGCGGACGCTCAAGCTCGGTCCGCATATGTGTTCAAGCCTAGGCAGCCCAGACGCCGGTACACGCCCAATGACTATGACAACAGAGGCAACCCAAAGGTGGTCGTAGGGACCTCGCGGATGGCTAGCTTGGATGATGAGGCGGAGGAGGAGGCGGAGGCGGAGCCGCAGGCGGAGGAGGAAGTGCACGAAGAGGAGCCTCGTGCTCCTAAGAAGAAGAAGATTTCCTGCAGGCGTGGCACCAGGAACACGCGCGGAAGGCATTAGTGCTTTGTGTTAGGTTGATGAACTTGTGAGGTTATGTTATATGATGAACTTGTGAACTTGTGAGGTTGATTAACTTGTGAGGTTATGTTATGGTATTTGTGTTTGCAAACTTGAAGTAATGTTGAATTGTCTTAAATGATGTGATGTTCAAGTTATTAGTTCTCTTTGCTTAGCATGTCCAGTTTATAGTACTTTTATTGATGTTCTAGTTATGTGAGTGCTGCTGTAGGAGGCCAAAATGGCATATGTTTCTGCAGTTTTGCTTATAGCAACACTGCAGCGCCCAACAGTTAGGCGATGCACTGTACTGTGTGGCGCCCAACAGTTAGGCGTTGCACTGTACATTGCAGCGCCCTACCCTTAGGCGCTGCACTACTCCCATGGCTATACAGAAAGCCAACAGTTGGCTTGCATCACATCCATAATACTTACAATGACTGCAGCATCACATCAATTTGAACAAACACAAATTTTATGCCGACGAGTTCATTCTCCTCTTCAAAACCTTCATTTTGGTTGTTTGGAGTCGGGCTCAATGTTGGCCAATCTTGTTGCGTGAATTGAGGTTCACTCATTTGATCTTGGTTCATGGGTGGGGGAGTGCTAGCAACCAACGGGGAGGGGTTCCGGTTCAAGTCTAAATTCAAAGTAGACTCAACCTTCTTGGAGACAAATAACTCAAGAGCCTTGTCTAGAGATTCGGCAACCGTCTCCTTGTATGCAACCCAACGTTGCTCGGAGTTCAGACGCATTGTCTTCCAACGGATGTGCATTCCAAAACCAACATTATGCCTTCCCTCGAACTCAACAACGTCACTTGGGTCCATCCAATTCAAATCTTTCCTCACTTGTTCCAAAAGCTCCGCATAGCTAGGACTACTCTCAAACACCATGTCAAGCTCATTCGGGTCCGTCTCAACATTGCCTTTCAAAAAGGCCTCTCTATCCACATGATGAACATAAACACATGTTCTCCCCATCCCTACAATAATCAAAAACACACATATATCAAGTAAATACTTAAGAAAAATATTTGCACACATATGCCCTAACATATATAACAACCATAAACATAGCATAATCCTAACACCAACATCAAACACACATAACCCTAACCCTAGCATACTATGGAAGCTTAACCAACCCAACTTAGCAAAGAAACATAACATCATTCAACACAAATTTGCAAATCCAAGTCAAAACTAGGGTTTCCCGCAAACTAGCAACAGTTGAGAAAATGTGACAATTCCTATGGATGAAAACGAGGGGATCGGAGGAGATTACCTTAAGGGAGGGGTTGGCTTCGAAATCCACGGTCAAATACTCCGGATTTGCAAGATTTGAGAAGGATTTGAGAGGGGGGAGAGGGGAAGAGAGGAGGGCCGCAAGCCTAAGGGTTTGGGTGGGGTGGAGGTGTGTGGGGTGGGGGTGGGAGGGGAGAGAGGGTGGGGCCAACCCAAGTGAAACACAGACTGTGCAGCGCCCACGAGCTAGGCGCTGCACATTACATGTGTGGCGCCTAAGACTTAGGCGCTGCAGTGCTGTCTGTGGGGCCGCAACTGGACCAGGGCTGCCACGCTGGCAGGAAGTGTGGCGTCTAAGTGATGGGCGCTGCACGGTAGGGTGCGGCGCCCAGCTGTCGGGCGTCACACCGAAGGGTCAGCAGAGTGAAATTTTTTTGTGACCAGGTCAGTTTGTGATTTGATTTTTGCCTCAGGTCAAATATGTGATTTCTGCCGAAACCGAAAGAAAATCTGTCGTGTCGAAGCACAAGGGGCCAGGGGAGGAGTGCTCGAATTTCCACGACAAAATTAGAAGATTCTCTCGGCGGCCTCGTCGCCGGTACTACGACTCAGGTGTGACCTGTGCGCGACAAGTGACCACACACGCAACATCACGGGCCTGAACTTCTCCCAGGATAGCAACAGTAAGAGCGCACTCGCGGTCACAGTCGCTGCCCCTGCCTCGCCCCTGCATGCGCTGCAGTGCCGATCAGTTTCGATTCCGACCGACTACGTGCTCAGTCCAAGGCTCCAAGCCCATCACTCACGGCCGGGGCACGCCGTACCACCACCACTAACACGCACCGCACGCTTAAGAGAATGCTGCATGCTAACTCCATCACCGTCGATTCAGCCCTTGCCTGCCTTGTAGGTATACTGACTCCCCGACAGTTTTTACAGTGTTACACAGACCGGCTCGGTTTCGCGAGCTCTGCAGCATGGCGCAGGCTGCTGGAAAGTCATATGAAGCGAGTGCCTTGTGCAAGAAAAGACACGCTCCGAGACACGGCGGCCAGGCCAGGCCAGCACAGTGCAGCTAACATCTTTCTAACCCGACACAAGTGTGCCGTGCGAGCGTGTAGATGCCAGCAGCAGCAGCAGCAGCATGGCCCGGGGGCGTCTGACGCCTGCGAGTGAAACCAGGCAAGGCATGCACGGTGGAGAGGAGATGAGATGACGGTTCACGTGCAAGCGCCAATTTCACTTGGCCGCAAGCCATGTATGCGGCATGCTGCTGGGGGAGGTGAGCAGCTCTACAGGAGAACGACGGCCGGCCGGAGCGAGCGAGCGTGCGCGTCCTCTCCTGCCCGAAGCCTTGACGTGGGCGCGGCAGTGCGCCTGCGCTGCGCTGTGCATGCATGTCACCCAAGCACGCGTTCGAGCAAGCAGACGTCGAAGCGTGCACGGGCTGCCTCCGGCCTCTTCTTTCCGTGTGATTTTAGAAACAAATCACTTCGATTCAATTGGAGAGACGAGACCCACTAACTACTTTGTACAAGACAGTACTCCTACTACAACAGAGATTACACAGGTCTAATTAATCCACGACATTATCATCATACACTAATCTAGCACATGCTTGCTTCCTCTTGCACACGCATCCGGACACACTACCACATTCCGAAGAGTACACCACAAGGTACAGAGGCCGCGACAAAGGTACAGCCACTAAATGCTGAGGAGATCCTGCTGCGCCGGGGACTCCTGTGGCCCGTCCTGATGCTCCTCCTCCTCTCCTTCGACGGTGGCCTCCGACCGTGTCATGCCGGCGGTCATCGACGTCGCCCCTGGCATGTCGGCCAGGATCTGCACCACCTCCCGCATCGTGGGCCGCTCGACGCTTTGCTCCGCGACGCAGAGCATGGCGACGTAGAAGACGTGCGTCAGCTCCTGGACGGGCACTGTCGAGAGGCGCGGGTCGGCGATCTTCATCACGCCTTCCTTGGTCGATCCGGTGGCCATCCGCACCCACTGCACGATGTCCACGCCGTCGCCGAACTCACCCACCGGCTTGCGTCCGGTCACGAGCTCCAGCAGCACCACACCGAAGCTGTACACGTCGCTCTTCTCGTCCACCTTGAGAGTGTAGGCGTACTCTGAAAAGGCACACAACAGAGAATGCGGCCACATAAGATCACATGCCAACAATTCCCAAAGATGATCCATTTAAACGACAAAGCGATGAGAGGCTGGCTTCAGTTCCAGGGCATGTGCAGCACAGTTGGTGCCGCACAGTAAAAACAATCAGAGCATACTGAAACCGAAAATACTCCTCGATGATTTGAATCCAAAATGTTTGTGAAGAATGAAAACAGAGGAGGACCGTAATGCATACCGGGAGCGATGTATCCATAGGAACCGGCGATCGCGGACATGCACTCGGAGCCACCGGCGTTGCCGTTGAGGAACTTGGCGAGGCCGAAGTCGGCGACGTGCGCCTCGAAGTCGGTGTCGAGGAGGATGTTGTTGGACTTGACGTCGCGGTGCAGTATCGGCGGCGAGCAGTCGTGGTGCAGGTAGCAGAGGCCCTTGGCCGCCTCCACGGCGATCTTGTACCGCGTCGCCCACTGCAGGTGGCCACCCTTCTTGCCGTGGAGCACCTCGCCGAGGCTGCCGTTGGGCATGTACTCATACACCAGGAGGTTCGTCTCGCGGTTGGCCGCGAACCCGAGCAGCCGCACGATGTGGCGGTGCCGGATCCGCCCCAGCGTCTGTATCTCGGCGGAGAAGCCATAGTCGTCGTGAGCTGACCCGGAGCGCCCGATGGCGGACAGCCGCTTCACTGCCACAACCGCGCCGCCCGGCGCGCCCTTGTACACGATCCCGGACCCGCCCTTGCCGATCACGTTCTCGTCCTTGAGGCAGTCGAGCACGTCGTCCACAGCGAAGTCCAAGCGCTGGAACGCCGTGATCCGCCACGCACGCGCCTCCGCCGACCGCTTCAGAGACCGCGCCTTCAGCACGGCCGCCACGGCGAAGATGATGGACAGCGCCAGGAGGCCGAGCACGAGGAGAAGCTTCGTGGTCGACGAGAGGGACCCGAAGGTGGACGTGGCCACGCCGTGACCGCCACACGGAGACAGGAAGGCCCCGCAGAGACCAGGGTTGCCGGCGAAGGAGGTGGAGTTGAAGTAGGCGAACTGCCCGGTGGCTGGGACCTCGCCGGACAGGCAGTTGTACGAGAAATCAACGGCTGTTAGGCTCTGCATTCCGGCGATGGAAGGCGGGATCTCCCCGTCGAGCGCGTTGCTGGATAGGTTGAGGTAGTTGAGGATCCGTAGGCTGGGGAGCGCGGCCGGGATGCTGCCGGAGAGCCTGTTGCCGGATAGGTCGAGGAAGGTGAGCAGCCTGCAACCCGCGATCGCCGGCGGCAGCTCCCCGGATATCAGGTTGCCAGACATGTCCACCTTTGAAAGCTGTTGCAACTTCCCAATAGCCGGCGGGAGCTCGCCGGACAACTTGTTGTCGGCCAACAGAAGCTTCTGCAGGCCCACGAGCCCACCGATCCCCGCCGGCACCGGGCCAGATAATCCGTTGTTATACAGGCTCAGCTCCCCTATCGACGGCGACACCTCGTCGGCGTCCAGCCGGACCTCGCCGGACAGCAGATTGTTATGCAGCTCTACCTGTGTCAGGTTCTGCAACGTGAACAGCTTGGCCGGGATCGTCCCATTGAGATAATTCTCTCCCAGTCGAATCCTCGTCAATGACGGGCACCCGGCGAGCCCGTCCGGAATGCCGCCAAACAACGAATTTCCAAGCGCGATGAACGTCTCCAGCCGACCGCCGGCGCATAGCTCGGTCGGCAGAACGCCGGTGAGCTTATTTGTGCTCACGTCGACAATCCTCAGCCTGGTTGCCGCAACACCAAGCTGCGCCGGCACTCCGCCGGTGAAGTTGTTCTCCCACAACTGCAGCACCTCGAGGTTCGGCAGGTCACCGATAAATTCGGGAATCTCGCCGGCGAGGCGGTTCCGAAAGAGGTTCAGCAGCGTCATGTTCTTGAGCGACGCGAAGCTCGCTGGGATCTCCCCGGCGAACAGGTTGTTGGACAAGTCGAGCGACTTCAGCGCGCCCATCACGCCTATCTCCGACGGCAGCCGCCCGGAGAGGGCGTTAATCTGTAGAAAGAGAGTGTCCAGCGTCGTCAGGTTCGCCAACTCCGGCGGGATCTTGCCGGAGATACCGCAGCTCGCCATGTCGAGGCGCACGAGCTGCCGCAGCCTGCCGAGCTCAGGCGGTATCCCGCCGGTGAAGCTGTTGAAGTACCCGAGGTACAGCTCCCTCAGCGTCGACAGGTTGCCGAGCTCGGGCGGTATCTCCCCGGTGAGCTCATTGCCGGAGAGGGCCAGGTACCGGATGCGGCTCCATTGGCCGTACGACGTGGGAATGCTGCCGGAGAAGAAATTGCCGCCGAGGTGGAGGTGGACAAGGTTCGTGAGATTGGGGAGCGCGGCAGGGAGCGGGCCGGTGAGGTTGTTATTGTACAGGTCGAGAACGCGGATGTCGGTGAGGCTGGCGATGAGGCCGTCCGGGAAGGTGGAATTGAAGAGGTTATTGGAGAGGTTGAGGGACCGGAGGTGCGGGACGGAGGAGAGGGCGGCGGCGGGGATGGGGCCGGTGAGGTTGAGGGCGGAGAGGTCGAGGGAGATGACGCGGGAGCCGGCGGCGTCGCAGGAGAGGCGCGGCCACGAGCAGAGCGGCGTGGCCGGCGTCCAGTGCGCGGAAAGGTAGCCCGAGGGGTCAGCGAGTGCCACGGAGAGGTTGAGGAGGGCGGCGGCTTCCAGGGAGGCAGCAGAGGTGGGTGAGCCGGAGGCGATGGAGCTGGTGGCGGTGGCCAGGAGAAGGAGGAGGACGGCGAGGAGAAAGGTGTGAGTGGCGGACATGGAGCGTGCCATGGATGGGGCTGTGCTGGAGTGGCGCTCGAGTTCAGGCGGACAGCGTGGGATTATATGCGCGTGTGCAGATCATCCGTTTCAATTTCTTTCCTTCTCATTTCTGCTTTTTCCTAGGGTGGAAAATGAGCATGTTTCAGGGGTACCGTGTGAGCATGCTGATTTCCAATGTTCTCCTTTAGTTCGTTTTCTTTTTGTGAAAAAAAATGGTAAAAGCTTCAAAAAAAAAGAAGGAAAAAGGTAAAGCTTCAAATTTACCTAGAACACCGGGGCACTCGTCGCTGGACAACTTTGGTACAACCTTTGAATCATCACAAGTTTTTTTTTCTTTTACAGTTTTGATAAAACACATATAAATGTGCCATAAGTATTACTCATCTAAGTCATAAGTCACTGATCTTACGCGGAGATTCATGTAAATATTTTCTTTTTTCCTTTTTTTCTCCTTTTTGTGCTTGATTGAGTGACTTAGATGTGCTTGATCTTACGTGCCTTGTTTTTTTTTTTGGCATGTTGAATCATCACCAGATATTTTGGCGGTTTGTAGCAAAAATGGATATTATTAGATTACAGAAAGTCCGCTTGCCAATAATACATGGGTACTTTTTTTCACGGGTACTGGATACTTTGATGTACATATTCCATAACTCCCAAACGTGCCTTGTTTCTGCTCCTCGTGCCGAACGCCTCCTATACCGTTGGTTTTTCAGCACGAATCTTAAAGCACAGAAAGTTGCCATGTCGAGGCCAGTGGATCCCAGCAGAAAGGGGTCATATCAGATTATGAAAAGTTCTCTTGCCAATACTACTGGGTAGTACATATTTTTCCATGGATACTCCATACTTTGATATCATATATGCCAGCATGACTGTAACACATATATATTAACCATTTTTTGCGGTGGTTTTCTATGTATGATATTTATAATGTATCTTTCGAAATGCAAAATTGATTGTGGTATACATCGAGTTCATATCCTTGACAAGAGCAAGAATGTGTTTACTTGCGAAAATGCTAAATGGAGGACGAGCTCCATGGAGCTTCTTATTTTTTGAAAATTTTGAGAATCACATTTTGAAGTGTCAATGAAAAAAGTACACACATTCCATACAGATGTATACTACATGTGATGATATACGTTACGATGGGAGCTACACTAAAAAGACAGAATTTATCATCGTTGTCATTTATTAAAAAAAATCCATAATTTTTTTTGCAACTATTTGAGCACTGATACATGTTGATGGCATTGATAACGCTATAAATTGTGGGGGCAGACTTGAGAAGTACGCACTCACCGCGGAGGTGGCGCTCCCATCGCCATGTAGCGCTCTGGGTAGCTGCTCAGAGCCCCTGCCACCACAACTCCGATGATGAGGGTGTACAAGATCACATAGTGCAGCAGGAGAATAGTGAGGTAGTACCACAAGTGAACAAGCTCCAAGGGCGCGCACTAGTCGATGCTAGCACATGGATTCAGTATGGCGAGGGCTATATTGCCCGGAATCACAAAGACATACTGAATCTTTGTCAGTTTGAAATCATGTCTCACCGTAGCGCAAAAGGCTCACAATGTGGATGCCAATGGAAGGAAGAGGAGTGATCAAGGAAGGAGTGACTCTGGGGTGACTAAGATTTACATAAGAGGGGACACTTTCCCAAGGGAGAAATTAAAGCATTCTGCTTGTTTGGTTCTTTATATCATGAAAGTGGTGTTTCTACAAATCTATATGTTGCACACCACAAAATTCATTATAAATGCATAACCATCAGAATTAAAAATATATTCCTGAGTAAAGTCTTGATACGTCATGTATAATTGTATATATGATTATGTGATAAAAATGATGATTATAGTATACATGTACTCCAACGTAAACAATTATTGAAAACAAAAGATTGGTGTCGTGAGGGGAGAGGGGCCAAAGCCCCTCCCTAACACGATGTAGGGGAAGTGCACAATCCTCCTTAATTCTAATTCAACCGGTTATTTGAGATGATTCTAATACACTTTAAGTGTTTGTTGGTAACATATATAGATTTATCATATTGATGTTTCTGTTAAGTACCCCTCGGTTTTAGTTTAGGCCCGAGAATTTTCAAGACCCACCTTGTTGTGAAACAACTAACTCATAGAGATACTGACATGTTTGTTTCATGACTAATTTTGTCACAACTAACATTAGGTAAATTGTGGCGGCCACAAAAGGTGTAGCGTACAAAATGACCACCACAAGTGTGACAAAATATGTCAAAAAATCTAGTCATTGTCACGTGAACCATATAGCTAGAGAAGTGTGGCAAACAAAAAGTGTGACAAAACCGAACTTATATTGTTGCATGACTAAGGTTAGGGGTGGCAATCTTAGTCTGCAAACAAAATATGCTCATAATGTATCATTAAATACCTACGTATACAACTATAGTCCATACTTTAGATCAAAATAAATTCCTACATGGTGGTACCACCACATTTCATTTGTTTTTTAAAAAGTTTGAGATGCCAATGGGTGTGATTTTAGTAAAGTTAATCAGATATTTTCCTTGTAGCTTTGATAGCGAGCAAAACACTACATACCTATCCAAAAAGAACTTACAGCTTGGTTACTTGTAAAGTACAAAACACATCCTCCTCAATGCTTTTCGAATTTTTTCTTTGGACACAAATTTTGGCTTGCCACTTTTTAAAAACTCTAGCTTCATCAAAATTGGTAGACACTCGATTAAAATACTCTAAACATTGTTGAATTCATTCCTCTCGGTGCTTTGACATAATTTTGATGCATATTTTGATTGATTCGAGGATCTATTGTGCTAAATTGACCAAGGGTAGGTTTTTCGTTATATTCTGAGACATTGTTTCCCGTATGCATGCCTACCACATAGAATAACTTTAACTCGCGACTTCAACAAGTCTAATTGAAGGTATTATATATTTTTAGAGGGATAACAAATCTAGCACTGATCCAAAGACTACAAGTTGTCACATAACTAGGGAAAAAATCATTACCATTAGTTTGGTCCAATAATTTATAACCGTGTTGACGAGCTGAAATTTAAAAGAAAATGCTCTAATTATTTTGGTGGGCTAGATGACGCTCGAGATTACTTACACGGTGTGATGTACATACATTTGTTTCCATAGGTTTAGCCATCTAGCTAATTGCATCATAGAGTAGTAGAAATTATGTTAAAATTGTAAGGATGTTTGCTTCGCAACATTCTCAAAACACATAGATAAGAAAAACTCCATGATTATAATATAATGCTATCATGAATCTTATAGGATTAGGCTCCTTCTTTCTTTCCTCTTCCTCCCCTCGATCACAGTCGGTGATTCCATGGATTTTGAGTCTTCTCTACTTGTCGCTTGCGGTCAGTGGATGGAAGGAAAATCTTGGTGCCTCAACTTTGGATAATTGATAGGTTAGGTCCTAGCATGGGCGACGTTCAAGAGGATGGCAACGCTTCATCTTCGAGGCAGTCTTCCAGGCTTCGATCCTCCTCAAGTTCGTCCATCAAGATGAATTCAATGAAGCTCCAACGTAGATTATTGTCGGTTCCTTGGGGCGGCGATGTTAGGATTTCTCGACATGCGTAAGCGGCGAGGAGATTTGGTGCGAGATTCTTAGGATTGATTTGAGGGTTCCGTTGAATCGAGGCCTCTTTTGTTTAAAGGAAAAGTGGAGGAGAAGCGTATGAATAGGAACTTTTCTTATGGTAGTACTATTCATGCATTTGGTTCAAAGGAATAAGACAAAGAACAAAATTAAAGAAACTTTTGTTTGATCTCAGTTTCAAAGGAAAAATAGAGGAATTTCTATCATACACTTGAGCCTCCTTTCAAATTCTTATGCGAATAACAAGATTAAGATCCTTAGTGGCATCATTATGTCGATTTTTTCTTATGGTTTGACTTTAAATATGATTGTAAGTATTAGATTTTTTGTGTTCTTTTTGGTTCCTATGAACCAAACATTAAAGTTGACATAATTCTTGCTACCGGTCATCTATTTTTTTCATGGCATTTTTTTTTCTATTCCGGTGTTTTCCTCATTCTGATGTTTTTAGAATCCACCAACCCAAAGGAGCTTAAGAAGGAGCACTAAACCTGACCGGAAAAATTGGAGAGGCGACTCTTCTTATTCTATTTAACATTTAAGGCCAAATGACCAAGACATTAGCCTAAAGTTTTCTCCTGGTTCGGGGACAAATGAATGTTGTTCTCTATCACATATGTAAGGATCCCTGCCGAATGTAGAGTTCTCCCTCTGTTTCTGCCTACTTTATAAAAAAAATTATGTGAAAATTTTACAACAAGAAATATATATAATGTGAAAATATATTCATAATGAATCTAATGATTTCAATTTGGTATTGTAGATATTATTATTTTTAAAAAGTAAAGCTAATATGCTGAGTAAATAGAAAAATATAGGAGTATATAAATAAAAATGGAAGGAGTATTTTGAATATACTGCTATACATCTATAGAGCCCATCCAGGTGCAGCCCACAAAGCGGTGGGTACACAGAAGAAAAGCCGAGTGAGCAGTGTCGTCGAAAGACTTAAATCCCTAAAGTTTCTGCTGATTGAAGTACAGCCCATGTCGGGGAATCTGGGGAATGACTCGCGTAAATGTTGCCGATTAAATCAGCTTTGGCATGCATACAGCACTTACACTGACGTGTTGGTCGCAGCTCGCCTGGTCCCACCTGTCACTGAAAGACGATTCGATGCAGGAGTAGTTGCAGCGCGTTGCAGCGTGTGCGAGTCGTCTTTCCCGTATCAGGGAAGCAAGGACAGCAGTCGCGTGTGCGGGAGCGCGGGGACCACAAGCCAGGGGCAGCACATGAAACACGAAGAGCGTGACTGCGTGAGCCTTTGGTGGGATCCGGGTTCTCCGTCAGTGGGTGTGGGTCAGGAGACGCACGCTCCGTGTTGCACTGTTGCAGTAGGAGTATGCTGTATACTGTAGTAGCTACAGGAGGAGCCCGGCCGCCTTTTGTGTTGCACTGTCGTCCAGCGTCGTTGGTGCCCCGGTGTAGTATCAAATAAACGTGTGCCGTTCGTTCAAAAGTGTAGCTTAAGCTCTTTCTCATCATGCTCAGGCCCCATGCATGTACCCATCATCACCCGGGGGCCGGGCGCGAGCACGTCTTTGGTTGTTTACCACCTCCAAAAGACGTGCAACACGTCCGACGCCCTAGGTGCGCCATCATGTTAGTAGCTCTAATAATGCGGCAGGAACCTAACGGTGCATTAACCAAAAACGTACCGAGTGAAGTGCCGCGCAAGCATGACCCAAGGCAGGCACGCAGACGATCGATCAGGCAGGTGGCTGGCATTGGCAGCCAACACATATGGCATGCACGTACCCGCCGAGAGAGAACCAGCACGATGCATGGTACCAGTACATGTGTTTGGTAAACTGCGGCATCATGCCTCCTGCATGCAGAGGTGCTTTCGTACAGTTGCTAGTCGTCACCTTGATCAAGACGGGTTGACGACGGACGACGGACGGAGGCCATACGTGACGCAGAAACAACGGGAAGGAAGAGGGTACGTGGAGTGGAGTCCGGGGCAGGCATGATGCGGTGCGCATGATTCGGTCCGGAAAACGCTGCGGAGTTTTGTCCCCGGACACGACCGCTAATCTGGCTCGGGCGGCGAGGACGGAGATTTTTTTTTTTTTGAGAAGGAGTATATGATGGTGCCTCTCTATTCTGTGTTCCACATGATGATGGCTCTCGCGCGCGCACGCGACGGGAGCCCACCGCCGCATCGGCTCGCACGCGCGCCCGTCTCCCCGCGGCGATGTGTAGGGCTCCGCTTCGGCCCGAGCCCAATATCTATGCACGATTAGGTTTTTTTAGATCAATATATATAGGGAGGAGATGCACGATTAGTTTAGGTGTTGGCCCACTGCTTATACCCTCCTAACTAAACAAGTGTGGTTTTTTGCTTTGTTTTAGCCTCCCAACAGCAACACCAACGTTCCAACGGAGGAGCTCTGTTCCAAGTGACTCTGGATCCCTGTATGGATACACACAACGGAGGAGTATCCGCATATTGCAGGGTTATGAGCTTATGGCCACGCATTACTTAATCTCTGATGAGCAGTCAAGTTCGTAGAGCGGACAGTGATGCGCGTATTGACATTTAACAGCAACAGCCGACAGCTCTTGTGGCGTGTTCCGTGCAAAACTGCAAATCCAGAGCTTCTGTCCTCATCTTTCCTTTGTTTCTGCGTACGTCGTTACTGTAGCAGAGAGCATCGACAAACCAGAATGTCGAATAATCAAATGCACTGTGGACACAATGGGCAGTAATACTGTAGTAGTAGCTGGCTTCCGGCCATGCCTTCGGAGTAAATCAATTAGCTCATACTCGAATGGTCGGTATTAGCCTATCTTGACACGGAGCCAAGAGATGACGGTCATTACTCAGATGGCATACATGCTGCATTCGTGCCCCACGTCCCCCGCGACAATCCTTGCCACAGCAAGACTGACATACTCGATGACACACGTCACTACCAGGTTGGGATGGCTACCAGATTAGAAAAACTCCTAGTCCTACGTAGGTATAGGTCTACATAGACTGTAGGAGCTTAACACTACGTACCGCTGCTCCCATGCATCGTTCATCTCGAGCGTCTTCCGATCCTCCTTGTCTCCCGGGAACTCAATTTGGACGCTTCAAGTAGGCAGGGAGGCATCCACGAAGCCCCAGTACCCTAGATTGCCCCGGGATCATCGCCAGATCGATTTGTAAATCCGGTTGCTAAAATCAAGAGAAAACTGAGGAAGAGCTCTGCCTCTACGTACGTGCACATCGAACGACCGGTCAAACCACGGCATTTATGTGCTCGCCCTTCCTTAAATCTGACGGGCGCATCGAGCGAACGTGTGCTCTTGTCAATTGCGCAGCTCGATCTGGCTGATCATGGTTTGAGGAGGCAGCAGGAGTTAAATTTCTCGGCGCATGACCCAAAGACGGAATTCTGCTCTGGCCCTTGGATCCTCCAGGGCCTCGTCTCGGCTGCGGGCCGTCGTCTCTCTCAGGGCTCGCGCGGGTGTGGTGCAAGAAAACTGAAGCGTGACACGATCCGATGAATGGAAGGATGGACCGTGCGTGTCCCAGGAAGGCACTGTTTTTTTTTGCGGGGCCCAGGAAGGCACTGTTGAACGTGCAGGCTCACGAGCCACAGCCATGCAGTCACGGAGCTGCGCGCATCGGCGCATGCTGCCAGCAAACGTGAGCACACGACGGCACGGGAGAAGCAGAACGCACGTACCACTAGTACGTTGCCCGCGCGATGCGATGGCACGGCCAGCAAGCGACGCGAGAAAGTCGCTTGTCGAGGAGCGGCGAGCGGCGACCGGCCGGGAGGGGCGCCGTCTGGCCACCATGACCATCCGTGTGCATGTATGCGAGACTACGAATGGCGAACCGGAGCATGGAGCCAAGACGGCGCGCAGAGGTCGATACAGCGCAGCCGAGCAGGCGGAGGGGTGGGCGCGGCGGACGGCAAGAGGTTCTTTGGTCTCGTCTCTGACGCGAGGTTAGTGGGCGGCCCAGTACTGTAGCTGCATGGAACCGGTATGGAAACTTTTTGAAATGCGTGAATTTTTTTGCAAGGCATGAAATATTTTTTAAATTTCAAAAAACATTTACATTACGCCATGAACGTTTTCTCCAGAAACGTCATCCTATATTAAATGTCACAACAAGTTTTTTGAATGCTATCAACAATTTTTAGAAGTTGCGTGAATAAGTTTTTTACACTTCATGATTTTTTAGAAATTCATGATAAATATTGTTGAAAAAAATAGCGAATATAATGTTTGAAATAATATATTTATAATATTGTGAAATCTAAACAAAAATAAAAAAAGAAACAGAAAAAGAAATAACCAGTAGCTCGTTGCTTCAGGTGAGGGGATGCTCGCCCCCGCTGGGAGAGATTCAAAGCCCCTCCCTATAAGGATCTCATCCTTTTTTTTTTTGAGAAATCTCGTCACTTTATTGATTGATAGCAATGTTCATAGATACAAGCCTTTAGTCATGCGGAAAGCACAACAAAACATGTCGACCTAATCCTAAATTACATGCAAATTTGGCAGGATCATGAGCCTGAAAATTATGGTTCCTACGATCATGAACAAGGGATCCCATCCTATTTGACATTTATTATTGCGTCAAGATGCCTGGCAAATTCATATGCTCGTGCATTCTAGAACCGACCCAGTTTAGATCTTTTTAAGCGAGCGTTCCATAGCGCGTGCGTTTGCGCATTTATTTTAATAATATTTCGATTTTATTTAGTTTTTTGAATTTTTGGTACAGTTTCTCATTTTTCCTATTTTATTTTAACCGATTTTCGTATAGAAAGAAAAATTGATCACATACTCGAAACATATTTAAGAATTTAAAAAATAGTAATTACTCAGAAAAGTTCACATGCTTCTTAAAATATTTACAACTGTAAAAATGTCGTCGTGTAAAAAAATGCCTGGCTTTAAAAAAGTTTCTTGAATCCTAGAAAGTTCTTGTGTATTACTAAAAAGTTCATGAATTTTGAAGATCTTCACAAATTTTCAAAAAAAGGGGTTACTGCACATTTTTGGAAATGTTCTTGAAATTTAAAAGTTGAAAGAAAAAAGAAAATAGATAGAGCAAAAAACAAAATAAATAAATGAAATGATAAAACAAAAAGATGGGAAAAGAAACCCACGAAAAATGAGAACAAACACCAAAGTAAACCACCTAAGACTGTAAATAATAAAACATCATACCAGTTTGGATGAGAATACACTGGCCTGGGGTCTAGAGAAGTATGGCATCTTCTCAGTTAAGAGTGCACACCAGTTTGGTTTTGATGAAGCTAATAGAGATGTTGCGACAGGGTCGAGTTCGCAACCGGATGGATGTCGATCCTGTTGGAATCTTATTTGGTCTACGGAGGTACCTCCAACAGTAGGCAATTTTGCGTGGAGGGTGGCTACTGTTTCTTTGCCGACTTGGAGAAATACACATATTCGGGGGCTGGAAATTAATGATCTTTGTCCGGTATGTTCAATTGAATCTGAGGACAGTTTACCATGCTCTTTGTCGCTCTAGTTAGTCAAGGATTCTTTGGGATACTATGGTAGAAGTTTGGTCATTGCCGTGCATTAGAACCATGCAAATCATTGGTAAGGAATGGTTACTACAAGCCTTAGAACCTCTCCCTAATATTGAACGTCCTATGTTGCTTATGATGCTTTGATAGGCTTGGCATATTCATAATGAAGTGGTACTGTAACGCCCCGGATTCGATGCGTCAGGTGTCTGCCAGTTATTCGTCGTCGTTGCCATCTCATTTGCTTGCGTGTTGCATTTTATCATGTCATCATGTGTATTTCATTTTGCATACGTGTTCGCCTCATGCATCCGAGCATTTTCCCCGTGTCCGTTTTGCAATCCGGCGCTCATATGCCCTCCGGCGTCCCTCCTTTTGTCTCTCGTTATGAGCGGGTGTTAAACGTTCTGGAATGACCCGAGGCTTGCCAAGTGGCCTTGGTATAGCACCGGTAGACCGCCTGTCAAGTTTCATGCCATTTGAAGGTCGTTTGGTACTCCAACGGTTAACCTGGTAACCGCAAAAGTCTCCTTCTCCTTGCAGCCCAACACCCCTTTCCAAAGTGGCCCAAAACCCATCTAACTCCCCTCCATGCTCTCGGTCATTCGATCACGATCGTGTGGGCGAAAACTGCTCCTCATTTGGACTCTCCTAGCTCCCAGAAATCTATAAATAGTCCCCTCCACCGAAATTCACGGTCTAACCCCCCTAACCCTAGTTTTTCTCCTCTGCGCCGCGCCGGACATGTCCGTCCCCGGCCGGACATGTCCGTCGCCGCCCTCCAGCCAACCCACGCCCGCCACCTGTCCCGTCGCCGCGGCCCGTGGGGCCCGGATCGGGCCCGCGCGAGCCCGCGCCCGCGCCGCCGTCTGCCTCCCCGGCCCCGCGCCCGCGGCTCCGCCCGCTGGCGACCCCTCCGCCCGGCGCCGGCCGCCCGCCGCCGCGGCCAGCGCCGCCCGTCCCCGGCCGGCCCTGCGCCGCCCCTCGCCGGCCGGCGCTCGCCTCCGCCCGGCCTCCGCCCCGCGCCCCGCGTCGTCCCCGCGAGGCCGCCCAGCCTCCCGTGCCGCCCTGCCCCTTCGCCCGGCCGCCG
>NC_041387.1:499943106-499965897 GCF_002162155.2 Triticum dicoccoides
GCCGCGGCCTCCGCCCCGCCGCCCGGTGTCGCCTCCGTGCCCAGCCGGCCCTCCTTCGCCCGGATCCGGCCCCGGGAGCTCCGGCCGCCCCAGATCCGTTCTCCTCCGGCCTCCTCCTCGCCTCCTCCCGCAACCCCGGCGAGTCTCTCCGGCGAGATCCGCGCTGCATCGAAATCCATGCCGAGAGGTTGACTTTTCCCCCTCCCCGAATTTCCTGTCCCGAATATTTCAGTAATAATCATGCCATGTTTGACCTGTTGTATCTCTGCAACCGTAGCTCCATTTCATGCATGTAATATGTCAAATTGTTCGTCTCGAAGAGTACATCATTTCATCTCATTGCATCATTTATATTTGAGCTCATCTTGATGTCTGAATCATCGTTGTAAGAGTGCTTCATGATGTTATCTGCTGTTTGTTAACAGAACGAGCTCTTTTGTCATTTTTGCCATGATTGATGTGTGCATCCTATGAGGTTGATGTCTACATGTGTTTTGATCTATACTATGTCTTCTTTACAGTGGTGTATGCCATGCATTTTTGTGATTAATGTGGTGACTAGCACAAGCATGCAAACTAGGCATCGTGATGTTGCTGATTTTAGTCCCTGTTCTGCTGTTATTTTGATGCCATGTAAACATGATGCTACAGAGAGATCCATGCATAATTTGAGATACTTCAGTAAAGGTGTTTCGAACAAGTGGTTATTATATATCCATTCATGCCCTTGGTTGCATTTATGGAGTAGTCTAGCATGTCATTTGAGTGCTCTACTTTTGCTTCAAAATGTTTCCTGGCAGATTGTCTACATGTTATTCAATTTGGCCAAGGTTGTTGTAGTTGATCCTTGCATGCTATGGACTTGTTCTTGACTTGGTTTGTTTCACAAACATGTCTTCTTGATGATGCTATGCTTATCTTGTCATGCAATGACTTGTGGTTAGTGAATCGAGCTTGTTAAGTAGTGTACATGATGTTGCTGTTTTGCTAGGCTGAATCTGTTATTTCGTGATGCTATATAAACATGTTGCTACTAATCATTCTATGCATAATATGGAGATGTTCTATAAATATGTTTTGATCTACATGTCATGCTCTACCCATTCATGCCCCTGTTTGCAAGTATAGCTTGCTGTAGCTTGTTCATATCTTGCTCCAAAATTGCTTCATAATGTTGTTGTCAGCCTGTTAACATTAAGTTCGATTGTTTCCATGATTGTTGCTAGTGATCCATGCACCCTATGGACTTGCTCTTGCCATGCTTAGCTTCACAAACATGTATTTTTACTGTTGGGTGCCTTGCCATGCCATGTATTGCTCTGTAGTGAGTTTCACAAGCTCATCTACATGCCTTCATAATTCTGTTTCTGCCATGTATGAATCTGTATAATAACTTGCTATGTTTACGTGGGTGCCATCATATTTTCTGATCCTTTTTGGCTTATGGTCAGTAAGGGACTTTTGATCTATGCTTTGAGTAGATTCATGCCATGCCTTTGTTTGCCATGATAAGTTCCTGTAACATGTTGTTTGATAGCTCTGAACATTGCATCGTGATGTTATTTCCTGCAAAGTCTGAAATTGTTATTACTTGCAATCTTATCATGTGTGTTTGAGCATGTTCTAGTGATTTCTGGAGATAGCTCAGTGTTCATGTTTTGTAATGCTTTACCTGTACATCATGCCCATGCCTTTTATTATTATGTTGAGGTGCTGTAGCATGTTGTTTTGATGCTTGCAATATGCCTAGTTGCTGTTTTGGACAGCTTGTCCTTTAAACTTGTTTCATGTGTGTGTGTAGAACCGTTGCTCCGGTTTGAGTGTGCTCTATATGAAACTTGCTTAAAATTGCATGTATCTTCATATTATCATGTTGCATCCTTGTTTTGGTGTGTTTGCTTGATGTTTGTATGCTTTTTGCATCAATGCCATGTTTAACTTGTTTTGCTCATATCTTCTAGGCCATAGCTCCGAACTAAATGAACTTTATATGTAACTTGACTAGAATCTCGTGTAGATCATCTTTGTGCATCTTAACTTGATGTTTAACAACTTGAACATAAGGTTTATTCAGATCTGGACCAATTTCGAAATATGCATATGAGGACTTACCAGAATTGTTATATGTTGTTCCCGGCCTCATTTAAACTTGTCTTGATGTGTTGCTCTTGTTTGCATCATCTCTTGCCATGAGTAGCTTCATGTAGCTTTGTCATGCATCATGCTTGTTGTGCATCATGCCTTGTTCATGTGTGGTGTGTTTACTATGTTGTGTGTTTCTTCTCGATAGTTCCTGTTTCGTTGCGATCGTGAGGATTCGTTCGTCTACGCTTGGTTCGTCTTCGTGGCTTCATCTTCTTCATGGACTCGTTCTTCTTCCTTGCGGGATTTCAGGCAAGATGACCGCTACCCTAGATCTCACTACTATCATTGCTATGCTAGTTGTTTCGTTCTATCGCTATGCTGCTCTACTTATCATCTGTTTATCAAGCCATCCCAAATTGCCATGAACCTCTAACCTTTGACACCTTTCCTATGCAAACCGTTGTTTGGCTATGTTACCGCTTTGCTCAGCCCTCTTATAGCGTTGCTAGTTGCAACTGAAGTTGAAGATTTCTCCATGGTGGACAGGATTTTGGTTGGGATATCACAATATCTCTTATATTATTAATGCATCTATATACTTGGTAAAGGGTGGAAGACTCGGCCTTTTGCCTAGTGTTTTGTTCCACTCTTTCCGCCCTAGTTTCCGTCATACCGGTGTTATGTTCCCGGATTTTGCGTTCCTTACGCGGTCGGGTGATTTATGGGACCCCTTGACAGTTCGCTTTGAATAAAACTCCTCCAGCAAGGCCCAACCTTGGTTTTACCATTTGCCTCACCACCACCTACCCTTTCCCTTGGGTCGGCCAACCCAAGGGTCATCTTTATTTTAGCCCCCCCGGGCCAGTGCTTGTCTAAGTGTTGGTCCGAACTAGAGCACCGTGCGGGGCCATCCCTTGGCAACTTGGGTTACGTCGGTTCCTGTACGCTTCGCTTATCCGGTGTTGCCCTGAGAACGAGATATGTGCAGCTCCTATCGGGATTGTCGGTGCATCGGGCGGCTTTGCTGGTCTTGTTTTACCATTGTCGAAATGTCTTGTAAACCAGGATTCCGAGTCTGATCGGGTCTTCCTGGGAGAAGGTCTATTCCTTCGTTGATCGCGAGAGCTTGTCATGGGCTAAGTTGGGACACCCCTGCAGGGTATAATCTTTCGAAAGCCGTGCCTGCAGTTATAGGCAGATGGGAATTTGTTAATGTCCGGTTGTAGATAACTTGACACCAGATCCGAATTAAAACGCATCAACCACATGTGTAGCCGTGATGGTCTCTTCTCGGCGGAGTCCGGGAAGTGAACACGGTTTCTGTGTTATGTTTGACGTAAGTAGGAGTTCAGGATCACTTCTTGATCATTACTAGTTGACAACCGTTCCGCTTGTTCTCTTCTCGCTCTTCTTTGCGTATGTTAGCCACCATATCATGCTTAGTCGCTGCTGCAACCTCACCACTTTACCCCTTCCTTTTCCTTTAAGCTTTGCTAGTCTTGATATCCATGGTAATGGGATTGCTGAGTCTTCGTGGCTCACAGATTACTACAACAACAGTTGCAGGTACATGTTATGCGATGATCATGATGCGAGAGCGATGCTTGCTTGCGTTGAGTTCTTCTTCTGCTTCTTCGATCAGGGGATAGGTTCCAGGTCGGCAGCCTGGGCTAGCAGGGTGGATGTCGTTTGAGTTTCTGTTTGTGTTTCATCCGTAGTCGGATGATGCTCTTATGTACTGTGATGTTGTATTCGTGTGGCATTATATGCTTTATGTATGTATCCCCATCTATTATGTAATGTTGATGTAATGATATCCACCTTACAAAAGCGTTTCAATATGCGGGTCTATCCTTGGTGGGACCTTCGAGTTCCTTTTGGATAGGGTCGCATGTTGGTATCAGAGCCTCGACCGACCCTAGGAGCCCCCTTGATTGATCGTGTAGTTTGGCCGATGTTGAGTCTAGAATAAACTATTTTCTGAGTCTAGTTATATCGGAGAGTAGGAATTCTTTTTACTCCTCAGCCCCTTCGTCGCTCTGGTAAGGAATCTTGACGTAGGTGTTTTGAATTACTTCTCTTCCCCTTCAAAATTTTCTTTAGGATCACGCAGTTGGTTGTCCGATCGTTGGTTCTCAGCTCTTTTCATCTGGTGCATTTCTCGTCAAGTCGACTCGAGCCTCTGCATCTTTGAGTTCAATCCTCAGTTGTTTTCTTTCCCACCCGCCCACCCTATTCTTCTTCTCGGAACCAGAGTCCGTAATTGAGTATCCATCCTACTCGTGCGAAGTCTTTGTTTTCTTTCCTCAATGTTTTCAACCGGTGTTTCCTCTTCAAGTTGTTCGTCGATTCCCCCTTCCAGGTTGCCTTTGTTTTCCCGCCCTCCCACCCTTTTTCTTCCCGGAGTCTGACTCTCTCTCGACCATCTATCTCATTCGTGCGGAACTTCTTCAGTCTTCCCTCAATCATTTCAACCGGTGAATTCTCGTCTCGGTGGACATTCTTCATCTCTTTTCCGGTGGATTCAATTCATGTTTTTCGGTGTTGATCGTATTCTTTTCCTCGGATCAACTATTCTCCTTGCTCGTTTACCTCTCGCCATTCAATCATTCCGGAGTTCGGAAGACATCTCAGGAGATTCGTCTGTGTTCCAATTAATTCGAGGTTGTCACCTCATCCAAATATTTCAACTATTCTGGTGCATCATTTATCTCTTCAACATCCCTTTCCAACGGTGTTTTTCTCTCCAGTGGACCCTAACCCACAGGTTTTTCCCAGGATCTTACCTGACTCTTCTAATTTCCCGGAGCTATTCCTAATTCTTTTCGAAGAGTGACGTAAGAATGAATTTCATCAGTCACACGCCTTTCAAGATCGATTTCAAATCATTTCATTGTTGGCTCAACCCCTTGGCTTTTCATTCTTCCGGAGTATCTCAGTAATTTTTGGTGGTGTTTTTCCCGTCGTCATTTGAAGACCGAAGAAGAGTTTTTCCTCTAAGTCTTGTCCGTTCTCCCGGAGTTTCGTGGTTCTAGCTTCATATTATCCTCTCAAATTATTCCATTTGTCAGATATTCTTTTCTTACCCATCCGGAGTATGTCAGAAGTTGTTTTCCCGTTTCTTTTCATCGGAGGCCATCATCCCAGTTATCATTCTCTATTTATCCCGGCGTTTCACTCAAGTGTTCGTTAATCAGCTCATGATCTCTTCGTTCTTTTGCTTCTAAATCCCCTCTAGCATATTTGTTCCTTCTAATTCTTCCCGGTGATTCATTCTCTTTCGTCTGTCATTTTCGAATTCTTACGGTGGTTTCTTCAGATTCTTTTTCCTTTGTTATCGTATCAATCTATTCGTTCTTTCGAATCCCACCGGTGGTTCATGAAGACCTTCTCAAGGTTGTGATATGTCACTTCTCAATCCTTTTCAACAAGAATAAGTAGTATGCAAAATCCATTGCTTGTCATCAATTTAATTTGATGAAGGATAAGCATACAATAAATCTTATTCTTATTTCAGCCAAGTGATTAATCCTTTTTCTTCGGAGTTTGTTCTTGTTGAATAAATTCTAGTTCCAAGTGATTCATCTTTCTTTTCCGGAGTTCAAATTTCCTCGGCCATCTTGTCGGAAACCTCCTTCTAAATCATCGCAAGGCTCATCTTATTATTTCTTGCTTCATTCTATCTCGTCATCCTTTTGTTACCGGAGTTCTTCATGGTGGTTCTTCATGATTTAATTCTTTCTTCAAGAGTTCATCAAGATTCTTATTGAAGGAGCTCAAGTATCTTTTTTTTTCTTCTCGCGTCTCGAAGCGCAAATAATTCTTCATTTTCTTTTAAAGTCGAGTTTTGCATTTCTTCGTTCTTCTCAGCTATCCAATCTTTTCCGTTTGCGGTCGGTTATCACCTCATAATTTCTGAGATGTTTTCCATTAGTCCACAACAAGCTTATTCATTCGTTGTTGATTTTCTCAAGAACTCCGTTCAACCCTTCCTTCTAAGTTCTTTTCATTCAACTCTTTCAATTCGTCCAGAGGTTTTGTGTTGTTCTTCATCAAGTATCTTTCCATCCTCTCTAGTTCATGTTCTATTCTTTCCATGTTCAACCGGAGTGCTGCCTAAATCCTTTCAGTCTTATTCGTTTCTCATCTCGTTCTAACCAGAGTGGTTTCATAGTCTATCTGATTTCGTGAGCTTTCGATTCTCGTCATTCTCGTCGTTCCTCTCTCATTCTCGAGTGCTCTCATAATGAAGTGGTACTGTAACGCCCCGGATTCGATGCGCCAGGTGTCTGCCAGTTATTCGCCGTCGTTGCCATGTCATTTGCTTGCGTGTTGCATTTTATCATGTCATCATGTGCATTTCATTTTGCATATGTGTTCGTCTCATGCATCCGAGCATTTTCCCCGTGTCCGTTTTGCAATCCGGCGCTCCTATGCCCACCGGCGTCCCCCTTTTTGTCTCTCGTTATGAGCGGGTGTTAAACATTCTCGGAATGGCCCGAGGCTTGCCAAGTGGCCTTGGTATAGCACCGGTAGACCGCCTGTCAAGTTTCGTGCCATTTGGAGGTCGTTTGGTACTCCAACGGTTAACCGGGTAACCGCAAAAGCCTCCTTCTCCTTGCAGCCCAACACCCCTTTCCAAAGTGGCCCAAAACCCATCTAAATCCCCTCCATGCTCTCGGTCGTTCGATCACAATCGTGTGGGCGAAAACCGCTCCTCATTTGGACTCTCCTAGCTCCCAGAAATCTATAAATAGTTCCCTCCCCCGAAATTCGCGGTCTAATCCCCCCTAACCCTAGTTTTTCTCCTCTGCGCCGCGCCGGACATGTCCGTCCCCAAAATTCATGATCATTGCCTTAGATATCATCATAACTTTGCGCTTTTTTATCAATTGCTCGGCAGTAATTTGTTCACCCACCATAATATTAGCTATCTTGAGAGAAGCCACTAGTGAAACCTATGGCCCCCGGGTCTCTTTTCCATTATATTGAATCTCTTTTACATCTTGCTAGTTCCCGATCTACTATTTTGCAATCTTTTACTTTCCGATCTATAAACCAAAAATACAAAAAAGATTTACTTTACCATTTATCTATCTCTATCAGGTCTCACTTTTGCAAGTGACCGTGAAGGGATTGACAACCCCTTTACCGCGTTGGGTGCAAGTTGTTGATTGTTTGTGCAGGTATTCAGTGACTTGTGCCTTGTATCCTACTGAATTGATACCTTGGTTCTCAAATTGAGGGAAATACTTAAGCTACTTTGCTGCATCACCCTTCCTCTTTAAGGGAAAAACCAACGCAAGCTCAAGAGGTAGCTGTTGGAGAACATTGCATAAAATAAAAAATTTCCTACGTTCACCAAGATCAATCTATGAGTTCATCTAGCAATGAGAGAGAGAGATGCATCTACATACCACTTGTAGATCGCGTGCGGAAGCGTTCAAGAGAATGGGGTTGAGGTAGTCGTTCTCGTCATGATCCTATCACCGGAGATCCTAGCGCCGAACGGACGGCACCTCCGCGTTCAACACACATACGATCAGCATGATGTCTCCTCCATCTTGATCCAGCAAGGGGGAAGGAGAGGTTGATGAAGATCTAGCAGCACGACAGCGTGGTGGTGGATGCAGCAGGACTCCGGCAGGGCTTCGCCAAGCAACTGCGGGAGGAGGAAGAGGTGTAGCAGGGGGAGGGAGGCGCCAAGACTCAGGGTGCGGCTGCCCTCCCTCCCCCCTCCTTTATATAGGCCCCTAGGGGGGGCCGGCCCTGGAGATGGGAATCTCCCAAGGGGGCGGCGGCCAGGGGGGTGGAGTGCCCCCCAAGGCAAGTGGTGCGCCCCCCACCCTAGGGTTTCCAACCCTAGGTGCAGGTGGGCCCAAGGGGGGGCGCACCAGCCCACTAGGGTCTGGTTCCCCTCCCACTTCAGCCCACGGGGCCCTCCGGGATAGGTGGCCCCACCCGGTGGACCCCCGGGACCCTTCCGGTGGTCCCGGTACAATACCGGGTGACCCCGAAACTTTCCCGATGACCGAAACAGCACTTCCTATATATAATTCTTTACCTCCGGACCATTCCGGAACTCCTCGTGACGTCCGGGATCTCATCCGGGACTCCGAACAACATTCGGTTTGCTGCATACTCATATTCATACAACCCTAGTGTCACCGAACCTTAAGTGTGTAGACCCTACGGGTTCGGGAGACATGCAGACATGATCGAGACGGCTCTCCGGTCAATAACCAACAACGGGATCTGGATACCCATGTTGGCTCCCACATACTCCTCGATGATCTCATCGGATGAACCACGATGTCGAGGATTCAAGCAACCCCATATACAATTCCCTTTGTCAAACGGTATGTTACTTGCCCGAGATTCGATCGTCGGTATCCCAATACCTCGTTCAATCTCGTTACCGACAAGTCACTTTACTCGTACCGTAATGCATGATCCCATGACCGGAAACTTGGTCACTTTGAGCTCATTATGATGATGCACTATCGAGTGGGCCCAGTGATACCTCTCCGTAATTGATGAGGACATCAATACCATTGTTACACCCACAACCCCTGCTGCTATACATACTGGACCAATTACTAGAGCTCGCGCACGCCAACTAAATTACCAGGTACTTTCGTTTCTTGGTAATGATTCTAATGTTCATGAGAATATGATGCTGCCTAAATTGGATACATTTGTTTTGCTTACAAATGAAGGGCCTAGCTTGGAAAAGGATGAACATTGGAGCAAGAAAAAGCATGGAGATGATGGCATGCGCAAGGGGAACAAGAACGGAGTTACGAGTGATGATTTCAGGTCTTTGAAGCCACCATAACGAGTGCATGAAGCCTTGGACGAAATATACAAGATGCCACTTCATAAATTTCGTCCAGAGGCTATTATAGGTGTTGCGTCACCTTTTTATTGGGCCAGGCCCATGTAATTTCGAAATACATTAGTATAGGCTATTTTTAGAGTCCGTATGTGTGGGGAAACAAGAGATAGGGTTGATTTCGGACCCCTCCACCAAGGGCCACGAAATTCCCCCTCTCTTCCTCCATATATACAGCCCTTAGGGCACCGTTTAGACTTTGGGTTTTGTTTAGATTAAAGTTCTCCATAGCTGCAACTTCGCGTGCTTCGTTTGTGTTCAACGACCAGACAAAGGCGTCACAGAACCCCACCTTGATCAATAAAGCTTTCATCTTATATTCGCAATATCCAGATTGCAATCTCAGTTTCTTGCTTGTTTTTCGTTTGCTCGCAGGAAACAGACCCTTGTGGTCAGGTTGATTGTGCTCCGGCGTGGTCAATAACCTCTCGAAGTTGGTTTAGCGATTGCTAAGGCGCAACGTCCCCGCACGTTCGTAGTCGGATCGTCAAATTCGACTTCCACCAAAGTGAAATCCATCATCTCATCGAAAGACGGGACACCTTTGCCTCTATCAAGTGGTATCAGATTTCTAGGTTGCTCGGTGAGATTTTACAGTTTTTCGTAGTTTAGATCGAGTCTGTTCTTCATACCTATAGTCCACAAAAAAAGCCACAAAAAAATTATGGTTAGTTCATCATATCCGAACCAATCTGAGCCTTTGCATAATCTTTTTAGGGTTTTGCTTTGTTGAATTTGCGGTTGCATCATCGTGTCTAGTTGCTGGTCTTAGCGTCTAGTCTTTTAGAGTTTCGAGTTCTGGTCATAAGTTGTCACGCCGCTACCGCACCATGATCATCGCCCCTGCCACCTACCATCACCGCTCCAAATCCGTATCCATATACCACCACCAATCCGTGTCCATATACCACCACCGATCCATATCCATATACTACCACCGCTACCACCACTGCTGCCATATACCACCACCATATATCCACCACCAATCCGAGTTCCTTGCATATTAGGTTTGTTTTCGAGATTCATCTAGTTTCCGATTCGTGTTTCCTTGCCGGAGTAGGTTTCGGAAAAAAAAGAGTCCGGAAACCACCCTCCGTTTAGGCCCAAAATTTTCCGAAAACGCACTTGTCGAAGTTTTTTCTGGCTATCCTATTTTTAGGTGTTTCTAAGCGTATTGAGACAGTCGCCGTTATAGAAAGTTTTTTTTGACCCATTTCCAGTTTTTGGGTCCGGACAGTCGAAAAAAAATTGGTCGAAAAAATTTCGTGCCCATCCTGTCAGTTTGACCTGGGAAGAGTTTTGAGACACTCGCCATTATAGTAATTTTTCGCAACAAAAAAAAAAGAGCAGCGCAAAAAAATAGCGCAAAAAAAAAGAGCGAAAAAAAATCCAGAGTGTGCTTTTCCCTTGTTTACGTGCAGCGCCGTGATTTTGTTAGTGTTCTAGGCTCGCGTCTCTAGCACGGTCTAGCCTAGGACCAGCACAGTACCGTCGTTGAGCATTTATTCAACTTTGCATCTCTGAATTGATTATTGCTGTCCCTTTTTGCTACCATATTATAATCCTTCCCAGCTCCACATACATCTACGTCGTGCGTTTGACTCTCCCTGGTAATCGCTCTATCCAAGCTTTGAGAGTTTTGACTACAACGGTTTCCGATCACCGCCTGCTGCTGGGTAAGAACTGGTAAGAATTTGAGATTTGCTTGACGGATTTGTGACACCCACCACCACCTCTTGTTAGTAGTCTATAGGATCATATTCTGTGTGTTTCTATTGCTGCTAACCATGCCAGGATCACAAGCCGACGGGATTGACTGGGAGAACTTATCGAACAAGGAGCTTCATGATAAGTTTCAGCAAATGATGACTGAACAGGTGCAAGATGTGCTGAACAATTTTGAAGAGGCCATGGAGAAGATCACTGGCCTTGAGAAGACGTTCGAAACAAAGCTCGATAACAGATTTAATAAACTGCTTGCGCGTCTTCCACCACCACCACCCGCTGCACCTAACTCACCTCTCCAACAATAACAACAACGACTACCTCCACGTCGCGAAACAGACCTCCGCCTAGCGAGCCGTGTCCCTCTTGCGTTTGGCCAAACTGTTGGTGCTGCTGCTGATGCGGAGGATGATGAGTATGCGGGCGATTATGAGGATGAGGTTGATCAAAATCATAACTACGTGCAGCCACCAGCACCACCACCAGCAGGTCGACCTCAGGTATATATTCGCAATGGTAGGCCTGCACCACCACCTCAGGTACGAGATGATGTCCATATCCCTTAACTGAAATTGAATATTCCACCATTTGAGGGTAGATATGTTCCTGATATATATCTTACTTGGGAGTTAGAAACTGAACAACAATTTACATGTTTACAATATCCTGAGGAAAGATGGGTTGTTGCTGCTGTTTGTGCTTTCACTAGTTTTGCATGTGTATGGTGGTCTGAACATTGTAGATTATATCCTATTCCAACTACTTGGGCTGCTTTGAAAACTGCTATGCGTACGCGTTGGGTTCCACCATATTATCAACGTGAATTGCTTCAAAAATTGCAGCGTTTAAGACAAGGGAAAAATTCTGTAGAAGAATATTATCAGGAATTACAAACTAGCATGATTAGATGTGGAATTGTTGAGGAGATTGAAGCTATGCTTGCACGTTTTCTGGGTGGATTAAATAGAGAGATTCAGACCATTCTAGACTATAAGGAGTATACTAATATCACTCGTTTATTCCATCTTGCTTGTAAAGCTGAACGTGAAGTACAGGATCGACAAGCATTGGCGCGAACTAACTTTTCTGCAGGCCGACCTTCATCATGGACACCGTGTGCATCTTCTACTTCAACTGCACCAGCACCTCAATCAGGTGCCTCCTCCAGCCGTGATGCAAGAAAACAGGCACAACCACCATTATCTGCCAAGAGCGCACCTGCCGGGCCTGCACAGAGTTCTTCTTCTTCCATGGCATCAACAGGGCACACAAGTGATATTATTTGTCATCGTTGTAAGGGAGGAGGTCATTATGCGAGAGAATGCAAATCTCAGCGTGTGATGATTGCTACCGAGGATGGTGGATATGAGTCCGCTAGTGATTATGATGAGGAGACTTTGGCTCTTATTACACGTGAAGAACATGGTGGAGATGATTCTGATCATGAGACGCAATACATGGCTCCTGAAGATGCTGACAGGTATGGATGTTTAGTTGCTCAACGTGTTTTAAGTGTGCAGGTCACACAAGCTGAGCAGAATCAGAGGCACAATTTGTTCCATACCAAGGGAGTTGTGAAGGAGCGTTCTGTGCGCATCATCATAGACGGAGGTAGCTGCAACAACTTGGCTAGCATGGAGATGGTGGAGAAGCTTTCTCTCACCACAAGACCACATCCACATCCTTACTACATCCAATGGTTCAACAACAGCGGCAAGGTTAAGGTAACACATACTGTTCGTGTGCATTTTAGTATCTCTACATATGCTGATTATGTTGATTGTGATGTGGTACCTATGCAAGCATGTTCCTTATTACTTGGTAGACCATGGCAATTTGATAAAAATTCTGTACACCATGGTAGAAACAATCAGTATACTCTTGTTCATAAGGATAAAAATATTACTTTGCTTCCTATGACTCCTGATTCTATTTTGAAAGATGATATTAATAGAGCTAATAAAGCAAAACAGGAGAAGAATAAGAGTGAAAATTAGATTGTGGCAAAAGAATTTGAGCAACAAATGAAGCCTAATAATAAACCAACTAGTGTTGCTTCTGAAATTAAATTTAAAAGCGCAAGTTTATTTGCCACCAAATCTGATATTGATGAGCTAGATTTTAGCAAATCTGTTTGCTATGCTTTTGTGTGCAAAGAGGCATTATTTTCATTCGAGGACGTGCCTTCCTCTTTGCCTCATGCTGTCACTAACATTTTGCAGGAGTTCGCTGACGTCTTTCCACAAGACGTGCCACCGGGATTACCGCCTATTCGAGGGATTGAGCATCAGATTGACTTAATTCCCGGTGCTTCACTGCCAAACCGTGCGCCATACCGTACCAATCCAGAGGAGACGAAGTAGATTATGCGTCAAGTACAAGAGCTTCTCGACAAAGGTTATATACGCGAATCCCTTAGTCCTTGTGCTGTTCCTATTATTCTAGTGCCGAAAAAGGATGGTACATCATGTATATGTGTTGATTGTAGAGGCATTAATAATATTACTATTCGTTATCGTCATCCTATTCCTAGGCTAGATGATATGCTTGATGAATTGAGTGGCTCTACAATATTCTCCAAAGTTGATTTGCGTAGTGGATACCATCAAATTCGTATGAAATTGGGAGATGAATGGAAAACAGCATTTAAAACTAAGTTTGGATTATATGAGTGGTTAGTCATGCCTTTTGGGTTAACTAATGCACCTAGTACTTTCATGAGATTAATGAACAAAGTTTTACGTGCTTTCATTGGATGATTTTTGTGGTAGTTTACTTTGATGACATATTGATTTATAGCAGATCTTTGGAAGAACATTTGGAACATTTACGTGCTGTTTTTATTGCTCTACGTGATGCACGTTTGTTTGGTAACCTTGGGAAGTGCACCTTTTGCACCGACCGAGTATCTTTTCTTGGTTATGTTGTTACTCCACAGGGAATTGAAGTTGATAAAGCCAAGATTGACGCTATTGAGAGTTGGCCGCAGCCCAAAACGGTCACACAAGTGAGGAGTTTTCTTGTCCTCGCTGGATTCTATAGGCGTTTTGTGCGAGATTTCAGCACCATTGCTGCACCTCTCAATGAGCTTACAAAGAAAGATGTGCCTTTTCTTTGGGGAACCACACAGGAAGAAGCCTTCACGGTATTGAAAGATAAGTTGACACATGCTCCTTTACTCCAACTTCCTGATTTTAATAAGACTTTTGAGCTTGAATGTGATGCTAGTGGAATTGGATTAGGAGGTGTGTTATTACAAGATGGCAAACCTGTTGCATATTTTTCTGAAAAATTGAGTGGGCCTAGTCGGAATTATTCTACTTATGATAAAGAATTATATGCTCTTGTTCGGACTTTAGAAACATGGCAACATTATTTATGGCCCAAAGAATTTGTTATACATTCTGATCATGAATCTTTGAAACATATTAAAAGTCAAGCTAAACTGAATCGTAGACATGCTAAATGGGTTGAATTCATTGAGACTTTCCCTTATGTCATTAAACACAGGAAGGGAAAAGAAAATGTTATTGCTGATGCATTGTCTTGTCGCTATACTATGCTTTCACAACTTGACTTCAAAATATTTGGTTTGGAGACCATCAAAGATCAATATGTGCATGATGCTGATTTTAAAGATGTAATGCAGAATTGTAAAGAAGGAAGAATGTGGAACAAGTTCGTCGTTAACGATGGATTTGTGTTTCGTGCTAACAAGCTATGCATTCCAGCTAGCTCTGTTCGTCTTTTGTTGTTGCAGGAGGCGCATGGAGGAGGATTAATGGGACACTTTGGCGTGAAGAAGACGGAGGACGTACTTGCTACACATTTCTTTTGGCCAAAGATGAGACGGGATGTTGAGCGTTTTATTGCTCGCTGCACTACATGTCAAAAAGCTAAGTCACGACTCAATCCTCATGGTTTATATATGCCTTTGCCTGTACCTAGTGTTCCTTGGGAGGATATATCTATGGACTTTGTTTTAGGTTTACCTCGAACAAAGAAGGGGAGGGATAGCATATTTGTTGTCGTGGATAGATTCTCGAAAACGGCACACTTTATACCATGTCATAAAAGCGATGATGTTGTTAATGTTGCTGATTTGTTCTTTCGTGAAATTATTCGCTTGCATGGTGTGCCAAATACTATTGTTTCAGATCGTGATACTAAATTTCTTAGCCACTTTTGGAGATGTTTATGGGCTAAGTTGGGGACTAAACTGCTTTTTAGTACTACTTGTCACCCCCAAACTGATGGACAAACTGAAGTAGTCAATAGAACATTGTCTACTATGCTTAGGACTATTTTGAAGAATAATAAGAACATGTGGGAGGAATGCTTGCCTCATATTGAATTTGCTTATAATCGTTCATTACATTCTACTACTAAGATGTGCCCTTTTGAAGTTGTGTATGGTTTCCTACCTCGTGCACCTATTGATTTGTTGCCTCTTCCATCTTCGGAGAAGGTTAATTTTGATGCTAAACAACGTGCTGAATTGATTTTGAAAATGCATGAGTTAACTAAGGAAAACATTGAGCATATGAATGCTAAATATAAACTTGCTGGAGATAAGGGTAGAAAACATGTTGTGTTTGCACCTGGAGATCTTGTTTGGTTACATTTGCGTAAAGATAGGTTTCCTGATTTGCGCAAATGAAAGCTAATGCCACGTGTTGATGGTCCCTTTAAGGTGTTAGAGAAAATAAATGATAATGCATACAAACTTGAGCTGCCTGCAGATTTTGGGGTTAGTCCCACTTTTAACATTGCAGATTTGAAGCCTTATTTGGGTGAGGAAGATGAACTTCCGTCGAGGACGACTTCATTTCAAGAAGGGGAGGATGATGAGGACATCAATACCATTGTTACACCCATAGACCCTGCTGCTATACATACTGGGCCAATTATTAGAGCTCGCGCACGCCAACTAAATTACCAGGTACTTTTGTTTCTTGGTAATGATTCTAATGTTCATGAGAATATGATGCTTCTTAAATTGGATACATTTGTTTTGCTTACAAATGAAGGGCCTAGCTTGGAGAAGGATGAACATTGGAGCAAGAAAAAGCATGGAGATGATGGCATGTGCAAGGGGAACAAGAACGGAGTTACCAGTGATGATTTCAGGTCTTTGAAGCCACCATAACGAGTGCATGAAGCCTTGGACGAAATATACAAGACGCCACTTCATAAATTTTGTCCAGAGGCTATTATAGGTGCTGCGTCACCTTTTTATTGGGCCAGGCCCATGTAATTTTGAAATACATTAGTATAGGCTATTTTTAGAGTCTGTATGTGTGGGGAAACAAGAGATAGGGTTGATTTCGGACCCCTCCACCAAGGGCCACGAAATTCCCCCTCTCTTCCTCCATATATACAGCCCTTAGGGCACCGTTTAGACTTTGGGTTTTGTTTAGATTAAAGTTCGCCATAGCTGAACTTCGCGTACTTCGTTTGTGTTCAACGACCAGACAAAGGCGTCACAGAACCCCACCTTGATCAATAAAGCTTTCATGTTATATTCACAATATCCAGATTGCAATCTCAGTTTCTTGCTTGTTCTTCGTTTGCTCGCAGGAAACAGACCCTCATGGTCAGGTTAATCGTGCTCCGGCGTGGTCAATAACCTCTCGGAGTTGGTTTAGCGATTGCTAAGGCGCGACGTCCCTGCACGTTCGTAGTCGGATCGTCAAAGTCGACTTCCACCAAAGCGAAATCCATCATCTCATCGAAAGACGGGACACCTTTGCCTCTATCAGTAATACGGAGTGACAAATCCCAGTCTCGATCCGTGTCAACCCAACAGACACTTTCGGAGATACCTGTAGTGCACCTTTATAGTCACCCAGTTACGTTGTGACGTTTGGTACACCCAAAGCACTTCTACGGTATCCGGGAGTTACACGATCTCATGGTCTAAGGAAGAGATACTTGACATTGGAAAAGCTCTAGCAAAACGAACTACACGATCTTGTGCTATGCTTAGGATTGGGTCTTGTCCATCACATTATTCTCCTAATGATGTGATCCCGTTATCAATGACATCCAATGTCTATAGTCAGGAAACCATGACTATCTGTTGATCAACGAGCTAGTCAACTAGAGGCTCACTAGGGACATGTTGTGGTCTAAGTATTCACACGTGTATTACGATTTCCGGATAATACAATTATAACATGAATAAAAGACAACTATCATGAACAAAGCAATATATAATAATAATCCTTTTATTATTGCCTCTAGGGCATATTTCCAACAGTCTCCCACTTGCACTAGAGTCAATAATCTAGTTACATTGTGATGTATCAAACACCCATAGAGTTTTGGTGTTGATCATGTTTTGCTCGCGGAAGAGGTTTAGTCAACGGATCTGCGACATTCAGATCCGTATGTACTTTGCAAATATCTATGTCTCCATCTTGAACATTTTCACGGATGGAGTTGAAACGATGCTTGATGTGCCTGGTCTTCTTGTGAAACCTGGGCTCCTTGGCAAGGGCAATAGCTCCAGTGTTGTCACAGAAGAGAGTGATTGGCCCCGACGCATTGGGTATGACTCCTAGGTCGATGATGAACTCCTTCATCCATATTGCTTCATGCGCTGCCTCCGAGGCTGCCATGTACTCCGCTTCACATGTAGATCCCGCCACGACGCTCTGCTTGCAACTGCACCAGCTTACTGCTCCACGATTCAACATATACACGTATCCGGTTTGTGACTTAGAGTCATCCAGATCTGTGTCGAAGCTAGCATCGACATAACCCTTTACGACAAGCTCTTCGTCACCTCCATAAACGAGAAACATGTCCTTTGTCCTTTTCAGGTACTTCAGGATATTCTTGACCGCTGTCCAATGTTCCTTGCCAGGATTACTTTGGTACCTTCCTGCCAAACTTACGGCAAGGTTTACATCAGGCTTGGTACACATCATGGCATACATAATAGATCCTATGGCTGAGGCATAGGGGATGACACTCATCTCTTCTTTATCTTTTGCCGTGGTCGGGCATTGAGCCGAGCTCAATCTCACACCTTGCAATACAGACAAGAACCCTTTCTTGGACTGATCCATTTTGAACTTCTTCAAAATCTTATCAAGGTATGTGCTTTGTGAAAGACCTATGAGGTGTCTCGATCTATCCCTATAGATCTTGATGCCTAATATGTAAGCAGCTTCTCCAAGGTCCTTCATTGAAAAACACTTATTCAAGTAGGCCTTAATGCTGTCCAAGAATTCTATATCATTTCCCATCAAAAGAATGTCATCTACATATAATATGAGAAATGCTACAGAGCTCCCACTCACTTTCTTGTAAACGCAGGCTTCTCTATAAGTCTGCATAAACCCAAACACTTTGATCATCTCATCAAAGCGAATGTTCCAACTCTGAGATGCTTGCACCAGCCCATAAATGGATCGCTGGAGCTTGCAAACTTTGTTAGCATTCTTAGGATCGACAAAACCTTCCGGCTGCATCATATACAGCTCTTCCTTAAGATAACCGTTAAGGAATGCCGTTTTGACGTCCATCTACCATATCTCATAATCATAGTATGTGGCAATTGCTAACATGGTTCGGACGGACTTAAGCTTCTCTACGGGAGAGAAAGTCTCATCGTAGTCAACTCCTTTAACTTGCCGATAACCCTTAGCGACAAGTCGAGCTTTATAGATGGTGACATTACCATCCGCGTCCGTCTTCTTCTTAAAGATCCATTTGTTTTCTATCGCTCGCCGATCATCGGGCAAGTTAGTCAAAGTCCATACTTTGTTTTCATACATGGATTCTATCTCGGACTGCATGGCTTCTAGCCATTTGTTGGAATCTGGGCCCGCCATCGCTTCTTCATAGTTCGAAGGTTCACCGTTGTCTAACAACATGATTTCCAGGATAGGGTTGCCATACCACTCTGGTGTGGAATGTGTCCTTGTGGACCTACGAAGTTCAGTAGCAACTTGATCTGAAGTACCTTGATCATCATCATTAATTTCCTCTCCAGTCGGTGTAGGCACCACAGGAACATTTTCCTGAGCTGCACTACTTTCCGGTTCAAGAGGTAGTACTTCATCGAGTTCTACTTTCCTCCCACTTACTCCTTTCGAGAGAAACTCTTTTTCCAGAAAGGATCCGTTCTTGGCAACAAAGATCTTGCCTTCAGATCTAAGGTAGAAGGTATACCCAATGGTTTCCTTAGGGTATCCTATGAAGATGCATTTTTCCGACTTGGGTTCGAGCTTTTCAGGTTGAAGTTTCTTGACATAAGCATCGCATCCCCAAACTTTTAGAAATGACAGCTTAGGTTTCTTCCCAAACCATAATTCATACGGTGTCGTCTCAACGGATTTAGACGGTGCCCTATTTAAAGTGAATGTAGCTGTCTCTAGACCGTATCCCCAAAATGAAAGCGGTAAATCGGTAAGAGACATCATAGATCGCACCATATCCAATAGAGTGCGATTACGATGTTCGGACACATCGTTATGCTGAGGTGTTCCAGGCGGCGTGAGTTGTGAAATGATTCCACATTTTCTTAAGTGTGTACCAAATTCGTGACTTAAATATTCTCCTCCACGATCTGATCATAAGAATTTTATCTTTCGTTCACGTTGATTCTCTACCACATTCTGAAATTCCTTGAACTTTTCAAAGGTCTCAGACTTGTGTTTCATCAAGTAGACATACCCATATCTACTCAAGTCATCAGTGAGAGTGAGAACATAACGATATCCTCCGCGAGCCTCAACGCTCATTGGACCACACACATCAGTATGTATGATTTCCAATAAGTTGGTTGGTCGCTCCATTGTTCCGGAGAACAGAGTCTTGGTCATTTTGCCCATGAGGCATGGTTCGCATGTGTCAAATGATTCATAATCGAGAGACTCTAAAAGTCCATCAGCATGGAGCTTGCGCTTGACATCAATGTGACCAAGGGGGCAGTGCCACAAGTATGTGGGACTATCGTTATCAACTTTACATCTTTTGGTATTCACACTATGAATATGTGTAACATTACGTTCGAGATTCATTAAGAATAAACCATTGACCATCGGGGCATGACCATAAAACATATCTCTCATATAAATAGAACAACCATTATTCTCGGATTTGAATGAGTAGCCATCTCGTATTAAATGAGATCCAGATACAATGTTCATGCTCAAACTTGGCACTAAATAACAATTATTGAGGTTTAAAACTAATCCCGTAGGTAAATGTAGAGGTAGCGTGCCGACGGCGATCACATCGACCTTGGAACCATTCCCGACGCGCATCGTCACCTCGTCCTTCGCCAGTCTCCTCTTATTCCGCAGCTCCTGCTGTGAGTTACAAATATGAGCAACGGCACCGGTATCAAATA
The DNA here is from genome assembly GCF_002162155.2 of Triticum dicoccoides. Lineage (NCBI taxonomy): Eukaryota > Viridiplantae > Streptophyta > Magnoliopsida > Poales > Poaceae > Triticum > Triticum dicoccoides. The sequence goes on from NC_041387.1 coordinate 499,963,179, forward strand.
CCCAGGAGTTACTACGAGTACTGGTAAGGTACACATCAATTACATGTATATCACATATACCTTTAGTGTTGCCGGCCTTCTTGTCCGCTAAGTATTTGGGGCAGTTCCGCTTCCAGTGACCCTTCCCTTTGCAATAAAAGCACTCAGTCTCAGGCTTGGGTCCATTCTTTGACTTCTTCCCGGCAACTAGCTTACCGGGCGCGGCAACATCTTTGCCGTCCTTCTTGAAGTTCTTCTTACCCTTGCCCTTCTTGAACTTAGTGGTCTTATTGACCATCAACACTTGATGTTCTTTCTTGATTTCAACCTCTGCTGACTTCAGCATTGAAAATACTTCAGGAATGGTCTTCACCATCCCCTGCATATTGTAGTTCATCACAAAGCTCTTGTAGCTCGGTGGGAGCGACTGAAGGATTCTGTCAATGACTGCCTCGTCCGGGAGGTTGATCTCCAGCTAGGATAGGCGGTTGTGCAACCCAGACATTTTGAGTATGTGCTCACTGACAGAACTGTTTTCCTCCATCTTACAACTATAGAACTTGTCGGAGACTTCATATCTCTCGACCCGGGCATGAGCTTGAAAAACCATTTTCAGCTCCTCGAACATCTCATATGCTCCGTGTTGCTCAAAACGCTTTTGGAGCCCCGGTTCTAAGCTGTAAATCATGCCGCACTGAACGAGGGAGTAATCATCAGCACGTGACTGCCAAGCGTTCATAACGTCTTGGTTCTCTGGGATGGGTGCTTCACCTAGCGGTCCTTCTAGGACATATGCTTTCTTGGCTGCTATGAGGATGATCCTCAGGTTTCGGACCCAGTCCGAATAGTTGCTGCCATCATCTTTCAGCTTGGTTTTCTCTAGGAACGCATTGAAGTTCATGTTGACATGAGCGTTGGCCATTTGATCTATAAGACATATTTTGCAAAGATTTTAGACTAAGTTCATGATAATTAAGTTCATCTAATCAAATTATTTAATGAACTGCCACTCAGATTGACATCCCTCTAGTCATCTAAGTGTTAAACAATCCGAGTCGACTAGGCCGTGTCCGATCATAAGTGAGATGGACTAGTCATCATCGGTGAACATCTCCATGTTGATCGTATCTTCCATACGACTCATGTTCGACCTTTCGGTCTCTTATGTTCCGAGGCCATTTCTGTACATGCTAGGCTCGTCAAGTTAACCCTAAGTGTTTATGCATGTGTAAAACTGTCTTACACCCGTTGTATGTGAACGTAAGGATCTATCACACCCGATCATCATGTGGTGCTTCGAAACGACGAACTTTAGCAACGGCGCACAATTAGGGGGAACACTTTCTTGAAATTATTGTAAGGGATCATCTTATTTACTACCACCGTTCTAAGTAAACAAGATGCATAAAACATAATAAACATCACATGCAATTATATATAGTTGTGACATGATATGGCCAATATCATATAGCTCCTTCGATCTCCATCTTCGGGGATCCATGATCATCATCGTCACCGGCATGACACCATGATCTCCATCATCATGATCTCCATCATCGTGCCTCCATGAAGTTGCTCGGCAACTATTACTTCTACTACTATAGCTAACGGTTTAGCAATAAAGTAAAGTAATTACATGGCGTTAAATCATTGACACGCAGGTCATACAATAATTAAGACAACTCCTATGGCTCCTGCCAGTTGTCATACTCATCGACATGCAAGTCGTGATTCCTATTACAAGAACATGATCTCATACATCACAATATATCATTCATCATTCATCACAACTTCTGGCCATATCACATCACATGACAATTGCTGCAAAAACAAGTTAGATGTCCTCTAATTGTTGTTGCATCTTTAACGTGGCTGAAATTGGGTTCTAGCAAGAATGTTTTCTTACCTATGAATAACCACAAAGTGATTTTGTAAACTTCTATTTACCCTTCATAAGGACCCTTTTCATCGAATCCGCTCCAACTAAAGTGGGAGAGACAGACACCCGCTAGCCACCTTATGCAACTAGTGCATGTCAGTCGGTGGAACCTGTCTCACGTAAGCGTACGTGTAAGGTCGGTCCGGGCCGCTTCATCCCACAGTACCGCTGAAGCAAGAAAAGACTAGTAGTGGCAAGCAAGTTGACAAGATCTACGCCCACAACAGATTTGTTTTCTACTCGTGCAATAGAGAACTACACATAGACCTAGCTCTGATACCACTGTTGGAGAACGTTGCATAAAATAAAATTTTTCCTACGTTCACCAAGATCAATCTATGAGTTCATCTAGCAACAAGAGAGAGAGATGCATCTACATACCACTTGTAGATCGCGTGCGGAAGCATTCAAGAGAACGGGGTTGAGGTAGTCGTTCTCGTCGTGATCCTATCACCGGAGATCCTAGCACCGAACGGACGGCACCTCCGCGTTCAACACACGTACAGTCAGCGTGACGTCTCCTCCGTCTTGATCCAGCAAGGGGGAAGGAGAGGTTGATGAAGATCCAGCAGCACGACGGCGTGGTGGTGGATGCAGCAGGACTCCGGCAGGGCTTCACCAAGCAACTGCGAGAGGAGGAAGAGGTGTAGCAGGGGGAGGGAGGCGCCAAGACTCAGGGTGCGGCTGCCTTCCCTCCCCCCTCCTTTATGTAGGCCCCCAGGGGGGGCGCCGGCCGTGGAGATGGGAATCTCCCAAGGGGGCGGCGGCCAGGGGGGTGGAGTGCCCCCCAAGGCAAGTGGT
>NC_041387.1:499966131-499974316 GCF_002162155.2 Triticum dicoccoides
CTCCCACTTCAGCCCACTGGGCCCTCCGGGATAGGTGGCCCCACCCGATGGACCCCCGGGACCCTTCCGATGGTCCCGGTACAATACCGGGTGACCCCGAAACTTTCTCGATGGCCGAAACAACACTTCCTATATATAATTCTTTACCTCCGGATACCTCCGGACCATTCCGGAACTCCTCGTGATGTCCGAGATCTCATTCGGGACTCCGAACAACATTCAGTTTGCTGCATACTCATATTCATACAACCCTAATGTCACCGAACCTTAAGTGTGTAGACCTTACGGGTTCGGGAGACATGCAGACATGACCGAGACGGCTCTCCGGTCAATAACCAACAGCGGGATCTGGATACCCATGTTGGCTCCCACATACTCCTCGATGATCTCATCGGATGAACGACGATGTCGAGGATTCAAGCAACCCCGTATACAATTCCCTTTGTCAAACGGTATGTTACTTGCCCAAGATTCGATCGTCGGTATCCCAATCCTTGTTCAATCTCGTTACCGGCTAGTCACTTTACTCGTACCGTAATGCATGATCCCGTGACCAGACACTTGGTCACTTTGAGCTCATTATGATGATGCACTACTGAGTGGGCCCAGTGATACCTCTCCGTAATACGGAGTGACAAATCCCAGTCTCGATCCATGTCAACCCAACAGACACTTTCGGAGATACCTGTAGTGCACCTTTATAGTCACCGAGTTACATTGTGACGTTTGGTACACCCAAAGCACTTCTACGGTATCCAGGAGTTACACGATCTCATGGTCTAAGGAAGAGATACTTGACATTGGAAAAGCTCTAGCAAAACGAACTACACGATCTTGTGCTATGCTTAGGATTGGGTCTTGTCCATCACATCATTCTCCTAATGATGTGATCCCGTTATCAACGACATCCAATGTCTATAGTCAGGAAACCATGACTATCTGTTAATCAACGAGCTAGTCAACTAGAGGCTCACTAAGGACATGTTGTGGTCTAAGTATTCACATGTGTATTATGATTTCCGGATAATACAATTATAGCATGAATAAAAGACAACTATCATGAACAAAGAAATATATAATAATAATCCTTTTATTATTGCCTCTAGGGCATATTTCCAACAGTAACATACATCACAAACCTCCACCACCCATGGAAGCTTCTAAGTGCTACTTGGTGGGCTATCTTGATTTGCCCATAGGAATCAGGGTTGATCTTTCTTCAGATGCAAGTAAAGAGAAATCATTCATTACATATGATACTGAGGCTGTTTTGTGACATGCGATAATGGAAGTAGTTGGGCTGAAGTGGACTGCACCTAAAGCTGGTTGGGTTAAGCTTTCTACTGATGGCTCGTTTGGAGATGATGGCTCAGTAGGCGCAGGTATGGTACTGAGAGATGAAAGTGCGTTATATCGACTAGAGGGGGGTGAATAGGTGATTTTTATGAATTCTTCACTGAGGAATTTGCCGGTGAGGAAATTCCTTAGCGAAGAACTACTAGCAGCGGAATAAGTACTTAGAAGTAAGCATAACAGGATACAGACATAGTCATCATGATGAAATGAAGACAAGCACAGAGTACAGGAAGCGTAAACACAGGATAACACAAGATGAAGACAAACAGACTGAAGAAATTGAACTGAGGAAATTGAGAAAGTCTTCAGTCAAAGTCTTCAAACACAGATATGAACAATCACTCAACACAGTAATGAGGAAACAAAAGAGTTGAGGAAATAGAACCAGTAAGGTTGGTGAAGACAATGATTTGGTAGACCAGTTCCAACTGATGTCTCAGTTGTACGTCTGGTTGGAGCGGCTGAGTATTTAAACTCGAGGACACACAGTCCAGGACACCCAGTCGCTGAGCACGCAGCTCAGGACACCAAGTCCTCACCGTATTCTCCTTGAACTAAGGTCACACAGACCTCGTCCAATCACTCGTGGTAAGTCTTCAGGCGACTTCCAAACCTTCATAGACTCGGTCACTAGGCGATCCACAATTCCTCTTGGATGCTCTAGACCATGACGCATAACCGTCTGGAAGAAGCACAGTCTTCAAAGGTAACAAGCGTCGGATCCACGCAGGATCAATCTCTTCAGTGATGCTCAATCACTTTGGGGTTTGTAGGTGTTCGGGTTTGGGTTTTTCCTCACTCGATGATTTTCGCTCAAAGTCCTCGGAGGATGGGTTGCTCTCAAATGACAAGTGTCAGTTTCTCTCGGAGCAGCCAACCAGCTAGTGGTTGTAGGGGGCGGCTATTTACAGCCTAGGGAGCAGCCCGACATGATAAGACATAAATGCCCTTGTCTGATATGACCGTTAGGTGGATAAGATATTTTGGGACAGCTGGTGCGCAGCACAGCAACGGTCAGAATTTTGACTCTCAAATTCCTCAGGGCTATCATGTTCCTCACTGTGTAGGCAATCTGCACTGGCGAATTCCTAACTCTTCAGTCAGAAAAAATTCCTCAGCGACCAGAAGAACTTCGTCTCTGTCACTAAAGAAATTGACTGAACTGTATGAGATTTCCAAAGGCTTCACTCGAAGGGTTTGGTAGGTTTAGGATTTTGAGTTGAGCATCACATGAAATTTTTTTCCTTGGTATTTCCTCGACCCCCTTTAACAGTACGGTGTTTCTTATGACTCAAGAAAGAAAAAAAACAAAACTATGAAAACGAAAGTCTTCAAGCTTCATATTCCTCGCATGAATATCAAGTCTTCACGTATACACCAATTTCTTCACTTTCAAAGTCTTCATGAAGGTCTTCAGGATTACCAAAATCTTCAGTCGAAGATATTCATTTTTAGGGGTCAACTTTCTCTGTAAATATCAAACTCCTCATAGACTTATAGACCTGTGTACACTCATAAACACATTAGTCCCTTAACCTATAAGTCTTCAATACACCAAAATCACTAAGGGGCACTAGATGCACTTACAATCTCCAACTTTTTGGTGATTGATGACAATATAGGTTAAGTTTTCAACGGGGATAAACATGTGAAGTGTAAGTACTGATATTGAGGAATTTGATTGCAAGATATAGAAGAACTCCCCCCTAAAGATGTGCATAGCGAGGAATTTGCTTTTGAAGCAATGCACACTTGAAGAGTTGAATCATGGAGATCTCCCCCTATATCTTGTAATTCATATACGCATTTGACATATAATGTGAAGAATTTGAAATGCATGATGAAATATGGTGCCTGATGAAATTCAGCATGCGTGCAATAATATTAATGAGGAACAAGCATGCAGAATAACGCATCAAGAGTATCAAAGCACAGTGCATCAAAAAGTATGAGAGCACCATCGGGTTTGAGATTACAACTCGATCCTATAAAGTTTCAGAAGAACGAGAGTTGTAACTTAGCAAAAACAACGCCCATATAATAGACCTGCTTGAAGACTAACTCAAATTTCTCCCCCTTTGTCATCGAATGACCAAAAGGTTCGAAACTTAGGACTAACGCCCCTGAAGAATATCAAGTTGATGGAGGAGCGCCAGCGTTGGGGTCGATAGTCATAGTAGGGCCTGCCGTAGTGTCGTCTAACTCTTCATTTTCATCAGTCTCGCGTGATGAAGAATAGGAGCTGGCCGCCAAGGAAGGAACCTTGACCTTCTTGAATTTCTTCGATGGAGGTGCAGACCAGTCAAATTCTTCCTTGAGACCCATATTCTTCAGATCTGTAGCGCTGTAGACATGTGATAGAACAGCCCAGGTTCGATTGAAGGTTTCATGGAGGTAGTAGTGGTTTTTCTTCACTGCATTGTGTGTTGAGGTCATGTTGTGAAGAATTGAACCAAACTGACGCTTTACCCATTTATGATTGCGATCAACCTTCTGATGAAGACTGAGGAGTAAATCATGATCAGTCATCACCCTGGGAGCTGTGGCTTGAGGATTTTGCTTGGCGGCAGAGTCATGTGTGGCAGAGTCATCATTGGTGGAGTAGGATGTAGCCTTGCAAAATTGACCATCCAATGGACGAGTGCCTTCATCTATCACAGCAGTTGCCTTGCCTTTGTCATCAGCTGAGGAATATGTCCGTTTGAGGACTTCAATCGAAGGCAAGTAGCTGCCATGGTTCAAAGTGTCAGCTTTGTAATTTAGTGAAGCCCTTGTCCTGATGAATCTCATAATCCATGGTGCATAAGGCTTCAGTTCAAATGGTGACATAGCAATATTCGCCAGAGTCCTCATGAAGAAATCATGGAAGTTGACGGGAATGCCATGAATGATATTGAAAAGCATGTTCTTCATGATGCCAACGACCTCTTCACCATTTGAGTCGTGGCCTTTGATTGGACTCATTGTCTTCGTCAGAATGCGATAGACAGTCCGGGGCACATATAGTAATTCCTTGACGAGGAATTTGGTTCGAGGAGCCTACCCTGGCTTCAAAGGCTTCCTCAGCACTTGCATGAAATGATTTGAAAGTTCAGGTTCACTATAGACGTAATGAGCACCGTCAAGGGGAGGGCTGAGTGGGAGGGCGTGAAGCAATTCAGTTGCTGGTGCCTTGTAGTGAGTATTTTCAGACATCCAGTCCAGCACCCATGAATTTACATCTTTAGAGTTTCCTGTGATGTGCAGCGTTGCATAGAATTGAAGAATGAGTTCTTCATTCCAGTCACAGATGTCAGTGTAGAAGTTCAGTAATCCAGCATCGTGAAGAACACTAAGGACTGGCTCGAAGCATGGCAGAGACTCCATGTCCACATGAGGTATATATTCATGATCGAAGACTTTGTCTTTGTTGAACAGTACTGAGGAATAGAAATTTGCTTGACTAGCAGTCCAGAACTGCCTCTTCCTTATGCGAGCAGAGTCATAGGGGTTGTAGTCAGTGAAGAACACATGCTCGCTGAAGAAATCTTCATCCTTGAACTTTTGCTTCTTTGAGAATGGATCCGTTGGCTTGGGAACGGGAGTGTCAGTGAGTTGCATCACAACCTCTGGAATCGCAATCTCAGGTTCTTCAGGCTGATGAATTTGTGGTTCCTCTTCAGTGGCAGTCTGCGTGTTCAAAGGTTCAATAACAACAGCTTCTTCGGCACTAGTGGCTGGAATGTCTTCATGCATAGACGAGGTGGGATGAGTTTCTTCAGAGCCCATTTGAACTGTTGGTGCAAGGGACTGAGGTATTTGTTGAAGTGGGGTGAAGAGTGGAGAATTGGGGTGCTGACTTTCCCAAAAGTCATCATTCATCACGGGCGTTGTGCAGCCAATGTCCACGTCTTCATCTTCAATTTCTTCAACGCCAGCCTCTTCAGCTGTGAACTGAGGCATTGGCGAGGAAGCAACATGCGTTGAAGGGATCGTATCCACTTCAATTTCTTCATCAACCTGCTCTGACGAAGCAGCAGATTGAGGTTCTTCATTAGATCCACTAGGGATCACATATTCCTCATCAAAAGGAACAAGGTCCTTTGATGGCATGGTGGAAATCGGAACAACATCAATTGGATTTTCAATAGAGCTTGTCAGAGGCTTCATCTTCTTTGGAGCCGAAGATTCTGAAGCACTGGATGCTTTCCTTTTCTTCACCGCAGCTCGCTCTGCAGCCTTGGTCTTCTTCACATCGAATGCACATGGAAGATTTGGAGTTGGGGTAGGCACAAATGGAACTGAGGAATCTGGTTGAGTTTCCTCAGGCGCAACTGATGCAGTTGCCCTGACTTCTTCAGTTTCTTCAGGCGCACCACTAGTGGATGCCCTGACAATTTCTTTAGCGGCTGGAATGGAGTCATCAGCCCTGGAACTAGTATTTTCTTCAGCAGCCTGAATGTCATCAGCGGTGCTGGCATGTTCTTTAGTTGGCTGAGCAGACGCTTCAACTTGAGGAATTTCTTGTTGCGATGGGGCTGCAACATTTATGAATTTCTCAGTCAGTTTCACAAACCTGACTTTGGCTCCTTGCCAATCAGCATAGTAAGCATTGAAGTCATTGCTGAGGGTTTTGATTTCAGCTTGGATCTTGAGGAGTTCATCAGTTGTCATATTAACAACGTTATTCTTCAGGAACTTCTCCTTTCTGAACTGAGTCTTCTTGATCTGCCTGGCCTTCTCGAATTTCCATTTCTCTTCGGTGAGGAAATGGGTCAGCATGTGACTTTGACCAGGAGTCAAATTGAAATCAGGCATAGGAGTATTTGGATCCTTGTGCCAGAGATCAATGTAATCAAGGATCACCCTTGGATCCAATATCAGTGGCACATTTGTGCCTTTGGCTCTAGCGGCCCTTTCTTGTCGGTCTCTGATGATTTCTGCAAGTTCATCATCCAGCTTCATCGTCAGATGGCACTTGGAAGGCAACCTATTTCTTCTTCGGACTTGGCCGAGGACCTCGACCATCCGTTGCCTTAGTCTTCAGCAGAGTGGGCCTGATGAAGATTTTGGTGCAGCTGAGGAACTTGCTGAGGCACCAGAGGCAATAGAGATGCCTGTTGTCCTTTGGCACGTGGCCAGATGTACAGGTGTTGAGGACTTTGCCGGAGCAGCTGAGGACTTTGGAGGAGGAGCAGTAGTTGGAACTGGCCGTGAGGGCTTTGAAGAATCTGGCCGTGAGGACATTGCTGAGGAACTTGGCCGTGAGGGCATAGTTGGTGAAGCACTTGGCTTGTGAGCGGGCTTCTTTGCCATTGATTTTCTTGGCTTGACAGAGGCCTCAGTGGCAGTAGCAGCAGCAGAGTCTTCATTGAATTTCCTCACTGCTTCTTTGGCTTGTCTTGCCAACTTAGCTTGGCGTTTGGCCCATTCTTCAGGAAAATCCTCACCACGCTTGATGCTGGTGGGGTCAGCTTCTTGGCTAGGTGCCAATGGAGCTCTTGGGCATGGAGGATTAAGTGCGAATTTCTTCATGTACTTTGGAGTCACATATCTGTACTCCCTCCATTCTCTTGCCCATCTCCGTTCAATCTTCTGTATGCGCACCTTGCCCCGAGTTTTAGTTTCTTTTCCGTACTTAGCCTCATCGGGTGTGCAATAGTCAGTATAGAGGTCCTCAGGGATTTCAAAAGCAGTCATGACCTCATGCTTCTTTCCTCCTTTCTGCGGCTTCTTACCATCAGTCATATTATTCAGATGAGGAATTTGAACAATCGAATTTTCTGAAGAAGTATGCAACTTTTCTTCAAGGAATGCTGCAAATGAGTTAAGTTGATGAGAACCTAGTGATTCAGCAGCGGACATGAGTACCTGTGAACAGAGTATAGTTGCGAGGAATTTGGAGAGGTCATATGCGTTCTCAGAAGGTTTTTCAAAAAGAACAAGTTTGAGGAATTTGACCAGATGAGTCTTGAAGAATTTCACTAAGCGTTCTTTGTCTTAGGTTCCAGAGTTGTATAGATCGAGGATCCACACACTTGAGGAATCTTGAAGAAAAATGATGCTTAGAGAAATGAATCAAGAACAAATGACTAGTGCGGTGTTTTCTGTGTGAGGAATTGAAGAATAAAACACCTTTGAAGATTTTGTTGTGAAATTTTGAATCAAAAGAGGGCAGTAAAAGTAACTTTTAATTACCCTGGATGAAGAACACGACGAACTGAGAAGAAGAACAGTGAAGTTCGTCGGTGTAGATCTTCCACGCCCTAACTTGGCGGAGGAAGACAGCTACGGCAGCGGCGGAGTGAAGATTTCCGCGGTCGGCGCGAGTACGACGGTGACGAGGTCGAGGCAGTGAAGCTCTTCCTCACCGGCGATGATGGAGTAGCGGCGGCGCTAGGGTTTGAGAAGCTCGAGCGAGAGAGAGAGGGCAGTCGAGCGGAGTAAAGGAAGTGAGGAAGGGGAGAGGGGATATTTATAGTCACAGTGAAAAACTGTTCGCCCGAAGATTTAGGACGAACGTGCCCCTGACCCTTCTCCTTCGCTTGACATGTGTCACCCACGTACTGAGAAGTGGAGATCGTGTTAGATGGTGGGTGAATATATAAGTCTATCATGGGATACGGAACGGTTTGAGCGGTAAAGCCGAAAATTTGGATAAGATAAGCTTTAAGTTCCGTTCGCAAATTCTTCAGCTGACAAGGATACAGTGAAGATTTTGAATGTGTTTCAAATAGAACGCACATGAAGAATTTGTGAATAGATTGGGTTGAGTATAGCATAGAGGGGAATGGGTTCGATCACATTACTTAGCAGAAAATGCAACTTGAAGAAATAGCCATAAGTGAAT
>NC_041387.1:499974491-499980526 GCF_002162155.2 Triticum dicoccoides
ATTTTGCAAAGTTGAGGAATTAAAAAAAATTGAAGAATTTCAAAAACTGAGGAATTTCAAAAATGAAGATTTTCAACTTTGGTGGTGGCGTGACCCACCGTATAAGAATGATGATTTCAGACACCACGTACAATTGTCGTAGGGTTATGAAAATCAAATTCTTCATTAATTTCTTCACACTTAGAGTGTGATTCTTCATTGATTGAAGAAAAACGTTTCTTCATGTGTTGCACATCTAACTCATCAATTTTGCATAAGTGTCAGGATGTGTGTCCTTTTCAAAGAACATTCGAAGATTCTAAGATATTTAGCTCACACCGCAACTTGCTAAATCTCTTCTCATCCAAGGGCTTTGTGAAGATATCGGCTAGCTGTTCTTCAGTCTTCACGTGCTCGATGGAGATGTCGCCCTTCAACACATGATCACGAAGAAAATGATGACGGATCTGAATGTGCTTTGTCTTCGAGTGCTGAACTGGGTTGTGAGCAATCTTGATGACACTTCATTGTCACAGAGGAGAGGCACATTCTTCAGTTGATGCCGTAGTCCTTGAGGGTTTGCTTCATCCATAGCAGTTGAGCACAGCAAGAACCAGCAACATGTTGGAAATATGCCCTAGAGGCAATAATAAATAAGTTATTATTATATTTCCTTGTTCATGATAATCGTTTATTATCCATGCTATAATTGTATTGATAGGAAACTCAGATACATGTGTGGGTACATAGACAACACCATGTCCCTAGTAAGCCTCTAGTTGACTAGTGTCGTGGTTCTAAGTCTGACAGTAGAATGGGGGGTAGGTATTGAGAGGCAAGATCCTAGCTATGGAGCAGTTGTAAAGACACAAGATGTACGAGTTCAGGCCCTTCTCGGAAGAAGTAATAGCCCTACGTCTCAGAGCCCAGAGGCGGTCGACTGGATTATGTGTGTATAGGTTACAAGAGTGCGAACCCTTTACACTGAGGAGGGGGGTGGCTTATATAGTGATCGCCAGACCCCTCCGGCCCTCAGTAATGCGGGGTTTAAAGTACATTAAGTCTATGGTTACTGGTAACGTCTTACATAAAGTGTTCTAAATGCCATAAAGACTACTTAATTACAGACCATTTGGATGCAGAGTGGCTCTTGATCTCCTGATGGTCGAGTGAGTCTTCATGGTCGAGTCCTTCGGGTTGGTCGAGTGAAGTCCCTCTTGGTCGACTGGAAGGCAGTTTCTTCTGAGGGTGTCCTTGGGCAGGGTACTTAGATCAGGTCTATGACCCTACCCTAGGTACATGTCCTCATCATTAGCCCCCGAATGGATCGAGGTTTGAGTGAGGAAGGAGTTGATGTTTTTTCCGATCTGCTTTTGTGTTCTGGATATGTATGGTCTTGGACCAATAATCTCTTGTTGATGACAGCAACTCTTATTTCAGTTGCCTTGATCCATTCCTTTCTTAAGTCGAGTGAACTTTTGCACTTGATAAACTTCTGAGCGACGGATCGCAGGAAATCCATCGTCTGACAGATTGGTCTGCTGTTTAGCGGATTTCATGGGATCCGAATTTTGGGGGGCGCGCGAAGCGGGGCGGACCGCGGCGCTCTGATGGGATAGAACATAGACGCCTCGATTTCCGTGCCATCTTTTTCACCACGTATCACGCGTGCGCAACTATTTCAGGATGTGATAGGATTGCTTGGGCCCATTTGTCATCCACTCGGAAACGGCTCTATAAATGTGCCCGGCGAGGGTTTTTGAACAGTACTTCTCCAATCCCCCTTCTTTCCTCTCCACCTCCGCCCGCATTGTCTGCTCCCGCCTCTGCCTAACCACCCCTCGTGCGCTTCGACAGCAGCAATGGTGAAGGAGAAGACGGCGGCTCTGGAGCGCGCGAAGAAGGCGACGGCGACGGGGAAGGCGAAAGGGAGAGCGACTAGCCGGGGAGGATCCTCGTCCAGGTCCCACCTGCCGCAAGGCTTGGTTCAAGGGGATTGGATCCGGTCGACCATCACCGAGACGGATCTCGCTGAGATGGCCAACGAGGGTTTGATCCCCCACGGAGCAGCGAGGCTCCCGGGGAACGAGTGTCATCCGCAGCCGCAGGAGGGTGAGCGCGTCCTTTTAGCTACTCACGTCGATCGTGGATTTTCTCTGCCTCCGAGTGCTTTCTTTCGTGGTTTCCTGAATTTCTTTGGGGCGCAACTCCACCACTTCAATCCGAACTCCATCGCCTACCTTGCTGCCTTCGTGTCCATGTGCGAGAACTTCTTGGGCTGCCGACCGCACTGGGGTCTGTTCAAGCACATATTCACTTGTCGTTCTCAGACAGTGAAAAAGGTGAGTCCAGGCGATGATAAGACTAAGGTCATTCAGATGTGTGGTGGTCTGGGGATTCAGATGAGGAATAAGAGCACCTTTCCAGCCATGACCCTCCCAGAGTCGGTCAGAGGCTGGCAGTCGACTTGGTTTTACTGCCAAGACGAGTTGACGCCGGGGCAGTCGAGTGGTCTTCCTCCGTTTTCTATGGACCGAGTGAACATGCCCTCATCTCTGAAAGTGCTCCCTGAGGAGAAAGCCCAAGTTAAGATGTTGATGGAACGTGTAGTTCAGCTAGTTCGAGAAGGAGTTACGGGCATGGACCTCCTGGAGGTCTTCCTTAGGCGGCGCATCCAGCCACTTCAGTACCGGGGCCACCCAATGTGGTTGTACTGTGGAACCGAGGACGAAACTCGGGTTCATCCAGAGGTAGTCGACGATGCCACACTGGAGAGGTGGATGGCTGCAGTCACAGGGAATAAGGACAATCCTCGGGGGGCCAGAAGGATCCCGCCACTCGACAATACATATACTCCAGACTCGGTACCTCCACTTTATCTTCATTTGTAGTCTTGTTGTACTCATTCTGCCTTTGCCACAAATTGGTCGATTGATATTCGTTTTGTTGACTGTCAGGCCATCACTAAATTTTACTCGATGCCGAATGGAGCATAGACGCCGACTGAAGAGGGGGAAGGAAGTGGAGGCGAAAGCCAGGAGGAGTGGGATTCTGATGCTGCTGATGACGATGACGGTGATGATTCTGATGAAGAGGAGGAAGAGGAGGAGGAGGAGGAAGTTGTACCGCCTCGTGTGGAAAGGCGATCGAAGCTCATCCATGACCCTGCGGTTGAACGTGGTAAGGGGGTCGCGACTGTCGCGCAGTCGACCAAGCGCCCTCGGACCACTTCTCTGACGCCGACTGAGAAGGCCCCGAAGCAATCTCGAATGGCGCCATCGAAACCGGCGAAGGTCTTGCCGAAGATGAAGGTGTCGATTCCCACCATATCAGGGTAAAAATTCTATCCGAGTCTTCTTGCTCTTCGTGGGTTGATTTTTGGTCGACTCATGAATTAACCGACTGATGTTTGGAGTTGCAGTGCTGCTACTTCTGATACCTCGGCCAGGGCTGACGATCATGAGATGGAAGATGCTGTTACTTCAAAACCTGGTATGACTCTCGTAATTCCGTCTTTTAGTCAAGTGGATCTTGGTATCTAATTCTGATTCTTTTCTGCAGCTCCATCCGATGTTGTTATCACCCTTCCTGATGACGACGATGATGAGGAACCACTGAAGAAAAGGAGGAGTAGAAAAGCATCTGCTGGCAGGTTGACTCAGGACGTGTCAGCACCCGAGCCACTGGCCGCGGAGGGAGAGAACATCACTCGGCTCACCGTATCTTTCGCGGTGCCGTTGACGAGTGCTCACCCCGCATCGTCGAGTGCAGCACAACCTTCGCTCTTCTCGACCCACTACGTCCCAGAGGACCAAGCCAGCGCTGCAAAAGAAGCGATACGCCAGGCGGGAGTCATGATGGAGCAGGTGAAAGCCATCCGAGAGGCTAGCCAGGTAGCTTATGACGCCAGTTCTGCTCTTTAGAGCAACGTTCAGGTCAGTCGGTCATCGCCTGTTCTATTAGGATATGATGTCTGAAGATTCTTCTTTTCCGAAATTCTTAGTGATTGTCTTACACCCACTGGGTGTGTCAATTGGAATTTTGATTTAGTGGGGGCACGCTGAGTGCACCCACTGGGTGTAGTCCCCAAGGCTATGGTGGACTGCTGGCAGTCGACCATAGTCTTTATGTTTTGATTTTTTTTCTTCATTCTGTTATGCCGAATGGATTTCTTGACCGGTGGGGGCACGCTGAGTGCACCCACTAGGTGTAGTCCCCGAGACTGTGGTCGACTGCGGGCAGTTGACTACAGTCTGAAGAACACTTCCCTCTCTCTTTTTGTTGTTGTTCGACTGGTCGACTCTTCCTTGATAGAACTAGTGGGGGCACGCTGAGTGCACCCACTGGGTGTAGTCCCCGAGACTATGGTCGAATGTTTGTATTCGACTGTAGTCTTAGAAACGTATGGTTTTTCCTTAATCACTCGGAAGTGAATTGTTTTTGACATCTGTCAATTGGTTTTTGTAGAAATTCTGCGACCTTGCAGCTCGCTATACTGAGATGGAGAACAAGCATATCCAGCTCGAGCTTGATCTAAAGCTGGTCCAGGAGAATTTGGCGAAGGCGAAGGAGGAGACCAAAGGTATGTTTGGTGAGTCTTTGGACTACTTTTGCTCCTCGTTTGCTTCGAATTCTGACCTTGCTATAATTTTGTAGGCAAAGTGAAGGAGGCTGAGAAGAAGAAAGACCTAGAGTTGGCTGAGATGCAGAGAACAGCTTTAGAGAAGACCAGACTCGCAGACGAGAAGTTTGCTTCGGTCACCAAGCTTGAAGAAGAAAACACCAATCTGAAAGCTGATCTTGCTATTGCCAACAAGGAGGTCAGTCAACTGAAAAGCGATAAAGTTGCTCTGAACGACAAGGCCAGTGAGCTGACGGGAAAGAGGAACGATCTGGAGGCTTATCTGGGCGGACTCGCCAAGAAGCTATTCCTCATGCTCGAAGGTAATCCTTTGCACTCGACAATTGTTTTTACAGTGATCTTTCCATTCGACCGTTGTTTTGACTCGGTGGTTGTGCTTGCAGAATTCTGCCAAAACTTTGAAGAGGAGACTGGTCGACTGGAGCCTAACCTGGACCCCATCAACTCTCCGGTGAATGATGAAGTTGCCATGAATGTGCTCCGGCTAGAATCTCGTGTTGCTGCCGTCATTGATTATCTAGCAAGGTTGAAGGTTGCCACTTCCCGCATCGACGCTACGCTCTGGCCCGGGGAGACGCTCTAGAATGACCTCGAGTCCCTGATGACTCGACTGAACACAGTCCCAAGTCGAGTGCAGGAGTGGAAGAAATCTACAGCCAGGTGTGGTGCAGATGTTGCTTTATCTCTGGTCCGAGTCCATTGCAAGGATGCGCGAGATGACAAGTTGGCGGCTCTTCGGGTGGCTAACACCAAGAAGCACGATTTTCGGTCCTTCATGGAGACCTTCATCGCCGCTGCCACTCGTATTGCTGATGGGATCGACCTCGACGAATTTGTTGCACCTTCCAGCCCTCCACAGGAGGGGTAAAAAACTTCTTGAGCTCGACACTTTAAATTCGCCTCGGTATGCCGAGTGATTCTATAACCGATAAACCTTTAACAGGCTTAGCGCCTGAGCACTTTTCGGTTCCGTTAGGTATTTATCCGAACTTGGAGTCGACGTTTGAATATGCTCGCATTTGGTTTGAGATGTCTCTTGCAAGTTAAAGCGAGGTGCTTATTGCAATCGACTCGTTCCTCAATTCACTTAAGCAGGCCTTGGGCTACGGCTAAGCCTCCGAGTGGGAGGTTTGCTCTCCACTCGGTAGGATTTTCCAGACTTAGGCGAGCACGGGGCAGCAGCTAAGCCCCCGAGTGGGAGGTTTGCTCTCCACTCGGTAGGATTTTGTTTAACTTAGGCGAGCACGGGGCTGCAGCTAAGCCCCCAAGTGGGAGGTTTGCTCTCCACTCGGTAGGATTTTCAAAACTTAGGCGAGCACGGGGCTGCAGCTAAGCCCCCGAGTGAGAGGTCTGCTCTCCACTCAGTAAGATTTCAGGCACTTAGGCGAGCACTGGGCTGCAGCTAAGCCCCCGA
>NC_041387.1:499980753-500007064 GCF_002162155.2 Triticum dicoccoides
TCGGTAGGATTTCAGACACTTAGGCAAGCACTGGGCTGCAGCTAAGCCCCCGAGTGGGAGGTCTGCTCTCCACTCGGTAGGATTTTTGAATTGGTGGCATAGCTCGGAAGGAGAGGGTAGCAGTCGACCTGCTCCTCGTCCTCCTTGCAGAACGCATGTTTGTATTTGTACTTAGGCGAGTTCTTGGACTGCAGCTAAGCCTCCGAGTGGAAGGTTGACTTACCACTCGGTAGGATTTTATTTATCTTAGGCGAGTACTTGGACTGCAGCTAAGCCTCCGAGTGGAAGGCTGACTTACCACTCGGTAGGATTTCATTTATCTTAGGCGAGTACTTGGACTGCAGCTAAGCCTCCGAGTGGAAGGCTGGCTTACCACTCGGTAGGATTTTATTTATCTTAGGCGAGTGCTTGGACTGCAGCTAAGCCTCCGAGTGGAAGGCTGGCTTACCACTCGGTAGGATTTTATTTATCTTAGGCGAAACGGATTTCGTGGCTAAGCCTTCGTGTGGGAGACTGACTCGCCACTCGGTTAGGATTTGTTTTTACAGACTTATGCAAATCGGATTCGCAGCTACGCCACCCACTGGGGGATTGTTTTCTATGGACAAAAGTAATAACAATCACTGGGAAAACTATAAAGCTCTTGTCTTTGATAAATAAACTACAGGTGTACTTTTATTACAACTCATCCGAGTGAATACTTAAGTGTAAAAGGGGCGGAGAAGCTCCGCGTTCCAAGCTCGGGGCTCGTCGATCTGATGCTCGACATTGTAAAGACGGTATGCTCCATTGTGGAGAACCTTGGTGACGATGAAGGGACCTTCCCAAGAAGGAGCAAGCTTGTGTGGTTTTTGCTGGTCCACTCGGAGAACTAAATCTCCTTCCTGGAAGGCTCGACTCTTCACGTTTTTGGCGTGGAAGCGACGCAAGTCTTGTTGATAAATGGTCGACCTGATCAGAGCCATCTCTCTTTCTTCCTCTAAAAGGTCGACTGCGTCCTGCCGCGCTTGTTCTGCTTCAGCTTCGGTGTAGAGCTCGACTCGGGGAGCGTTGTGGAGAAGATCACTCGGCAAGACCGCTTCAGCTCTGTAGACCAAGAAGAAAGGAGTTCTTCCAGTCGACCGGTTAGGTGTGGTCCTTAACCCCCAAAGCACCGAGGGAAGTTCGTCAACCCAAGCACTGGCCGCATGCTTGAGATCACGCATCAAACGGGGCTTCAACCCTTTGAGAATCAAACCGTTGGCTCGTTCTGCCTGTCCATTCGTCTGCGGATGGGCGACTGAAGCATAGTCGACTCGCGTGCCTTGAGACGTGCAGAAAGCTCTGAATTCTTCAGAATCAAAGTTTGACCCGTTATCAGTGATGATGCTGTGTGGGACTCCATATCTGAATATCAGTTCTTGGATGAAGCTGACAGCGGCACCAGCATCGAGGTTCTTGATGGGTTTGGCCTCAATCCACTTGGTAAACTTGTCGACTGCTACCAGCACATGTGTGAAACCGCTTCTTCCTGTTCTCAACGGGCCAACCATATCAAACCCCATACAGCGAAGGGCCAGACGAGTGGTATAGTCTTCAAAGCTGACGCGGGCTTGTGTGACATATTGGAGTAAAATTGACATCCCTCACACTTGTCGACTATCTCTTTCGCCATTTCATTCGCTCTGGGCCAATAAAAACCAGCTCGGTATGCTTTGGCCACGATGGTCCGAGAAGACGCATGATGGCCACAGGTCCCCGAGTGGATGTCGTTGAGAATCATTCGACCTTCCTCTGGTGTTATACATTTCTGGCTGACTCCAGTCGCACTTTCTCTGTATAATTGACCTCTCATGACGGTGAAGGCTTTGGACCGGCGGACGATCTCTCGAGTTCCTTCCTCAAAATATAGGCGATGTAGGGCACTGTCCAATCGGGAGTGATGACCAAAACTTCCATGATCAAGTCGACCACCGCTGGGACCTCGACTTCAGTCGGATCTGTGGCGCTTTTGGGCTGCGGGGATTCTTCAGTGAAAGGATCCTCTTGAACCGATGGTGTGTAGACATGTTCCAAAAACACGCCACTCGGAATGGCTTCCCTCTTGGAACCTATCTTTGCCAAGTCATCAGCCGCTTGATTTTTCAGTCGGGGAACGTGATGGAGTTCTAACCCTTCGAATTTCTTTTCAAGCTTCCTCACCGCATTGCAGTATCCAGTCATGGCTGGGCTTCTCACGTCCCATTCCTTCATCACCTGATTGACCACCAAATCTGAATCGCCGTAAACCATAAGGCGACGGATGCCGAGTGAAATGGCCATGTGCAACCCATACAACAGTGCTTCATATTCTGCTTCATTGTTGGAGGAATCAAAGTGGATCTAGAGCACATATCTGAGCTTATCTCCTCGGGGAGAAACCAAAACTACCCCAACACCAGAACCATTTAACATCTTAGAGCCATCAAAGAACATGGTCCAATGCTCCGAGTGAACTTGAGTTGGCTGCTGCTGTTCAATCCACTCGGCCAGGAAATCTGCTATAGCCTGGACTTAATGGCTTTCTTTGCTTCAAATTTGATATCAAGGGGAAGGAGTTCAATCGCCCATTTAGCCACTCGACCAGTTGCATCTCTGTTGTGCAGGATCTCTGACAATGGTGCGTCGCTGACGACTGTAATGTCATGATCAGAGAAATAATGAGCAACCTTCTTCATGGTCATGTAGATCCCATATACGAGCTTCTGATAATGAGGATATCTTTGCTTCGATGGGGTCAAAACTTCAGAGAGATAATACACTGGGCGCTGAATTTTGAAGGCTTTCCCTCCTTCTTCCCGCTCGACCGTAAGTACTGTACTGACGACTTGTCCTGTGGCTGCAATATAAAGCAACAGAGGCTCTTTGCTGATTGGAGCAGCAAGCACCGGCTGGGTGGAGAGCAGAGTTTTTAACTCGGCAAACGCTGCATCAGCTTCTGGAGTCCACTCGAACTTGTCTGCCTTCTTCATCAGTCGGTAAAGGGGCAACGCCTTTTCACCGAGGCGAGAGATGAATCGACTTAACGCGGCCAAGCATCCAGTAAGCTTCTGGACATCGTGCACACGCACAGGGCGTTTCATTCGGAGTATGGTGCCAACTTTTTCTGGGTTAGCATCGATTCCTTGTTCGGAAATGAGAAAACCGAGTAACTTCCCGCCAGGTACTCCGAATGTGCACTTTGAAGGATTGAGCTTGATATCATACCTCCTGAGATTGGCAAATGTTTCAGCTAAGTCAGTCAATAGGTCGGAACCCTTTCGCGACTTGACCACGATATCATCCATGTATGCTTCCACATTCCGACTGATTTGAGTGAGTAAACACTTTTGAATCATTCTCATGAACATGGCTCCGACATTCTTGAGGCCGAATGGCATGGTGATATAGCAGAAGCACCCGAATGGGGTGATGAAAGCTGTTTTGATTTCGTCGGGCCCATACAAACGGATCTGATGATACCCGGAATAAGCGTCTAGAAAAGACAATCTCTCGCACCCCGCGGTCGAGTCGACAATTTGGTCGATGCGAGGGAGAGGAAAATGATCTTTTGGGCAGGCCCGATTGATATGTTTGAAATCAATGCACATACGAAGGGAATTGTCCTTTTTGGGAACCATAACGACATTGGCGAGCCACTCGGAGTGGTATATTTCTCGGATGAACTCCGCTGCAAGGAGTCAAGCCACCTCTTCGCCAATGGCCTTTTTATTCTGAACGGCGGACCGTCGAAGATGTTCTTTAACAGGTTTTGCCTTCGAATTGACTCTAAGGCGATGCTCAGCCAGTCCCCTGGGAACACCTGGCATGTCAGCTGGCTTCCATGCGAAGATGTCCCAGTTCTCACGGAGGAACTGGATGAGTGCTTCTTCCTATTTAGAGTCGAGTGTAGTGGAAATATGGGTCGGAGCTGCATTGGGGTCGGTCGGGTGGATGTGAACTGGCTTCGTCTCACCGGACGACTGAAATGCTGATTCTGTGGCGGGTTTCTTGGCCCGCAGTAAATCACTCGGATCTGCGTTCTTCTTGTATTCCTCTAGCTCTATCACTGTTATCTGGTCATCCGCAATCTTTGAGCCTTTCTGGAAACACTCTTCTGCTTTCTTCCGGTTACCAGTGACGGTGATCACGCCTTTGGGGCCAGGCATCTTTAACTTGAGGTACACGTAACACGGTCGAGCCATGAACCGTGCGTAAGCTGGTCTCCCCAAAATAGCGTGGTAGGCGCTCTGAAAATCCACGACCTCAAACGTCAGCTTCTCTTTCCGGAAATGTTTCGAGTCACCGAACACTACGTCCAGAGCTATTTGGCCGAGTGACTCAGCCTTCTTTCCTGGGATGACTCCGTGAAAACTCATGTTGCTGGAACTGAGCCTGGACATCAGAATGCCCATTCCCTTGAGCGTCTCAGCATACAGAATGTTCAAACCGCTGCCTCCGTCCATCAATACCTTCGTTAGTCGAGTGCCTTCGACGACCGGGTCGACCACCAGTGCTTGCCTCCCAGGGGTGGCAATGTGAGTAGGATGGTCCGACTGATCGAAAGTAATGGGAGTTTGCGACCATCTCAGATAGTTTGGTGTTGTCGGTGCGACCATGTTGACTTCACGGTTGATCACTTTCAGTCGACTTTTGCTCTCTACATCAGCAAAAATCATCAGAGTGGAGTTGACATGAGGGTACTCTCCATCACTGTCCTGCTTGTCCTCAGCCTTGTCCGACTCCTTCTCTTTATCCTTCGGCTGTTTCCCCTGGAACTGTTGGATTAAGAGCCGGCACTGGCGAGTGGTATGCTTTGGGTAGATGAAGTTACCCTCTTCGTCTTTCTTTGTGTGGATATGACACGGCAGGTCCATCACATCATTACCCTCCTTATCTTTTATTTTCTTGGGGTTCCAAGATCCTTTGGGTTTCCCTTTAAATTTGCCCTGTGTCACGGCCAGAGCCTCTCCAGGAGCTGCCGGCTCGGCCTTCCGCTTTTGCTTCCGACTGGAGTTTCCTTTTTCCGACTGACTCGGCTTGTACTTGCCGCTCCGGAGTCGGTCCTCTTTTTCGCCGTTGGCGTACTTGGTGGCTATTTCCATCATCCGACTCAGGGTCATATCTCCGGTTCGACCAAACTTCAGGCTCAACTCTCTGTTCTTGACACCCTCTTTGAAGGCGCAGACCGCTTGATGGTCCGACACATTCTCTACAGTGTGATGCAAAGTGATCCACCTCTGGATGTAATCCCTCAGTGTTTCACTCGACTTTTGTACACAAACTTGCAGCTCAGTCAGTCCAGCAGGTCGCTTGCAAGTTCCCTCAAACGTCCTGACGAACACCCGAGAAAGATCTTCCCAGGTGTAAATGCTGCTGGGAGCTAACTGATTCAACCATGCCCTGGCTGAACCTCCTAGCATAAGTGGCAAATGTTTCATGGCCACTTCATCATTACCGCCACCAATCTGCACAGCCACTCGGTAGTCTTCGAGCCAAGTTTTAGGCTTAGACTCTCCGGTGAACTTATTAACCCCAGTCGCCAACCTGAAGTTGGGGGGGGTATCACTGCGGTTCTGATCGCTCTGCTAAAACATTCTGGACCTAAAACGTGGACTCGGCTGCTTGTGGGCACATCTCTGTCATGACCACCTCTATGAGCTCTGTTTCGGTCGACCAAACCTTGCACGATGACAGATCTCGCGTCAAAGCCTGGCTCTCTGGGGTCGATTGGAGCTCTCCGTCCAACACTAAGCTGTCGTCTGTCATCTTGCTGTCGATGGGCGTTAGACCCACTTCTCGGAGGAGGAGTGGGCACTCGACGCCGGTCATCGCGATCAAATCGGTCATCATAGTGGTCCCGCCGGCCTTCACGTCCCATGCGCCTCGGAGGCGACCTTGGACTGTGAGCCGACTGAACTGTATTCGCAGCGACAGATCGACTGTGAATCCTGTTACGCGACTGCGACACAGCTGAATTCTGATCTCCTGCCGCCCGGAGCAAATCTCTGATCTGCATCAGGCCTCTTCCAGCCTCTGACTGAGAGGGCTGAATCGACTCTGCTATGCGGGTTGCAGCTGCCAAATTCTGAATTGGGGTTCGATATACCTGAGTTGGTTGCGGAAAGAGCTCACATCGATTGGAGTTAGTCGCTCGCTGACGCGCACGCTCGTCGAGTGCTCGCTGAAGGTTCTCTAGTCGAGTGCGTTCAGCCAGGTTGGCTAAACGCGCCTCTTCCAGGGCGCGAGCCTCGGGTGTTTCTCCTGCAATGGGAGTATGCAGAGCATCCATGTTCCGGCGACGAAGTTCTTCCCTCTGCTGGGAAGTGAGCGGCTCGGGTTGATACTCTTCATGGGCTTGAGCAGGGTCGTCCTCATCGTCCACCCCATCGCCGCGGGGGAAACCGGGAGGACTACGGGGCCCGTTGACCATCAAGACTTCCGCCGCCGGATCACTGCTATCGCACTCGGATGCAGTCTCTACGGAGCCAGTCGAACAGGCCGTAGAGAGATTCGTCGGGCTCGATAGCCGCGACTTGGGTGGTGGCCGATTGGCGAGCCACTGCGTGTCTCACCCATCGCTGGAGCCTCGACCGACCGGAGCGCTTGCGCTGGCGAGAGACAGGGAGGGAGGATGGCGCAGGAGTCGACCGGTACGGGGTCGACGGTTGTCGCAGCAAGACACCGCGGACACACGCCCGAAAGTGCGTTGCCCCGCGGACGGGGAGCGCGTCGATGTCGAGTGGTGCCTCCTGGAGCCAAGCGGAGTCGTCGGCGATGAAAGTGAGCGCACCGAGACGAATCTCGTGGCCTTCGACCTGAGCTCCACCGGAAACCATGATGAAGGCGATCGGACAAATTGCAACTTCTCCAAAAAAGTCGCTAAGACACCTGCCCCACGGTGGGCGCCAACTGTCGTGGTTCTAAGTCTGACAGTAGAATGGGGGTAGGTATTGAGAGGCAAGATCCTAGCTATGGAGCAGTTGTAAAGACACAAGATGTACGAGTTCAGGCCCTTCTCGGAAGAAGTAATAGCCCTACGTCTCGGAGCCCGGAGGCGGTCGACTGGATTATGTGTGTATAGGTTACAAGAGTGCGCACCCTTTACACTGAGGAGGGGGTGGCTTATATAGTGATCGCCAGACCCCTCCGGCCCTCAGTAATGCGGGGTTTAAAGTACATTAAGTCTAGGCGTTACTGGTAACGTCTTACATAAAGTGTTCTAAATGCCATAAAGACTACTTAATTACAGACCATTTGGATGCAGAGTGGCTCTTGATCTCCTGATGGTCGAGTGAGTCTTCATGGTCGAGTCCTTCGGGTTGGTCGAGTGAAGTCCCTCTTGGTCGACTGGAAGGCAGTTTCTTCTGAGGGTGTCCTTGGGCAGGGTACTTAGATCAGGTCTATGACCCTACCCTAGGTACATGTCCTCATCAACTAGCTCGTTGATCAATAGATGGTTACGGTTTCCTGACCATGGACATTGGATGTCATTGATAACGGGATCACATCATTAGGAGAATGATGTGATGGACAAGACCCAATCCTAAGCCTAGCACAAAGATCGTGTAATTCGTATGCTAAAGCTTTTCTAATGTCAAGTATCATTTCCTTAGACTATGAGATTGTGCAACTCCCGGATACCGTAGGAATGCTTTGGGTGTACCAAACGTCACAACGTAACTGGGTGACTATAAAGGTGCACTACAGGTATCTCCGAAAGTGTCTGTTGGGTTGGCACGAATCGAGACTGGGATTTGTCACTCCGGTTAACGGAGAGGTATCTCTGGGCCCACTCGGTAGGACATCATCATAATGTGCACAATGTGACCAAGGAGTTGATCACGGGATGATGTGTTGCGGGAACGAATAAAGAGACTTGCCGGTAACGAGATTGAACAAGGTATCGGCATACCGACGATCGAATCTCGGGCAAGTACAATACCGCTAGACAAAGAGAATTGTATACGGGATCGATTGAGTCCTTGGCATCATGGTTCATCCGATGAGATCATCGTGGAACATGTGGGAGCCAACATGGGTATCCAGATCCTGCTGTTGGTTATTAACCGGAGAACGTCTCGGTCATGTCTGCATGGTTCCCGAACCCGTAGGGTCTACACACTTAAGGTTCGATGATGCTAGGGTTATAAAGGAAGTTTGTATGTGGTTACCGAATGTTATTCGGAGTCCCAGATGAGATCCCGGACGTCACGAGGAGTTCCGGAATGGTCCGGAGGTAAAGATTTATATATGGGAAGTCCTGTTTTGGTCACCGGAAAAGTTTCGGGTTTTTTCGGTAACGTACCGGGACCACCAGGAGGGTCCCGGGGGTCCACCAAGTGGGGCCACCAACCCCGAAGGGCTGCATGGGCCAAGTATGGGAGGGGACCAGCCCCAGGTGGGCTGGTGCGCCCCCCCCACAGGGCCCAAGGTGCATGGAAGTGGGGAAGGGGGGCAAACCCTAGGGCAGATGGGCCCTAAGGCCCACCCTAGGTGCGCCTCCCCCCTCTCCCCTTCTGGCCACCACCCAGATGGGATCTGGGGGCTACCGCCACCCCTGGGGAGGGAACCCTAGAGGGGGCGCAGCCCCCTCCCCTCCCCCTATAAATACTTGAGGTCTGGGGGCTGCCCAACACACGAGAACCTCTCCCCATTGGCGCAGCCCTACCTCTCTTATTCCTCCTCTCCCGCGGTGCTTGGCGAAGCCCTGAAGGATTGCCACGCTCCTCCACCACCACCACGCCGTTGTGCTGCTGCTGGACGGAGTCTTCCTCAACCTCTCCCTCTCTCCTTGCTGGATCAAGGCGTGGGAGACGTCACCGGGCTGTACGTGTGTTGAACACGGAGGTGCCGTCCGTTCGGCACTAGGATCTCCGGTGATTTGGATCACGACGAGTACAACTCCTTCAACCCCGTTCTCTTGAACGCTTCCGCTTAGCGATCTACAAGGGTATGTAGATGCACTCTCCTTCCCCTCGTTGCTGGTTTCTCCATAGATAGATCTTGGTGACACGTAGGAAAATTTTGAATTTCTGCTACGTTCCCCAACACAACAATGTACTCAGCCTCTGCAGTAGACAGTGATACGCAGTTCTGTTTCTTCGAGGACCAACAGACCAAAGATCGTCTGAGGAAATGACAAGTACCATATGTTGACTTGCGGTCCACACGATCACCAGCATAGTCAGAGTTAGAATCTCCAATGAGATCAAAAGTAGAGCCCTTGGGGTACCATAATCCTAGTGTTGGTGTGTGAGCTAGATATCGAAGAATATATGCTTCACAACCTTATGGTGTGATTCCTTCGGTGCAGCTTGAAATCGGGCACACATGCAAACACTAAGCATTATATCTGGCCTAGATGCACATAAGTACAATAACGAACCAATCATGGAGCGGTATACCTTGTGATCGAAGTCAATACCATTTTCATTAGTGCATAGATGGCCATTTGTGGGCATAGGAATTTTGACGCCTTTGCAATCTTGCATGCCGAATTTCCTCAGAACTTCCTTGAGGTATTTCTCCTGAGATATGAATATGCCATTGTGCTATTGACGAATTTGAAGACCTAAAAAGAATTTCAACTCTCCCATCATAGACATTTGATATTCTTCACTCATCATATAGGCAAATTCATCACTATAACGTTGGTCAGTACAGCCAAAGATAATATCATCAACGTATATTTGGCACACAAATAGTTCACCATCATAAGATTTAGTAAAGAGAGTAGGGTCGAGTGAACCGGGTGTGAAGCCATTCTTCATGAAGAATTCCTTCAAAGTGTCATACCACGCCAAGGGGCCTGCTTGAGGCCATACAAGGCCTTATTGAGTCTGAAGACTTTGTCAGGATTCTTTGGATCTTCAAAACCTGGGGGTTGAGCAACATATACTTCTTCCTCAAGCTTACCATTGAGGAATGCACTTTTCACATCCATTTGTTGTAAGATAATATTATGATGGTTAGCATAAGCAAGCAATATGCGAATAGCCTCAAGTCTAGCAACAGGTGCAAATGTTTCATCGAAATCAATTCCTTCAACCTGTGTGTAGCCTTGAGCTACAAGTCGTGCCTTATTCCTCACCACAAGGCCATTTTCATCTTGCTTGTTGCGGTAGATCCACTTTGTGCCAATGATATTATGCTTGCGAGGATCTGGATGTTTGACCAGTTCCTAGACATTGTTGAGCTCGAACTGATGTAATTCTTCTTGCATGGCCTGAATCCACTCAGGCTCCAGAAATGCTTCATCTACCTTAGTGGGCTCTGTAATAGAGACAAAAGCATAGTGCCCACAAAATTTAGATAAATGTGAAGCTTTTGAGCGTGTGAGGGGACCTGGCGCTCGAATGTCATCGATGATCTTTTCCACTTGCACTTCTTTTGCAATGCGATGATGAGCTGGTTGTCGTTGAGGAATTTGATCAGCATTATCTTCAGCACCATTTTCTTCAGCATTTTCATCAGGTGCACCAGCTCGATTTTCTTCACGTTCTCGAATGAATTCTTCAACAGATTCTTCAGTAGGAATAACATCCTCAGTAGCCTTGAACTTGATAGAATCCTCAGGTGTTGGTTCATCTATCACAGAAGGTAGGTGCTCTCTTTGCGAGCCATTAGTTTCATCGAACCGCACATCTACAGTTTCAACAACCTTGTGAAGAACGTTGTTGAAGACTCTGTAGGTGTGCGAGTCCTTTCCGTAACCAAGCATAAAACCTTCATGTGCTTTCGGTGCAAATTTAGCATTGTGATGAGGATCTCTAATCCAACATTTAGCACCGAAGACTTTGAAATAGCTCACTTGGGTTTCTTGTCAGTGAGGAGTTCATAGGCAGTCTTCTTGAAGAATTTGTGAAGATATACCCGATTGATGATGTGGCGCGCAGTATCAATTGCATCAATCCAAAAATGACGAGGCATTTTGTATTCATCAAGCATAGTGCAAGCCATTTCAGCGAGGGTTCTGTTCTTGCGCTCCACGACGCCATTCTGCTGAGGAGTATAAGGAGCAGATAACTCATGAGTAATATTCATCAAGATAGCCATCAAGACCGGAATTCTTGAACTCGGTCCCATTGTCAGTTCTGATGTGCTTGATCTTCACACCAAAGTTGGTTGAAGCCCTCGAGGAAAATTGTTTGAAGATTTCCTGCACTTCATGTTTGTAAGTGACAATGTGTACCCATGTGTAACGAGAATAGTCATCAACAATAACAAAGCCATATAGAGATGCATCATTTGAAACAGCAGAATAATGATTAGGACCAAAGAGATCCATGTGAAGCAATTCAAATGGACGAGTGGTGGTCATGATAGTCTTCGTTGGATGCTTGGCCTTTGTCATCTTTCCAGCTTCACAAGCTCCGCATAAGTGATCCTTGAGGAATTTGACATTCTCAATGCCAATGACATGCTTCTTCTTCGCAAGCGTGTTCAGATTCCTCATGCCAGCATGACCAAGTCGTCGATGCCATAGCCAGCCTTCTGAAGCTTTTGCAAGTAAGCACACGGCTGGTTGTGGTCCTGTAGAGAAATCAACAATATACAGATCTCCTCTCCTAAAGCCTTCGAAGACTTTGGAATGGTCAGATTCCATGATCACAACACATCGATATCTTCCAAAGACAACAACCATATCAAGATCACAAAGCATTGAGACAGACATGAGGTTGTATCCTAAGGACTCGACAAGCATGACTTTGTCCATGTGTCGATCCTTTGAAATTGCAACCTTACCTAGACCCAATACCTGACTTTTGCCTTTGTCAGCGAAGATGATGTGCTTCAGATGTGACGGTGTTAAGGGAGCATCCATCAATAGGTTCTTGTCACCAGTCATGTGATTTGTACATCCACTATCGAGAACCCACTCGTTGACTTTGGGCTGATCATCCTGCAAATGAATTAGTGCAACTTACGATCTCATATACTTCATCAGTGAAGAATATGATATCAAGTTCATCAGATGAATTTCATCAAGCAATAGCACAGATAAGCAGTGTGAGGACGTGTGAAATGAAAGTTCATTTCATCATGATTCGCCTGCGTCCTTTCAGGCATTTTGTCAGGCCTCCAGCAAATTCTTCAGACGTTAAGGCACGTCTGGAGACCTGACCCTGCATAAGAGATTAGTTCTTTTTCTTCACCACCCACATCGGAAGGGGTGGCAAAGAGTTCATCACTCTGCGAGCACCATATGAGAAAGGTGGCATAGAAGCCAATCCATTGCGTTTCACATAAGAGGGGTTAGGGTAAGCATATGAATAAGCAAAGAAGTTCTTCAAGGACTTATGGACATAATGATTTGAAGAATAATGTGCATATTCATAGCCCTTAGCTCTACCCTGCGAAACAGAATTGTTAGCACGATGATAGTCATATGAGGACTTTGATCCATTTGAGGAATTTGATCCACGTGAGAAATTTTGTCCTTATGAGGACTTGGATCCATATGAAGAGTTTGATCTGGGGTTCCTATTCTTCACAGGTGGTGTCATGAGGACATTCACCTGAAGACTTTCAACATAACTTTTGGGAACCCAGACTTTCTTCATAGGGGAACCGTTCCTGCAGTTAGTGCCAACATATCTAGCAAATACTTCGCCATTCTGATTTTCGAACAGTTTATAGTTGGAGTCAAATGACTCATCAGAAGAATGAGGAGATTCACATGTAAAGCCAGATAAGTTAGATGGATCAACTGGAGGTCCCTTTGCAGCAACCCATGAGGTTTTGGGGTACTGCTCAGGCTTCCAATATGTTCCATCAGCATTGAGTTTCCTCTCAAAGGCAATACCCTCTTTCCTAGGGTTTCTGTTGAGGATCTGCTTTTTGAGCACATCATAAAGAATCTGATGCCCTTTGAGGCTTTTGTACATGCCTGTCGTGTACAATTCCTTCAGCCCTGCATCATTAGTAGTACTAGCAATGTCCTCAGATGAGGAATTAGTGATAGCAGAGGTAGGTGAAGAATTTGTAACAGTTGAAGCATTTGAACATTCAGGTGAAGAATTAGCAGATTCATGTTCAATGCACTTTAAGCATGGAGAACAAATTCTTCTTGAGTAGCGTTGATTTGTTGAGCAAGTAATGAATCGCGATCCTTCTGAAGATCTTCATAACTCACTCTTAGCTTCTCAAGATCTTGCTTTCTTTGAAGAAATTCATAAGAAAGCTTCTCGTGATCAGATAAGAGAGTGTTATGATGACTTTGAAGATTGTCAAACTTAGACTGAAGTCTCTGAAGATTTTCAGTTAAGTCTTTAGTGCGGTCCATTTCATCATCCAACATATCATCACTTTTGTCTAGCATGTTTTGAAGTTTTTCAATAGCCTTTTGTTGTTTCACAACAATCTTAGCAAGTTTAGAGTAACTAGGCTTAAGATTTTCATCAGATTCATCCTCACTAGATTCAGAGGAGGGGTATTTTGTTACCTTGGCACCCTTTGCCATGAAGCAATAGGTGGGAGCGTAGTCATCATTGTCTTCGTCAGCCTTGTTGGTGTTGCCATTTTCTTCAGAGTTGAAGATAGACTTGCTGACAAATGCGGTAGCAAGAGCTAGACTTGCCACACCTGACTCAGACTCCTCGGATGCCTCCTCTTCCTCATGTTTCTCAGATTTAGCTTCAGAGTCCATTCCTTGCCAATGAATGCCCGAGCCTTCTTGGAGCTGCTCTTCTTGTGAGATGAAGACTTTGAGGATTTTGATGATGAAGATTTTGAAGATTTCTTCTTCTTCTTAGCGTCATCAGAACTGTAATCCTTGTATTTCTTCTTCTTTAATTCCTTTTCCATTGAGGACAATCCTGAATATAGTGACTAGGTTTCTTGCATTTGTGGCAAAGTCTTCTCTTATAGTCACTTGATGAGGAATCACTGCTTCTTGAGGATTTTCCAAAGCGACCACGTCTTGAGAACTTCTAGAACTTCTTGACGAGCAGTGCAAGCTCTTGGCTCAATTCTTCAGGATCACCAAGGCTACTACCAGAGTCTTCACATTCAGATTCAGACACAGCCTTGGCCTTCAGGGCACGTGGTTTGCCATAGCTTGAACCATAGAGATCTCTCTTTTCAGCAAGCTGGAACTCATGAGTATTTAGCCTCTCGAGGATATCAGCGGGATCTAGTGACTTGTAATTAGCTCGCTCTTGAATCATCAGTGCCAGAGTATCAAATGAGGAATCTAGCGATCTCAGCAATTTCTTCACCACCTCATGGTCGGTGATGTCAGTGGCGCCAAGCGCTTGAAGCTCATTTGAGATGTCAGTGATGCGATCGAAGGTTTGCTGAACATTTTCATTGTCGAGTCTTTTGAAGCGGTTGAAGAGATTGCGAAGAACGTCAACACGAGAGTCACGTTGAGTTGAGACTCCTTCGTTTACTTTGGAGAGCCTATCCCAGATAAGCTTAGCAGTTTCCAAAGCACTCACTCTACCATACTGCCCTTTACTCAGATGACCACATATGATATTCTTCGCTTGAGAATCGAGTTTCTTGAATCTCTTCACATCAGCAGCATTCAGAGAAGGTGTGACTGAGGGAACACCATTTTCCACAACGTACCAGAGATCGTTGTCAATTGCTTCAAGATGCATTCACATCTTATTCTTCCAGTAGGGGTAGTCCGTGCCATCGAAGGTAGGACACCCAGCGGAGACCTTGATCATACCTGCGGTCGACATAACTAGAACTCCAGGTGGTTAAACCAAAATCACGCAGAACAAGGGAGTACCTCGCTCTGATACCAATTGAAAGTGCGTTATATCGACTAGAGGGGGGTGAATAGGCGATTTTTATGAATTCTTCACTGAGGAATTTGCTGGTGAGGAAATTCCTTAGCGAAGAACTACTAGCAGCGGAATAAGTACTCAGAAGTAAGCATAACAGGATACAGATATAGTCATCATGATGAAATGAAGACAAGCACAGAGTACAGGAAGCATAAACACATGATAACACAAGATGAAGACAAACAGACTGAAGAAATTGAACTGAGGAAATTGAGAAAGTCTTCAGTCAAAGTCTTCAAACACAGATATGAACAATCACTCAACACAGTAATGAGGAAATG
The DNA here is from genome assembly GCF_002162155.2 of Triticum dicoccoides. NCBI lineage: Eukaryota > Viridiplantae > Streptophyta > Magnoliopsida > Poales > Poaceae > Triticum > Triticum dicoccoides. The sequence continues at coordinate 499,995,836 of NC_041387.1, forward strand.
AAAGAGTTGAGGAAATATAACCAGTAAGGTTGGTGAAGACAATGATTTGGTAGACCAGTTCCACCTGCTGTCTCAGTTGTACGTTTGGTTGGAGCGGCTGAGTATTTAAACTTGAGGACACACAGTCCCGGACACCCAGTCTCTGAGCACGCATCTCAAGACACCAAGTCCTCACCGTATTCTCCTTGAACTAAGGTCACACAGACCTCGTCCAATCACTCGTGGTAAGTCTTCAGGCGACTTCAAAACCTTCACAGACTCGGTCACTCGGTGATCCACAATTCCTTTTGGATGCTCTAAACCATGACGCCTAACCGTCTGGAAGAAGCACAGTCTTCAAAGGTAACAAGCATCGGATCCACGCAGGATCAATCTCTTCAGTGATGCTCAATCACTTTGGGTTTGTAGGTGTTTGGGTTTGGGTTTTTCCTCACTCGATGATTTTCGCTCAAAGTCCTCGGAGGATGGGTTGCTCTCAAATGACAAGTGTCAGTTTCTCTCAGAGCAGCCAACCAACTAGTGGTTGTAGGGGGCGGCTATTTATAGCCTAGGGAGCAGCCCGACATGATAAGACATAAATGCCCTTGTCTGATATGACCGTTAGGTGGATAAGATATTTTGGGACAGCTGGCGCGCAACACAGCAACGGTCGGAATTTTGACTCTCAAATTCCTCAGGGCTATCATGTTCTTCACTGTGTAGGCAATCCGCACTGGCGAATTCCTAACTCTTCAGTCAGAACAAATTCCTCAGCGACCAGAAGAACTTCGTCTCTTTCACTGAAGAAAATTGACTGAATTGTATGAGATTTCCAAAGGCTTCACTCGAAGGATTTGGTAGGTTTAGGATTTTGAGTTGAGCATCACATGGAAATTTTTCCTTAGTATTTCCTCGACCCCTTTAACAGTATGGTGTTTCCTATGACTCAAGAAAGAGAAAAACAAAACTATGAAAACGAAAGTCTTCAAGCTTCATATTCCTCGCATGAATATCAAGTCTTCACGGATACACCAATTTCTTCACATTCAAAGTCTTCATGAAAGTCTTTAGGAATACCAAAATCTTCAGTCGAAGATATTCATTTTTAGGGGTCAACTTTCTCTGTAAATATCAAACTCCTCATAGACTTATAGACCTGTGTACACTCACAAACACATTAGTCCCTTAACCTATAAGTCTTCAATACACCAAAATCACTAAGGGGCACTAGATGCACTTACAAGAGATATCAAGGGCACAATTATTTTCTCTTCATGCAGGCAGTTTTTTTCATGTAGGGATGCACTAGAAGCAGAATTGAGTGCTTGCATGGAAGGATTGTCGTTTGCAATGCATAGAAGTGATCTGTCGGTTGAGATAGAGATAGACTCTATTGTTGCAGTGCAGTTGATCCAGGCCAAAGAAGTTGATCGTTCGGTCTAGTTGTCGTTTATTAGAGAGATTAAATATCTTATGTCCCTCCGTGATTCTTGTATTACTCATGTAAAACGTAGCCAAGATAAGGTGGCGATAGCATAGCTAAATTTGCTCATTTAGAAGGTAAAACCATGACTTGGTTTGGTTTAGGTCCTTTGGTTGCTATGGAGTTAGCTACGATTGATTGTAAGGATCTTGTGAGTTGAGCAATACAGTATTTCACCCAGAAAAAAAGCAACTAAAAGCAGGCGCACTTGTCTCTTGAGTAAGCGAACAAAGTCATTGTAAATGGGCCAACTCAGCTCGCACGCCCTTGTGCGTTTGGGTAGCAGTTTGACACAATTATGGTCTAATAGGATTTCAATGAAATCACTAGTTAGAGGGTACCCTTTGCAAAGGTCACTCTCACTCCTCTCAAGGTGACAAGTGACACACTGCATGTGCAATACTTGTCGCAGCCTTGTAGTTCTGTGCTTTTTTGTACATTCATTTAAAAAAATATTTTATCTCTTGAACGTGGCGTCCAAATCACGAATCATTTTCACCATTGCATTTCTTGCATCGAGGTCATCGAAACAGGATCCTATGTTATTAGCTTTGGAAGAATATATTTTTTCCCAGAAAACCCGAAAAACGATAATTGAAAAAACCGAAAACAAAAAATGAAAGCTGTAGAAAACCAAAAAAATAAAAACCCGAAAAAATACTGGAAAATGGAAGCACATCTATTCTTTTCCCCTTTTTGGAAGCACAATTGTGTTTATTGCTTTCCGGGAAGCACAACTATGTTTTCATAGCGATGAAAACACTTTATTAAGCTAAGATAGTATCAGGAATACAAATAATATCAGGTTTATTAACCAACCACACATGCCATCCACGAGGTAAAGTTGTCACCGCCTTCTCCAAGGTGTGAGCTTCAACGTTCATGCTTCATTTCTCATGGAGAACTTCCACAGATGCAAAGGAATTCATATGACTCTTGATCTCATGAATGATAGCAGCTGATGCCCCCAAAAAAAATCCCTCAAATGATTTACTGTAGCCGTACAATCTGTAGCGATGATAACCTTGTTTCAAGTCAGATCAAGAGCTAAAGACAGAGCCTCATTGGTGGCCACCGCTTCAAGTATCTCGGAGTCAACTATCTCTGGAATGGATATACCAGAAGAACCCATATAATTTCCCATCTCATCTCGGTTAATAACAACTATTGCTCCTCCTTCCACACTATGAGTGACAACAACGTTCACATGTATCTTTGCAACTCCCGGTGGTGGGAATGTCCATTTTGCACCCGGTTGAGGTTCAGGAACATGCACTCGTCCTTGTGGCTTCTTCGTCACTTCAGCAAGATCAACAAGATAATTTGTGATGAATGTATAAGTTGTCAGAGGTGACTCAACTTCTCCTCATGTATGATCTTCCTTCGCGCCCACCAAATCGTCCACAAAGCAACAAGTAATTTCACAAAATCCTCACCATTCACTGAGTCATGAATTTCCAACAACCATAGCCTAGTATCATCATGCATGCATGCAATTAGGTGTTCCAGTAATTCTTCATCAACAAGAGACCAAACACATTTCGCCATAGTGCATTCAATCAGAGCAAGCTTCTGTGAATTTGCTGCTATGTTGCATACTGGACAAGCATACTTATTTGTCATTTTTCGGTGGTGTCTCAAAGTTTATGTAGGAATAGAATTTTTTGCGAGCCTCCAAGCAATTTTTTTAAGCTTTCGAGGAACCTTGAGTTTCCAAAGCGGCCTCCAATCGCGTTTTTTATCTTCCATGTTTGAACTTTCTACCTTACTGGACAGCCAATCTTCTCTTCTCATCTTCGTTTCAGCTAGTAATCTATATGCAGAACGTACCGTGAAACACGCCGATGTCTCAGAATGCCATGCACAACTGTGCTTTTCACTTCTTTCAAGAAACACAGTTGTGCTTTCACCATGAAACACAACTGTGCTTTTCCTCGCACAATGCTACAGATAAGAAATAAAATAAAATCCTTCTTTTAGAAAACATAGAGAAAACCAAGCCAAATCCAAAAACCTGAAAAGAAAACAAAGCGCATACAGAAAAGAATGTGTTGTCGTGGGGTGGGCCAACATGTGACACGTGGCGGCGCACGCTGCGTAAACCCCGAAGCGGCACCCGCTTATTAATTGCTCCCAATTTTCAATAGAGAGATAGGTGAGCAAAGGCGCATCTCGCATGGGTTGGGCTTGGGCCAGTTATTTTGTCTCATATTTTATGTTTTTTACTTCCTTTGCTTTTTTTCATTTGGACATCAATATTGCACATACTGTGCGAGGGGCCACTAGGTTGCTTAGCACTAGTGCTGGCGCACATGAACTATGTCGCTAATTTCTGCCCATGCAGGACCCGGAGCTCATTTTGTCGCTTTGCGCCCAAATGCCGAGCAAACTTACTTTTTAAGTATTCATGAACATACTCGGGTTTGTAGTGATTTTTTTTTCTTTCGGGTTTGCAGTTTTGCAAGTGGTTTTAGTTTTGTTTTTTATAATGGTTTGAGTAGATCTCAGTTGACTGAGACTTAACCAAGTTTCAATTATATAAGTGGCATAGCATATAAAGAAAAAGAGAAAAAGTTTAAAATAATTTTTTTACATATCTCCACGTAATAAGATCTTATGAATGTAGCATCGACTGGGACTTGGTTCGACTGAGATTTAGCAATACCCTTTTTATAAACACACGAATAGATTTTTGGGGCAGCAGAAGTTAATTGCTCAGCACATAACCCAACAGGCGGGCCAAGATGGAACTCGCTCTGGCCTTTGGATCCTCTAGCGCCTCTCGGCTGCTGGGCGTTGTCTCTCTCTCTCTCTCTCTGGACTCTGGGCGTGTGTGCACACGGCACGCGGACAAGAAGAATACGATCGGCAAGTGAAGCGTACCACCACCAAAGAATCAGGCTCTGAAGCGTAACACGATCCTATGAATGGGAGGATGGATCGGGTCCTAGAAAGGCACTGTTCAACGTGCAGGCTCACAAGCCACGGAGCTGCACGCGTGCTGCCAGCAAACGTGAGCACAGGCAGAACGCACGTACTAGTGCCGTAGTACGTTGCGCGCGCGATGCGATGGCACGGCCAGCAAGCGACGCGACAAAGTCGCTTGTCGAGGAGCGGCGAGCGGCGACCGGGCGGGAGGGAGGGGCGCCGTCTGGCCATGACCATCCATGTCCATGCACGCGAGATTACGAATCACGAACAGGAGCATGGAGCCAAGAGGGCGCGCAGAGGTCGATACAGCGCAGCCGAGCAGGCGAGGTGTGGGCGCGGCGGACGGGAAGGGGCATGGTGGTTTCACCTTCGATGCAGGTGCATTTCCTTTTTTTTGTTCTTGACTTTTTTTTAGGGAATTTTTTTGTTCTTGATGAGGAGGAGATCGGTGTTTCGACCCTTGTTGGGCCAACGTGAGCCCGTGATTATATGATTCGTGGGCCTTCGGCTGGGCTGTACGATCTCTAGGGGGACCCTATTTGACGCAAGACAGGGCCGGCCAATGAAGCGAGAGGTGGCTACTGTGGGGATCGAGGTTTTTTGGGGAAAAAACTTGATTTTTTAATCTTTATTTTTATCTTTACCTCTTTACCTACTAATAAACCAGCTACTGCTTCTGGTCGTCCGTCGTGGTAGTTTTGCAAAAACGTCCCCGCGTTTCTTCGAAATCAACCTGCGGTCCTATTTTAAGTGGTTACCCAGGAAAACGTTTCGGTTTTACACAAAACTCCCTATCTTTTGGAGTATTCAACCCGTGATCCGAGCAGATTTGTAAAGGAAAAAAAATACGGCAGCAAACAGACCACGGGCGCTCGTCTCCTCTCCCTCTCGCCCACGAACTCCTCGCCGCCGCCGCCACCTGCACCGGCCGCTTCCGGCGACCTTCGACGCCGCGCAGCACGCCCCCCGAGCTCCTCACGGTCCGCGCCTCCCTCCCCTCCGACCAGATTCTCCGCTCCAGTCCTCTACCGCCCGCTTGCAACCCCACCCCCGTGGCTAGGGTTCCGGGCAGGGCTTCGCCGGCTCGTCTCCGGCGGCCCCAGGTTCGTTCCTCCTTCCTTCTTGGTCCCTCTCGCCTCCATCTTCCTCCCAGAACTTGGAGCAGAAGCCCGCCTCAGTGTTTCCCGTCGCACTTCTCACGTCCCTATGGGATCTCCTCCCCTCATCTCTTTCTCTGTGATTGATCTCAATCCGCCCCTCCCCTCGATGCTGTGTAGGGGATAGGTCGCTTCCGCGGTGGGGCGGGTGAGCTGGTAAGGCATACGCCCTTGCCGACGAGGAGTTCTCTCTCTAGGGAGAGAGCAGAGGGCATGCTGGACGCTGTTGCTGGTGAGATATGTGAGAATGAGAGAGAGAGCAAAGAGAGACGATGATTGCTGCACATTTAGATAGAGGGATTGATGGAACTGCTACTGGTCGCTGCTGCTAGAAAGAGAGAGAGAACAGAGATGAGAGACATGGTCCAACGCCTACTGATCTGCTCTTGTGGATAAGAGAGAGAGAGAGAGAGAGAGAGAGAGAGAGAAGTGTTGATTGCTTCACATTTATATAGATACTACTGATTGATGTATGATTGCTTCACATTTATATAGATACTACTGATTGATGTACATTTAGATAGAGAACGAGATGTAGCTTGCTACTGAAAGTTTTTGTTATTGCTATAGTCCCATCAATCAATGTAATAAATACTACCCAATTCATATCCAGATAATTTGCATCTGTCATATAGAAAAAAAGACATCAGTGAACCCTTTGTATTCTAATTGCAAGGTTAAGTAATCTTGTGTGTTCTAACTCTGCGATAATCTGCAGTTATTTGGCTCATCGTCGTATCGCAAGTTTCTGACATCGCTGTACACCGTTGACGTCGCCGGAAATCCGTCTGCACGTACTCCACTGTCCGCCGGAACTTTGTCCGACCTGAGGTACATACTACAGTGTAATCAATTTGCATCTTTCATCAACTACTACATAAGCTCTGAACAAGTCAATGCCTAAAACACCCCCCTGTCCTCATTACAAGATGCTCTTGAGGGAAAACAATAATTAGAAGTAGCGATCAAATGTGATAACTCTAGCTAAATTTGTATCTAGGAGGAACAGCTATTGTATGACAGAAAAATATAAGAAAAGGTAAACTAATCTCATGGTGATGGCACAGAGGTAATTATTTAATCGACTATTTTGGAAGTAGCAATAAAAGGTGATAAAGCTAGCTAAATTTTTATCTAGAAGAACAACTGCTGTATGACAAAGTTTTCATACCAGTGCTACATGGTTCCACTCTAAATCTCTGTACTTAATTGGTTAAAGGTTTGCATTAGTGGTTCAGACCAATGCTATATGGTTCCACTCTACATCTCTGTAGTTAATTGGCTTAAGGTATACATAATTGGTTGGCTCTGAAAATATATATGGCAAGTCTTCATATTATAACAACTTGAAAAGGTTCACAAAAAAATGGTACAGGAGTTGCAACAGTCTTGATCAAATATTTTGCATTTCTTCATAGAGGGAGTTCTGTATGTTCTTTAGTATATGCTCTGGGAGTCTGAACAATTTAGTGACTAGAAGGGTCATGACATTGCTTTTCCATGTCCTTCAGTTTTTCCATTCGAGTTGGCTACCTGAATTCCACTATGTTAATTCATTCTTGTGCAATTTCTCATTGGTGTTCATGTAATTGGCCTGCAGCCTTTATTAGCAGTGCCTAACATTTGATCAGTTCTCATTGGTTCAGACCAATGCTATATGGTTCCACTCTACCCTGGCTAGGCCCACGAGAGCCTGCAAGCCGGCGGCAGCAGGGATGGCCGGATAGAGCCGCATGGACTCAATGACTCAGAGGAGGATCGGAGGGGGTGGCCTGTACGTGGAGGATGATTCACACACAAGCTGGCACGCCCAACAAATGCATTAGTTTGGCTCTTGCACTAGAGAATGACAGATGGTGTATACTGACAGAGGGGGAGTAAGCCCTGTAACTTGATGCTTGCTTTATGTGTATACAACATAAATCCTCTTCCTATTATTTACTATATTATCTTGTCAGCAGAGAATTCTGCAGCATACTGTGCAAGATCTTTATTTACACCAACGAGGAGGTCCAGAAGATGAATTCGAAATCATCATGTACCCAAGAAAGGAGGAAGTTCCATGGATGGTGATTGTGCAAACAAGAAGGCACATCTCACACATCATGCAATTTAGATAACTAACTAACTAGGTATGTGAGTGCCTTTCAAAACTCTGCTATTGGTTAAATTGGTGTTGTTTTGGCCTTTTGGGTGCATCATATTTCCCTCCATGATGTCTTCTATGTAGTATTCAATTCTTCTTTACCGGGTTGCTGTTCCCGTTCAGTAGCGGTTGCACCTTCTACAACAGTGAGCCCGAGCGGCATCAGATTCAGATTGTGTAAGCGCCATTCGCACACCAAATAATTCGAATTTTGTGTTCTGATTTTCCACAACACTAGCTTTTCTATATACCCCTTTCAGTACTATGATACGCATGCATATCTCTTCGGTTCTCAAACAAGAACTGCATATCTTTCAGTTTGCATTGTGGATAATGTGCAATGTACGGTTGGTGTTGAAAGTATAAAGTGTAGGCAGATCAATATGAAAGTTTGCTTGGTTTTGATTCCAATCATGAATTTTTGATAATTAGAGAGAAGGATGTTGGGTAAAGATCTTTGCCTAGATCGATGTAGTCATATAGGCTGGGTTATCTTCTAGCAAAAGTATAGCAACAATTTCTTCTTTGCCTATTCCTCTTTTTTCTTTTCTGTTTCTTTCTTTTCTCAATGTTGAACTTACCTGTATGATGATTGTAATGAGCTACTCCCTCCGTTCCTAAATATTTGTCTTTCTAGAGATTTCAACAAGTGACTACATACGAGCAAAATGAGTGAATTTACACTCTAAAATATGTCTATATACATCCGTATGTGGTAGTCCATTTGAAAAATCTCTAAAAAGACAAATATTTAGGAACAGAGGGAGTAGATTGTAAAGACTGGACATTCTGGATTTAGAAGAATGCAATGATCAATTTTTTGTGCAACTGCAGATGCAATGCACAACGAAGCAAAAAATAGATAATCCTAGGCTCGATCTTTCCAATAGATACTTATTATGTCACTTTTCTCAATCTGTTTGGCATGTTTTATTATCTTTTTCTCTAGCCCATGAAGGTTTCGAGATGGAGGCCTGTGAGGAGGATTTCAGGGGAGATCATACTATGACTATGACAAGAGGCTGAGATTTGACTTGCACTGTATTGAAAAGCAGGTTCAGGAGCTCCAAGCCAATAAACGCCAGAGCTTTGAAAAAGATGTAAGATTTCTACTTTCTAGCTTTTTTCACAAAATTTGCTGTAGACTTTTATTCTGTATGGTAGTCGGGTTTGTTATAGGAATGAGCTATAGACCTTTTGTTCAATTTTGTTTGAGATAGAATACAAATTATGTGTGATATTCAAAGTTTATAGAGCATGACCACAGCAAAAAAAGGCGATCAACATAGGCAATATGTTTTCTGTTAACAATTCAATTTCTTTTTTTAATTCAATGCCTGAAATTATTCCAATTTGCAGTGCATACTTGCCGCTAATTAAGAACTACAGATATATGCTTTCACATGCAGTCATGGCTTTGCTAACATGTATGTGTCAGTTTAGAAATACCTCATATTGTTTCGATTCTTGGCTTCAGGGAAAAAGTGATAGATTGCAAAAATATTTATCTGTATAAGAGGATAGATGTATATTTATCTAAGAGGATAGATGTTCGTACTTGCAGAACTACAGTTTGCATTTCAGTCCATCATTCATTATTACTTGAGTATTTCTCATGTTTCGCTGATCTCCCAGGATTGTAGAAGCTTTTTGTGTGTTTTCTCACTGGAGCAGCTCTCTGCGCCTTATGAAAGTAGTTTGGCAATATGAGTGAGAAGTGTTGTATTGTTATGTTTTTTGTTAATTTCAGGGGAGAAGAGAACTCCAGTTTTGGCAATGTTCGTGATTCAGATTCACCATGATTGATACTGTACAATGCCATACAATATTTACGTATTCCCATCATGAACTATTTCATCCTATTTTTGTTTCGGTAAAGTACAATGTTCCTATTAAGCTGTAGTAGTTGAAATTTTGTGTACAGTCATGTAATTTACCATTGGAGACTTTACACATGTGTAAGAAAATTAAATAATATAACTGTCTATACATACGTGTAAAAATATTAAATACTATAAATGTGAAACTGCAGGATGCGTTAATATTTTATCATCATGTGACCTATTAATTTTGAACCGTCCGGCCACACATTTATTCCAAATCGCATATATGGCATCCGAGAAGGAAGAATCTGAGTGGGAAGTACTACACGACGATTCTTGAGAGGAACAAGTCGACGAGGACACCAATGATGATAACTCTATCGTCGTTCTGCACCCGGACAACATGGATAAGATGCAACTCTTTCTTGGCTGTGAATCGGTCGATGGTTGACAAGAACACCAATGGCGACACTCATTGTGGCTTTACACTCGGACACCATGGACATGTTGTAGCCTACTCTATTCTCCATAGATGCAAGGCTCAAGATACCACAACAGACGGTGTGGTCGATCATCATGCAGCTTAGCCAACGACCCATGACACGTCCAATAGAAAGCAAGGGACGGGTAGTTTGATCCTTAACGGTTTCATGTTTTCTCTCCAGTTGAAACGCACATGCTTTGATGGTGGCGCTCTCTCGAAGAAGGTAGCTAAAGTTTTTGGCAAGAGTCTATCCCATCTTTTATTGTATATCAATGTACTATTGATTGAGCAAACAGCAAAGCAAGGCAGAAGATGATGAACATGAAAATGTGGGTAAAAGGAAGTCCAATATTCTTTTTGCTACAAGTACAGAAAGGAGTGGGATAGAACCGTAAATTCTGGCATGAAGTAGGATGAGTATGCTATTGTCGTGTAGTGCAAGCCTGGGTGGTTGGGAGATGATGCACACGGACCTGTGGAGACGATGCGATCCTCCAAGGCGGAAGCTCATCAAACGGATAGGGTTAGCTTCAAAGACGAAGAAGTCCGGTGCTTTTCCCCTGCCGGACATCCTTAATGCCGTCCATGCGGTTTAGAGCTTGCAAAGTGTAATTTTTCTCTCCCGTTGCAACGCACGGGCTCTTTTGCTAGTATATTAAAAAACTTGGAACATTTTGTGAAAACTAAAGGACATTTTTCGGAAAAATGTGAACAGACTTTCATTTCCTAGGAAAACACAATCATTTTTTGAGAAGGCAAACATTTTTTGAAAATTTTGAATTTTTTAAAAAGGTAAAATATCTAAAAATTAAATTATTACACAGTTTCATTTTCTAGGAAAACACAATGATTTTTTTGATAAGGCAAACATTTTTTGTAATTTTTGATTTTTTTAAAAGGGAAAATATCTTAAAAATTAAATACTTATGAAAAACTAGGAGTTTTAAATAATTTGAAAATTTATAAAAAACGCAAAAAAAATTTAAAATTTCAAAGCATTTTCTATTTTTTTGAAAAAATAATATAAATAAATAAAAAGTAAGCATGAAAACCAAACCAAAACTTTCCAGGAGGTTCCAAGAACCGGGTCTACCCCTAAACGGGCCTGCCTAGAACACTCGCTATTTGAGCTATCTTATCTTATTATGTGTTTGCTCGCCTATTCGATGCAACGAGCGTCAAACAGGAAACATCGATCTCTGGACGTGTGCACAACTACTACCACC